>NW_026453186.1:0-350898 GCF_025200985.1 Drosophila gunungcola | reverse complement strand
ACACTCAGAGACTTTCAAATAATATTTCTTCATTGCATTTCGTAAAGTATTTTGCTTATTTATCAGTTAACCACAAACCTAAAAAACCATTTCGTATATATGAGCTTATTACTATCTCTTAGAAACCCATAAACAAGATAAGCCGTACATTAATATGCAGTCTTGTGAAATGCAAATGTTTTTGTCCAACTAAAGCGTATAGTTATACGGTTATTTATTTTATACAAATTATACTAGTAGTGTCAATAACCCTACACAATTTAATCTCTTAGGCTAAATGCACATCATTATGCATAATAATGTACATACAACAAGGAGACATCATCCAAAGCACATTTATTACATCTTATACAATTTGTCTAGACTTAGAGTAGATTCTAGCTACAAGTAAATATCGCATATAGATATACATACATACAAACATACGACTATGGACAACAAATGTGGAACATTTGATTTGGTAAAAGCTACATGAACAACATCATACATTCCGGATGGAACACACTACATTTTGTCTAGTCCCAGTCCTAGTCCTAGTCCCGTGAATGATTCGAGGCGGAGGTGATTGAGTGATGAGTACTTATGATGGGGGTACATAGTGGTGGCTCACAGAACGAGCTGGTAGCCTGGTGGATTGACAACTGGCCTGCTGGCCCGCTGCAATGCTCGCAGCAGCTTCTTGAGCGTCCAGCCGCAGAGGAAGGCATTGGCCAGCGAGCAGAGCAGCACCAGGAAGTGGGCGAAGGTGACGGTCAGCGACAGGATGGGGGGCAGGGACAGGTACTGCTAGCGCTGCAGGTAGCTGCTCCAATAGACAAGCAGCATGAGCAGCACGTTGACGCAACTTATGTTCTAGAACAGCTTCTGCATGTGGATGCGATCCTGGACGTTACGTGCCTGCTGCTGATCCTCAATGGCCTTCAGTTCCTTGGACACGGTCGTCTTCAGGCTGCCATCAAGGGCCAAAGCGTCGAGAAAGTCGCGCCGCGCCTGCGTCGGATTCCAGGCGCCGGCATGAGCCTTGGCCCGCCGGAACAAGGCCTTCACATTGCGCGGATCCAGGTTGAGCACCTCGTTGCAGTGCTCGATCACGGCATAGAAGTCGCCGGCGATCAGCCGGCACTGCGCGTAGTTTAGCAGCAGGGGCGTCTTGATGGCCGCCAGCTCCTGCCACTCCTCGTCGTGGGGCTTCTCCTTCAGCATCAGCTGCTCCACAATGCCCACGGCCTCGCGATAGCAGGTCTCCGCCTCCGCGTACCGACTGGCCTTGTAGAAGTTGTTGCCCCGCTCCCGCAGCGTGCTGGTGGCCAGCATCTTCTCGTCGTCGGACATCTGCCAGCGCTCCTTCTCGTACTGCTCGGGCAGCTCGATGGAGATCAGCTCGATGATGAACTCCAGCTCGGCGGGATGCTGCAGCAGTTCGTCCAGGTCGCTGTACCCGATGCCCTCGTTCTGCAGCGTCATGCCGCAGCAGTGGCGTCGCTCCTCCGCTTTCTTGCCAATGTCGCGCAGTGTCTTCGATATAAATGGATACTGGGCGCAGAGCTGCGTGGCAGGGAAATCCGGTCAGTTGGGGATTGGGAACTGGTAACTGGGAATTGGGTATCGGATTGCCCGCTTGCAACCGCCACTTACCGACTTGTGCACCGTGAACTTGGCCACCTCGTTGAGCGACATCTGCTGCACAATCAGCTCCCAGACCTCCAGCTTGAACTTCTTGCCCAGCACAAGCTCCATGGGCTTCTCCATCCTGCGGCTGTCGTCGATGATGCGGCTGTCGCCGGATCTGCGCGTCTGGAAGTGGAACTTCACCTGCAATGGGGATGGTGATGAGGATGTGTGCACCAAACACAGCCCACCCACTTAACGCCCACTTGGATGGCCTTGGCCTAATTTCCCTGGCTCCCGCCCCTGGCTGCATTCCTGCTGATTTGCCCACTCACCCTGGTGCCCGGGGTAAGCTCGATGTAGGCGTTGCCCGGGTTGAGGATCTCCTTACGTATGGGCTTCATCTCGGACTTGCTGCGAGCCTGCATCTCCGCTGGGATCGGTTTATTTACGTGCTGCCTGCGACAAAAGAATTGAAACAAACTCAACTTTTTATGTTTTGCGCGAACAGAGTGACCGTTTGCGGAAAGCTCAAAAACACCACAACAAACTAACCAGGGATGGGAACAGCTGTCCGTTATTATCATTTGTATTTAAAAGTTTTAAATAGCTGCTTCCAAAAAACTTGTAAATTGTTTGTCAATAAAATATATAAGTTTTGGAAATACTTTTATTTATTTCACAAAAAAACAACAAGTCTCAAGGTGACATCTATTAAAAATGTGTTTTAAATTTAAAATTATAGTTAGCAGTTAAACCATTAATCTTGAAAATTATAAACTTTACATAAAAAAGTCACTTAACAAAGAGTGTGTTTTTTAACTATATCTACAAAAATATATTTTGCCGTACAATTTCAATAAATAAAACCACGAATGTAGTTATTATATTAATTTTTGTTTAAGGAACAATTCTGGTTAATTTAATTCTTATAATTTCATTTCTCGCCCTTCCTAAAATTTAAAAATTAATTTTGCCGCTCAACCGCTACTTAAGTGTTAGCAAAGACACACACCAGAGCGTGTACACTGCTACTTAACAGAAACTGTTAACTCATAATGTAAAGTGAAATCGATATATTTGCAAAAAAAAAAAAAATAGCAATATACGTTCACAGCTGACAAAGCTTTAAGTGCGCAAATATGAAATGAAGTAGAAAATGCAATGAATCGAATTGGCCACAGCAACTGACCCACTCCCGCTGCGAACCGAACCCGCTGCCCGTGTGCTGCAGTGCGTCCACAGCCCTCCAGCCGCACAGTGAATTCAGTGAGTGCCCCGCAAAGTGGCAGCCATGTCAACGGAAAGCAACACGCCCGTGGATCCGAGGGTGCAGGTAGGTTTATATGGCTAAGTGCCTGGCTAAAGCTGATTCCATCGTTATCCCTGGACATCGCACAGGTCGAGCTGGAGAAGCTGAACACCGCCACCGACAACATCAACCGCTACGAGGTGGAACTCGATGTGAGTGGGCGAGTATTGATTTTTCCCCCCCAAGCAACCATTACTCAAACATCCAACACCCTTCATCCTCGCTCCTCAATCCAGGAGTCCAAGTGCGAGTTCAAGCGCTTGCTGGCGGAGAGCGTGGTGCGGATCAAGGCGGCCGCCCACAAGCTGGGCAACTCGATCGATGCCGCCAAGCCCTACTACGAGTCGCGCATCTATGCCGCCCAGCTGGCCAAGGAAACCCAAGTGGCGGCGGCCAGCCACGAGAAGGCCAAGTCCATACACGCCGCCGCCAAGGAGATGGTCTACCTGGCCGAGCAGGGACTCGGCGAGAAGTCCACGCTGGACACCGCCTGCCAGGAGATGCTCAGCCACGCCGCCGGCAAGGTCAACCAGTCCCAGCTGGAGGTCACCGACACCCGCAACGCCCTCAAGATGTGCCAGCTGAAGCTGGAGGTGGCCAACAACCGGGTCGGCAAGCTGCAGGGACAGCTCAAGCAGGCGCTGAGGGCCTCCAGGTACAGTCCACCAACCTTTCGAACAAGAACTATTATGGGGCGGGAATAATAAAGCAGCTTGGTTCCACATCGCAATTAGCAGGTCAAAATATACGGTTGCGCTCAAAATAATAGTATTTTCGAAGCTTTGGGATAAAATAACATTTTTTTTTATGTTTTTGTAAAGCTAAATTACTATAAACCAAGTGGGACATTTATAAAAATCCACATTTATCATAATTATAATATTTTAAAATATTTTTTAAAAAAATTTTAAATTAAAAAAAATATGTCCGATGTTGAAAACATTTTTATTCCAACACAATGGTGGTTGGGATGGTTATTTTCTTAAATTGTTATAAATTCATTCAATACAATCTATTGAAAAGTCCAATTTCAAAAATGATTAATAGTTTTCCATTTAGATCAAAAACTAAAACAATGGCAAACATCTTTAAGCCTCATTTGGGTTATTGGTTGTGATAAATTATTACGAAAGGTGCCTTAAAAGTATGGTTTTAGGCACTTTACTTTTACTTTAGCTGTACATACAGCTGCGGTCATAACAATAGTAATGGGACAATGTTAAGTGCCCCAAAACATACCTTTAAGGCATGGGACAACTTTTGTTTTAATTTGTCTTAATGTCTAGAGTTATCAATGAGGAAATTAGGTTATAAAACATTTGAAATTGCTTAAGTTTTTCAGGGAAAATCAATTCTGGTAATAACTCTATTAAAATAACTTTTCAAAATACTGTAGTTAATAATTTTCAACAAATTTAAGAAAATAACCATAAGTCCTCGTTCATTTGCCCTTGGTATTAGAACAAACAATTTTTTAACATCTGACCTATTTCTTATGATATGATAAATGTTGACATTTACATATATGCTCGCCATTTAGTTTATAGCATAAGCTTCAACAGAATATAAAAAAAATTCAAAAATTGTTTCAAAACTAGTTTTAAAGCTATTTTCTTGAATGCAGCAATATATACATTTATACGATTGTGTCCCCTGACTTAACCAAGGGCGGATTTCTGAATTTCCTGTTAAGTTTTCACATTGACTTACATTGCTGTTCCGGAAACACATCGCAAATATCAGGTCAAAAAGATATATAAATTTGTCCGTGGGTGTTCCAGAAATAACTAGATGTCCCAGAAAACTATTGAACTTTGTCTAATCGATCTGGGGGCCTATTTCTCATCGTCATGCCAAGTTTTGACTTTCAGACAGTTTACTGTTTGGAGTTTATCAGTCTGAAAACTCTTTAAGAGAGGCAATCATTAAGTTTAAATGTGTCAGTTGTCCAAACCTAAACGACAACAAAAAGCTTGCCAAAGAAGAAAAGAAAGAAAAGTTTATCAAATTTAGCAGTTCAAACTTTAAAAAGATCTATCTAAAGATTAACCATAACATAACATTGAAACAGAACATTTGTGTTAACGAAAACTTTGATTTGATGTTTTATTTCTATGCCAGATTAGAAACTAGAACCTTAACATGACATTGAGAAATCGGCCCTTAACAAAATTTAACAAAATGATTCCTTTCTTTAAAAATTTCCCGGACTCCGATGAATTTTTTGATATTTATATAATTTAAAATTCGCATAAGATGAATGAAAAAGCTACTGAGTAGAGGATTGGCCACAAATAACAAGGTCCGGGGGTTCAATTAATTTATATATTATTTATTTCGTATTTTCTTCACTACCAAATTAAAAAGTTTCATAAGTATCGTTCAAAATTTTTTAAAACTTTTAAAGAACTGTTCGTATCTGTCTCAAAAATTTTCGGAAACCATTGAATTAAAAATTATAAAAACAAAAGTTTTAGAAGATTCATCTTCGAAAAATTAGGAATAGAGGGCTTTTGTAGGATTCAAACGATTTGATCTCGTGTGTTAAAATAACACTTATTGGAATTCCAAAATTCGGCTTTGGCCGATTTAACGCTTTTCTTGATTTACAACTTTTGGTTAACTTAAAGGTTTTGCTTGCTTTGATTTGATTATGATTCCGATTGGTTTATACTCTTTATTTTATTTTCGGATCCGTATTCTCCTGGCGGACTGCTCTTTCTTCCGTTCTTTTCTTCCTTGTTTCCTTCTTTCTTTTAGATTGCAGCTCAAGCGCAATTTACTTTTGTTGAGATATTTTAGCATTATGCACGCTTTGTATTGTACCCTCTGTTCGTGAGTATCGCCCATTTGGCCAGATTCATGCAGCACCACTAATCCCATCGGATGGAATCCCTCGATTCCCCGATCCCTCGACACCGCAGGCCGTACTACGAGACGCGAGCGAACTACAATGGACTACTAAAGGCCCAAAAGACGCGCGTCAACGAGCTGGAAGCGAAGGTCAGTGCGGCCAAGCTCACGTACAACGAGGCGCTCAAGAATCTGGAGCAGATATCCGAGGACATCCATCGGCAGCGGCAGCAGCGCAACAACCTGCTCAACTACGAGGCCATGCTGCGCCAGGTGGACGCGGTGGACACCTTGACGGCGGGTCTGGAACGGAGCTCTACGCTGCATTCGGGCTCCCCCGTGGACGAGGATGCGGCGCAGCAGGAACGGAAGCAGGAAGAGGACGAGGAGGAGGAGGAGGAGTACCTGCGCATGCCGGAGCGCCTGGGCCACGAGTGCCCCCATCTGCTGACGGACTTCGAGGCGGTGTTGACCTTCCCGCAGAAGTTGGCCGGCGGCATGCACAAGTCGGCCAGCACCAGTGCGGCGGATGGGGAGGCGGGCCTGGGACCGCTGGGCCTGCACGCCCCCTACGAGGTGAAGTCCTCGGGCAGCGGCTCCCTGGCCTCGGGCTCCGCCTCTGTGTCCACCTCGGCCGGCACCGGTACCGGCGCTGGTGGCGGTGGCGGTGGCGGTGCTCCGGCGGACAACGACATCGAGCAGTGGACGGAGATCCGGCTGTCGCACTCGGACAGCACCAGCTCCAGCTACTCCAATCAGTCGCTGCTGGACCAGCACGGTCTGGAGAGCTCCGGTGGGCAGGGACTGGGCCTGGGAATGGGCCGGAACCATTTGGACGCGGACGCCCAGTCGCAGCACTCCACTTCGTCCTCCGACGAGCCAAAGCGCAAGGTCACCTGCACGACGATATTCCAGGACGACAGCAGTGCGTCGAGCGGAGCCGGCGGTGGCCAGCAGATGAGCCGCAAGCAGAGTCTCAGCCAGTGGCTGTCGCGCTCCAACAGCTTCAAGGGCAGCGGCCGGCGGCAGAGCCTGGACCTGCTGATCGATGCCGGGGACAAGGTGAAGGATGTGTTCAGCTACGGGTTCCAGAAGGTGGGTCGCAGCCTGGAGCGGCGCAACAGCGAATCGGAGATGGGCGGCGACAGTGGAGCCGAGGGTGAGGCGCTACTCAGTGGCAACGCGGACGCATACCAGGCGGTATCCAGCAGCAGCGGTGGCGGCGGCGGATCCTCCAGCGGATGCAGTGGCTCCGGTTCCGGCTCTGGCGGCGGTGGCGGTGCCGGTGACTTTTTCCTCTTCAGCAGGTCAGTAGACGGTGGTGGTGGTGGGCCAAAAGGTGGCGGTGGCGGTGGCGGTCGCAGTCTGCTCAACTCGCTGCATAACCGCCTCACCAAGCTCATTTGAATCTGAATCCGAATCTGAATCTAAATCCGAATCTGAATTTGAATCTGAATCCGAATCCAATATCGAAATTGATCAATCCAAAATAAACCCAACTGACTAAGCGACGATCAGCGCAATTTTTGCACCCATCTAATCTAGCAACAACCAAAACTACAAGAACAACTGCAAAATTTATAATATAACAATATCACTGATACGAAATTGGCTGCTTTAATTTGGTCTCTGCTTTTGCTACCTTTGATTCTTACAAAAAAAATATATATATCTCTATATATCACCACTAACTGCAACAACAACAACATCAATAATATCAGCTAAAACAACAACAGCAACTACAACAACAAGAACAACAGCACGAACGCACACTCGCTTTAATCAAAACAAAAAAAATTCTGTATGTACTGCTCCAAAATGCATTAACCAAAATTGAGAAATATTTGTTGTGTTTTTGATCTGTTTTAAATTTTAAACGTTACTTTTCTCGCATTTGTAACCGCCTTTAATTGCTATCACACCATTGCTATCTCCCTCTAAGCCAAGTCATCGCCATATCTCACTGTCTCTGTCTAACTGAATGTGCCTGTTTTGAATAACCGGTACTCTAATATTAAAATCGTCCAAATCCGATCCTAGTCACCTAAAAATGTATCTTAAAGGTATCACCATAAAATGTATATATATATCTAGACATTGCTTATTTCCGACACCCTTTTAGATGATTTAACTTACCAAAATGTTTTGCGATTAAGGCCTATTTTCTGATCTTCATGTTAAGCTTAAAGTTGATTTTAAACGTTTTTTTTTATTTTTAAAGACGACTTTTAGCTTACAATTGTTCTCACAAAAGGATTGTAGGCTTTGTTAAAAAAAAGAGGAAAAGAATTTTTTTTTATTTTTTAAATAGTAATGAATAGACAAACTACCTCCTTAAAATAACTAAATCACTCACTAGCTATACAAAAAAATGTAAAGCTTAGGTAAGGAATCGAACCTGTAGCAAACAAAAAAGTTTGGGAATTTGTTGTGAATTTCATAAAGCTTATGTTTTCTAGATGATTGGTTAATAATTACCATTTGGCAATGTAAAATGCTTTGTCACGAAAAAGAATCTTAAAAGTTGTAAACTTATTTGTTGACATGTATAAATATTAGAGTACCGGGTATTATTTAGTCGGCAAGCTCGACTTTATTGTTTGTACGTGCTAGTGTCCTTGTATTTAGTTTCCTGTCCTGTGTCCCCCACTGTGATCATCTCCCCAAAAACTCTATCAAGTCGCAGTTGTGTGTTTTACGAATTTCTCACACAGCAAAACAACTACATGAAAATCTATAACCTAACTTTACAGATCTTCAGAGCCAAAAGAGTTACTGTCCGATGAGCAGGTTGAGAATTTACTATTAAATCATACGGTGGACGAGAACGGTGCCATTATAGTGGAAGAACTTAAATCGCCAACAACCACAAGCATGTTCCACACACACCAACAACAACAGCAGCAGCAACAACAACAACAACAACAAAAGCAACAACACCATCAGGCTCTTAATGTGGTAGGAGCCTTGCTGTTTTGAAACGACAGCAAGATACCCTACACTTAGAAAACACCATCACCAAAACTCACAAACACAAACTCATAACACTGTGTTACAAAATTATACTTTATTGCTTAACATTAACGAAAATATACTCTTTTTTTTATAGATTTTGAGGCACTTATTTTAAATCAAGCCACGAAAATGTTCCACCACGTCACCGTTTTGACAATGAACTTAGAAAAATTGTGATTTTTATTATTTTTTAACCTCAATGTTTTTTTAATTCTTTTACTTGAAATATTTGGAAAAATGTATATTTGTTTTATTGTAGAACAATCTTAAGATTTTGTAACAGTAATTTACCGGAAGTGAGAAAGTTTTTCACTCGCCCGTATTGTTAAAAAATGATCTTAATCCTAATCTTTCAAACCTCGAAGTTGATTTTAATAAACCTTTGACGTGGATAAACTTTTTCGTGTACAGACTCAAATTCAGTACACCGAAATCTATTAGAAAAGTATACCTTCGTTGATGTACATTTTTGGTGTAGCACAGTGTAATTAAATGCAGTGATGGGGAAAAAAGCTTTTCTGTTTCGAATTATTTTTAACATTACAAAGATATTATTATTCAACATTATTCTAACTTTGAGAACGAGAATACAAGTTAATTGTACTGAGGTACGGCAAAAAGTACCTAAACATGGGCAGCTCCCATCACTGCAAATACATATTAACATGAATTATGGCAAAATTTTACTCTATGAGTATTCGGGCAACGACCCTATCCCCAAATCCAATTAGTCAAAAGCGTAGCGTACATATCATTCAAGACATCTATCCAGACGGATCAGACCGCAGGAATCTTTTAAAATCCACACCAACGCACTCAGGCACGTGTGTGGCAAACTATGTTCTAATCCTAAACAAAATGTGCAATAATTTAGTTCATTTAGAGGCATATAAATAAGAGCGTTACATTTTATGCTGTTTACAAAAAGCAAATAACTAAATGCTAGTCAACAAACGAAATCAGTTTAATAGTTTTAGTGTGTATGTGCTAAACATTCAGCAAAAACAATTTACAAAAGCCCACAAAATACATACGATTGTACAAATATGGTAAATGTGGCGTTCACAGAAAGCGAATGGAGGTGAGTGAGTAATCATAGTTTATGGAACAAATTTTAAAATGAAAGGCTTGCAAGTGGTCCCAAAACCCTACATTCGCCTCCTGGGAATGCCACTGAATGTTAAATACTTGCATATATGTATTAATACCTGCATACAAATTATATGAAGTGTATAATACAAAACCGATTTTGTTTTAATTCAAATTTGGGTGCATGGGTGCTTGCGAATCAATTAAATTGATATGGCTTACATAATAATGGTTCAACAAATTGTCCATTATTAAAATACAATATTTTAGTGCAGTTTTGGGTCTGCAATCAAAACAACAGTGCTGATTTTCAGAAAGTTAAAGTCTCAGTGTATGTTGAGAAATCGGACATATTTACTTAGCTTCTTATCAGTTTTTCAAATGCATTCAAAATATTGCGCGCACAGTAATCCACCACAGTCGAACGGTATTTTTCAGGCCTAACTCCTCTTTTAGTATTTTCTTCACGACTGAAGCCCGTAAACGGTCACACCTCATGTAGAGATGAAACGGCAGGTAGTCGAGTCACCCTCTGCAGGTAGTAGAGACTTACTCCACTACAATAACAGAATTAATAACAGTGGGAAAACATCGATGACGTCGAAATGATCGATTATTTTAAGACATCGATGAAAGTATCGGCGATTGCCCACCACCAGCGCTTTCGTTCGTGTCGTCTCGTGTCGCTTCGTGTCGACGCTTTGGGCTGCAACTTTGGTCGGACCAACCAAACAAACCAAACAAACCGAGCAAACCGAACCAAACAATTCAAACAAGCGGAAGAAACCGTCGGAAGGCAAAGCCGTTAAATAACGCGACGCTTGTAATATTTTTTTCGGTGTGCCACCCAGTTTGTTGTTTTTTTTTTTTCTTAAAGCAAACTTTTAATTGTGTGTCCCGGCCGTTTGTTTTCTTTTGTCGGGGAAAATGCGCGCGCGCATTTAAGAGGTGAAACAGCAATCGCAATTAAAAGGAAAACTTAATTCGCAGCTGGTCTAAAAAGTAAAGATCCGAGTTTTCTCCAAAAATAAATGCACTTGGTAGCAGCAAAAGAAGAAGAAGAAGAGGCAGCGACTGAATAAGAAGAAGACGAGAGTGCCGCGGCGACTGCTGTTGTTGTTGTTGTCGCTGTTGTTGTTCTTGGCCGTGTTTGTTGTTGGCTGACTTTATCTGCATTGTCTTTGCGTCTTAACTCGTTTTGCTTTGGCCTCTCTTTTCTTGACTCCTTCTCCATTCCTCTCTTCTCTTCCCTGTCTGTGTGATGCGCTTAGGCGGTGCTTTGCTTTTGGCTTTTCCCCTCTTCTTCCCTCTTCCTCTTTCCTTGCCACACGCCTTTTTTTGGACTTAAGGGCAGGAGCAACAACAAGCTGCCGCAAAAAATCAATAACGGTATTGGCAGAAGCAGCAGCACAGCAGAAGCAACGCCAAATACAACAACAACAAAAAGAGGAACGGAAGTACTTCCTCAAGTCGAAAATGTCACCTGCTTCAAGGGTCAAACCCTCGGATTAGATAACCACAAAAATTGGAAGAGATGTAGAGGGAGGGGGGGGGGGGGCAAGAAGAAAGAAGAGATGAGAACGATAGAAAGTCAAGCGGTCGTGGTTGTCACGCCCTCCACCCACACACTTTTTTGTTTAATTAAAAGCCAAACATTCAATTAGGGCCATCTTGCTCTCTCTTTCGCTTTCCTCTCAACCTCTCTCCCTCTCTCGCTCTTTTTTCTTCTTCAGACATCTATGCATCTTGAACCTGCAACAAGACAACAACAACAGCTGCAGATACAGATACAGAACAAGGAACCGAAAAAGTCAACTTGCAACGCAATCTTTGTTGCTTTTTGGGTAAGTTTCCCATGCGGAATTTTCCTTTTACTTGTATACACTGGGCAAAAAATAAGAAACTTCGATACGAAATCTTTAAGATGCGTTTCATATTTTAACTCATAAAAAAAAGTTTCTTAACCTACTATTTTGATACTGCGACACCAATATTTTAAGTTGGAATATAAAAAATGAACTAATCTAAAAAACAAAATGGCAGAAATCATAGTAAGAACTAAATTTAGATCCCAGAAAGGTTACATTTATATTATTTAGAGAAATATAAGCTTGCTTAAAATTACTATTTTAGTTGGGTGATTAATCTTTCCATAAATGAAAATATTTATTTCACATGACATTATTGCCAAAACATCGGTTATTACCAAACATAAAAAAAGAACAAAAAATAATTGTTAGACAAAAAGTATTTTTTTAATTTCGTTTGATCGTATAAGCTTAGTGGTTTTCGTAAAAAAAGAACAAATAACTTTAATTTTGTTTGACTTTTTATTGGTTATACCCAAATCCAACATTATTTTAGGTAAAGATCGACAGATCAATAGCGACTATCTTTTACTGCGTTGGAAGCTAGCAATCAGACTCATTAGACTTTGTATTTAAGCACTTATTGAGATTAGATCATTAAGGGGACAACTAACGATTAAAGTCAGATTACAACATTTTATTTTTATTCATTATCTTGGGCAATATAAACTGTTTAAATTATCAATGGGGCTATTGAATTAACAAAATTAATTTTTTTTACAAACTACTTACACTCAATAAGTAGTATACCTAATATTTATTAGTGCCTTTGAGCCGTTCTGCCACACCGGACATCATTGGCAATAGTTAAGGAAAGCTAGTGTGTGGTGCAGCTGACACATGTTTTTCTGTTCTACCCGCAGACTTTTCTTTTCATTTATTTGTATTTTTGGTCTCGGCCTCCACATGGCAGTGAGACATGCGACAAGCCTCCGTAAAATCATGGGGTTCGTTTGATTTTGCTATTTATAAATGGTCTTTATGGTTCCATGGCGATGATCTCCCTGGGGAAGGTTCCCTTTTTGCCGCTTTTCCAGTATTTTTGCGCTTTGATGTGCCTGCGTTGTCTATGGCACATCGTGGATTGGTAATAACACTTGGTGCATTGGCCTTCATGGCCTTCGGTGTCGCTAAAACAATATTCTCACGAACAATGCACGCTTTGCAGCCAGCCTCTTCACATGCACTTTCTGGGGCTGTGCTCCTTCCTCCAGTTGCTTTCGCTGTGCACAATATCATAAATATTTTATTTATGGTTTGCACAATAAGGTCGCCGAAAGCGCGTCTTAGGGTTCAAGGATATGGGTCAAGTGGGTTGTTGTTGTCTTCGCAGAGGTTGAGGGGCTAAAATGTGCGTCTGATGACCTTTCTTCACCCAGGGATTATCTCTGTTATTACACGCGCCACCAACGCAAAATACAAATCCAATTTCACTTGTCCTTGGTGTCCGATTTTGCGGAAAAAATGAAAATTTAGATAAAGAACCCAGTAGAACGAAAAAGCAAATGTCATTAATTATTCGCTTTTTATTTATAAAATGTTTAAAAGTTTTGATGATATTTTGATGCTTGCAATATCATCATTCTATTTTTGATATAAAGTAATCTTTCCATATCTTTTCCACTGCAAATTCGTAATATTTTAAGGCGACCTAGGCTTATGCCGAACATTGTAGTTGGTCACCCCAAGCACCATTCGCAATTCGCAATTCGCAACGCCGGCAGATCATCCTCACCCCTGCAACCACTGAAGAGCATCGCTTTTGTGGCTCGGTGGTGCCACTGTTGACACGCTCTGGAGTGTCTGTCTGAACCATCAGAGCCACACAGCACCACAGCATCGCTGGCATCTCCAGCAAGCTATACAAGCATGGGCACACACACAAAAAAATAAGCTCAATAACAAACAAAATAAATAAATAATAATAAATAAACGAGAGAGGGGTAAATAATTTCGGCAATGCGAAGGTTTTATGCCCTTCCTGATTTAACAAGAATTATGTAGTCAAAAAACTCATCTGGCAAGATCGTTAAAAAGATGCATTCGATTATATGTAACCAGAATAATCTATATAGATCAATGTATATTGCATCATATCTAATATATTTTTACAAACAATGAAAATTAATGAAAAATTAATTAATTAATGAAAATTAAAGTGTCAAGTGCAAGGGTATATTAGTTTCGGTTAGTCAAAGCTGGCGGCTTTTCTTGCTTAGAACAATATATAAGTGTCAACATTCCTCATAAGTCAGCCATTTTTGACACATCTTAAAATTATTGATAGATGCTCGTTAGCGTTCCTCGCCAGCTATATTTATTTAATTCTAATGGATACTCTTAGAGATATACAGTAGTGACAGATATATAATGGCGTTACTGCTTACAAATAATATTGTTCTGGTGCATATTGATTATCAATGGATATTTCGAAATGGGCAATGTCGTATCAAGAACGTGCACTATTTTTTCTGTGCATCATGCACAAGCACATTGGCTGTTCCATCCACATCCATATCCATATCCATATCCATCGGCTGCATCTTCTTCATCATCTCTGCGGCAAGGCAAAGTGTGTTCTAACGGTTCAATGAACTGTGACCACAGTCTCGCAGATGTAGCAGCTCTTATTGTTGCTTCGGTAAACGCACTGCCAATTTATACAAAGCCGCGTTGTTCACAGCACAGCCGACAACAACTATACAGCATTACATGCAGTACACGCACTGAAAAAAAAGGAAGTCAAAGACAAAAGAGTCTCAAAATCGATTGTAAGTACTTTAGAAGTTTTTTGTATTTATTAAACAATATTGCGTAAAAATTTTAAGAATATTTTCTAAGAGTCCACATACAAATTTAGTTTATTATAGAAACATTTCTAAATCTAAATAAATATTCAAACAATATACCAAACCGAATTTTCTTTTTGGAAATTACCTATGTTTTTTTAAACATAGTATAGTATTTCATAGTTACATTTTCTTTCTTTAATTAACATTGAAACAAAACTTGATTGCAGCTTTTCCACTGTGAATCCAAATGAACTGCATTTTACGTATGATATTAATGATCGTCAGTTTTTTATTGCAAAATCTAATATCTACTATTATGCTTACCAATCTTTTAAACCCTTAGTCCTCACAGCTTCGTCAGCAGCAGCTTCGTAGAGAAACCATTATGCATTTAGGCCTTTGTCATTTCCAATATTAGATATCGAAAATTTTTCAATTTTATTTTCGAATACGGCATTCTTATAAATCGTAAATCATGGCGCCAGACGTGAAATCAATTAACTTAGCAAACAGACAAAAACATGGCCAAATATTTTTAATTGACTTCCCACATTTTTGTTTCCAATTTTTGTTTTCAGCGGTTTAAATATTTTCCTCACGATTGGCAGTAATAGAATACTTAATTAAGCAACAACGAATAAAATGTTGACTGCAAAGATAAATTAGTAGCTAGCTAAAATAAAAATAGGAAATATTTCAATATAATAAATGGTATTGTAAAATTTTAAATTTGCACATATATTCCCAGTCAACTTTAGAACATTACACAACAAGTTTTTGTTACCATATTATATAATTGAAAAAAGTACTGTAAATTTTTATAAATATTGGCATTTTGTATTGCTGTTTTAAGTGAAAAGTATTATTTTTATGAAATGGTGATGAAGAAAAAAAGAAAGTAAGGATATTTATACTGACGGGTAAATTGTTTTCGTTACACCAATTTTACATTAAAAAGGGTATTTGTATTTCGCTGCACCGTGCGTATGAATTGTTTTTTGTATTATTCCTGCCTGAAATGTACAAATTCTTGTCGGGCTGTGCGTTGGGCCAGGTGACGAAGCCGTCATCGTTGCCGGGAACGTGACATGCATGCAAATTGTGCATTGGGGCGAGTGCAACCTCCGACTCAGACCCGCACAAAACGTACTGACGGCGGGCGATAAGGCAAAGAGCTGCCGAAAGAGTCAGTTGCCTCTAACCTTCTGCGAAGTGAGCTAAATTGCTTGACAACACAACAGTCTTTGAGCATCGACTGAAAAGTGCAAGTGGGCGGCCTGATGGGGCAGTCGTGTCATTGAAACCGAACGAAGAATTACAAAAGAATCACTTCAGCAAACAAGTTTACTAAGAATAACAGGTAAAGGTATATTTTCGATCACAATATTGCAACACTTGATGGCTTAGTAGGAAAATATTCAGAAGCTTTTCAATACAAAGCTGATCTTTAACAGATTTTAAGGCTTCTTTATTCGTTAACGTACACAACAACTTCAATTTTATGTATTTGTACAGTTTGGCAGGGTTTTTTTTTTTCGTTTCACCAAAAAATATAAAGAGAATGTGTGTTAATAAAACATTTATACAAAAATACTTGAAAATCTTTGCGAAACCAAGTCTTTATATATGTACTCAGTGCTCTTAGAAGTTACAATTGTATATTGTTCCTTTTAAAACATCAAATAGTAAATACGAATATATTTGTAGATTTGCACCTTAAAAATCAGAAGTAGGTAATAAAGTGCCTAGTTTTCCAAAGTCGTGGCACTGAAGCACTTAAGCAATATTTTTTGTTAAATAATATTATTATGGCATTACTTTTAACAACCTTATTATACACGGGTACCGAATATTTAACTTGCGAACGAGCAGCTTTTGTGACTTTTGTATCGGCGAATATAAATTTTAATGCCCCTGATGTTTTTAAACTGACTTGCTAGATTTTTCTATATGCAAGTTTTTGGCTGAAAAATAGATTTATTTAATCTCTAACCAAATCTTACTAAAGATAGAAACTTAGAGAAACAAAATGTCGAATTTATGTACTAATCAATCTAACTCATCAAAAAATAACGAAACAAATAAGATTCCCTGCTATGTATGAATAATTTTATATAAATCTAAAGTTTTATATAAAAAGTAAATACAATTATTATAGGAACACTTTGAATTTGAGTCTTTTTCTATATCATTGCCAAATATAATTAGGTATATTTTGCTTTTGAAAAATTTCTATGTTTTGTATTTGAAAAGTACTTTGGAGCTACAAAAGTTCGTTTTAGAAAGACAAATGTGTTTGAAATTGGATTTTGAGTGAGAGAAACTTCAACTTTGGGAAGTTCTAGTTGAAGTTGGACTGTGTGAGGTTGGGGATAGAGTCGTTTGGTGGTAGGGGCAGTGGCTGGGGCCAAACTGGTTTGCGTTGCAGTTTGCATGCCACATCCAATTGGTGGCGTATTTGGGTCGCAGTTGGCGGCTCTCCGCTGCAGTCGGCAAATTGCAGGCGTTGGCCAATTACGAGCACATATACGTTTCAATTGATTTCTAATTAACCATTTGCATAGCTGCGTGCCAGTGTCCATGTGTGAATGTTCTCACGTGTGCACTTGATCTGCTTCGGTTCCCCATGTCCCATGTTGCCCATGTCGCCCATGTCGCCCATGTTGCCCATGTTGCCCAAGTTTGCAATGTGCCTCATGTGGCATTCAATCAGGTGTAAGGGTGTCGGCTTTTTCTATTTAGCCATATCTATTTAGCCATTTGTAGGTCAAGCGGCGTCTTGCCAGCGTCTTTGTTCGCCCAGTGTGGGCAGCGAGCGAATGATGAGTTGCCATTGATATCAAGTATATGGGTTGTAGGTACATTGCCTGTACTGAAAGAAAGCATTATCCGAAATGATAATCGATTCGACCTCAATTACCACTATAGAAAAGACTTGGTTTGTTACAACGAATACTTGGGGGTGCTCGGGTTTTCACTTCAATTTTGAGTTTTCAGAAAAACCTCTGCATTTCTGTTTTTTTATGCTCCAGATTTGGCAGAATAAATTAACATTAAAAATTACGCACCTTTTTTTAATGCTTTTGTGGTGGTGCTTACTAAATGTTGGTATATCTGCGAGCAAAATATATTTTTTCTTATGGAAATAAGAATCGATTTTACATACACATATTTCTAAAAATGAGAACTTGAGTATATATAGCCTTAAAGATAAAATAAAGTAACTAGCAAGAACAAACATAATTACAAACTTATGATCATATACATAAATACCCTCTGCCAGAGTATAAAAAGTGGTACTCTTCCCATCAAATTTTGCTGCCCCCGCCTATGGTCTTTCTTGGGGATTACTAAACGCCGCCGCAGATCAGACAAACGCCCATATGCGAGTCAATTAGTGCATGTAGGCGCAGAAATTAATTTGTTCGCCGCCAAATGTGACAGAGTCAGCTAAAAAAAAAAAAACAAATAAAAATACAGAGAAAAACCCATTCTCATGAGCAGAAATTAACCAAGCCGAAATAAAGAGGGCTGAACTGCAAATCAATTATAAACAACAGAGATAATTCAAAGCCTAAATTGCTCAGGCTATTTGAGAAGCTCAACCAATTGAATACTCTTTATCCAAGGAGTCTATTTAAATAATGGACCCTAATTGGTCTTGGCTGCCTTTGAGCTTAATATTATACGAACATAATGGGCTAACAGCTGAGAAATATTAAAAAAATATTTAAATTTTAATTTACAATTATAACTTTGATGTTTTTTTATGGAGCAAATCTGTTTATTTAATGGAACCTACCCCGATCAGAAGGTTTTGGAACTAGGCCAGCTAATAATCAATAATAACACTTTCACTTACGTCTTTCATTTTATGTTTTTAAAAGTAACTTATTTATCTTAGGAAAGAAACTTAATGTATGAATAAAATTTACGTCTCAGCTTTTCAGTTTTCTAAGTTAATAATGGCTTCATTCCTAAAGTAAAATCGTTTTTCTTATCACGAAATTGGATTCAAACAGGCTATAAATGTTTCCTGTTGCAATCAGACGGAGTTTGATGAACTTCTGACCAGGTATTTGAAACCATTATGGCAGCAGTTTTTTTGAAGTTCCTGCCTGTGTCGGGGGGTAAGCCAATCAGGCATAAATGCTGGCCAGCAATTCAATCCCCGCTCATTACAAAACTCCTTAGATAGTGGTGGCTGTCTATTGGCTATTGGCCCGAATGAGTGAGTATCTGTGTGTGGACAACGGAATGTGCTGGCAATTAAAATGAACTCACGCTGGCAACCCTGACAAAAAAACGTGCCGCCGGACGGACGGCTGCAACTTCAACTGCAACTGTGCAAATAGCTCGGCGGCAGTTGCACCGCCGAGCTTGGCGTCGAAATCAAAAGTGAGATAGATCGACCAGCCTTTGAGCCCCCAAAGCCACTTACACCAAAAGCGCGCGCATTGATTAAGTTTTGATTTTAAGCACTGGAGCAGAACTGTGCAAACTGAGTAAACTTAGTCGATCAGAGAGCCAAGACACTTGCGCACGCGCAGCAAATTTGTAACGTTCGAGCCTGATGTGTGTGCTTTGGGACCCGAAACGAGCTGCGAAGTGAAAAACACTTTACAAACTGACAAGTGAAAATCAAATCGTACTGGGGATGCCCTTCCACGAGGCCAAGAAACAGGTATAACATCTTAAGCTGGTTTTAAACGATGCATCAGATGTCTCTATCAGCAGCTGATTCATCGTTTACAACCTGAAATCTTAACAATACTCGTTACTCGAAGAGGGGTAAGGATAACGCGTTCTTAATTATCCCAAACCAAATATAAATATAAGATTACATTAAGAGATGAAACCTAAAACATAATATAAGATGTGAAACATTAAAATGGTTTTTTAGCTTCAAAAGGAGAATACGTTCAGAAAAAAATCTAAGCTCTTTTAAGGGATTTATTAATCATTCTTAATCAAATTTAAAAAGAATTACTTCTCTTAAATTAAAAAAATCTGTAAGGGCATTAGTAGTTCGTTATGCTACTTGTTTTTGTCTCTTGCTCTTCTTAAACATTTTAATTTAGGCACTTTGCAATTTAATTTCATAACAAAGTCATAACTTGATCGGGCAACGTTGGATGGCCTGTGTTTATTCATTGTTTCGATTGTTTATCTAATTGCTAATTTGATCGACATGACAATGATCAGTCGGCTAGATGATTGCTCGTATCTTAAGTCCCCGCCCCGTGGCCAACTCACCGCCGATCAATCAATGCCATCAATCATGCATGAGCGAGTCAACGTTAGAGAGAGAGTAGATTGACAGGCCTTTGACATGGGAGAAGGAGGGGTAAATGGCCACCACGTATACGCCTATTGAACGCACTCAAATTACACTAGTTCGCAAACTTGGCCACTTTAGCAAGCACTTTCAAAGAATCCCTTTTTGAACAAGAACCAACTTAGCAGCAAAGCCTGATTATAAGTTCTACAAATCTGAATTCATAATAACCAACGCAGATAATTTTCTATACAAAAAGAAAAATATTACATTGCAAATATTAAATTGGATCCCATTACCAAAAAAAGGTCGTAAGCATTGCTTTAATCATTTGTTTTACGAAAACTATTTATAAAAATTTGAACCATTTAAACAGAAAAGCACTGAATATGGTTATTACAATCTGAATTCTGAATAAGCAGTCTACCAAAAGATTTTTAAATGCAAATTTGCAAATATAACATCTTATTCTATTATTATTACTTACTTACTTTAAAATCCGAATCTGGAATTGAGTTTGAAAGATAATTTTGGAATTAAAAATATTCCAAAAAAAATTAACGTTTATAACTAGTTAAATAACAGTCAAACTATAAAAAATATTTAGAAATCTTAAATCTAATTGATTTTTCTAGCTGATTTGATAAATATTTGGAAAATTGTTTGGCCCTCTTTTTCTATTGAAATTCAATCTTTAGAAAAGTTTTTAAAAAAAATATACTCAGTATGGTTTTACGGTTCAGCGATCTCAAGTGCCAAATATATTTTTTGTAACATGGTGTTAAGGTGGTAAGTACCCGGCCTTAACTAGCTCAGAGTAAACTGTTTCCATCCCAACTCCATTTCATTTTATCGGTTCGCCAATTGAAGCTGCCTGCTGGCCACGCAATTATCACGCAATTTGCATTATGAAGTTGGCGCCTGCCAACTGAGCCACTTGAAATGTCTTAAGATGGGCTATTCAGTGGCCACTGTTTCATCGATTCCAGCAGGCACCACTCGAACCTGTCATCGTATTCTTGTCCTGTCGGTCCGTTTGCTCGAAACTTTGGCCCAACATTATTGGTTTGTTTTGCGTCAGCTTAGGAAACTCAATTTGGTCAGAAAAGTTAATTAATTTAGCTTTAGCCTTATTCAAAAGTGAGTAATCGAACGAAGAGGTTTGCCAGTCCGGGCTATCAATCCCCCGATTAGTATTCCACAAAATTCATATATATATATATATAGTTTAGGGTACAAAGTTTAGATGAAACCAAAACACTTTCCACCTCGAACGTTATGTAATTAGGGGGCGGGGAAATAAATGGCGATGATGCCGGACATATATGATATATGATTTACTGCCCACATTTAGACGACGTTTTACGATTTTTCCAATCCGCCTATGGCAACCAATTGATTGAGAACCGGTGATAGAACGGTGAGCATTTGACAATTTATTGCAGTATAACAAAGATAAAAAATAAATAAAATTTAAAACCTCATCTAGAGACAATAACACTTTCATTTTGACACACATACAAATTGGTTAATTAAAAATGCCACTTGAATTTCGATACCCATTCCGCTAAGTGCTCAAGCACGTCCCACAACAAGTTGGTAGTGATTCAAACTCGGCGAGCAAGAAAGTTCTCCAAAAAACCAAAAGGCTTGGCTGCCTGGGGGCTCTATTTTTAGTGCGATTTTCGGTATGCTCGCAAAACACACTCGTAGATCCATTCGAGTATTTTCATAGCTCATTGTTTTGCGTTGCTCAATATTCGCGTGACAAAGCAAAATACGCTGTCAGATGTTTCACACATGTTGGCGACCAAAAAAGATGAAAGCGAAACAGGCGCAACCGATGTAGTACATAATGGCCAAATCAATTCCGAACCCAGCCTGGTGTATCGGCCAAAAGTGCAAGTGTTGTTTCGCAAAATACCCGAACAAAGATGATATTTTGCAGGCAGTTAAATTCTATTCTATTCTAATAAGTAAAATCGGACACGCGGTTGACAGCATTTGATGAGGTTTCGCCACTTAGAAGTAATGAAAATTAAAAAACCATGGTAATTCGATCAAGTGAATCGGCAAAACGTGGGTATTTAATAATTCATACAGCTAGATTCAATTCACAAGCAAATTACTCATGTAGAAATGTATCTATTCCGTGTGAATATGTCTGTGTCCTGTGTCAGTGAACTCCGGCACTGGCATTTGACCCTATTACATACAGGAACTGCGGTGGCCATTATAATTCCCTTCATGCCAAATCGAGAGGGGGCACATTTAAAGGAGACCTGTACAGTAAGGAAAGCAATACCCCAGGTAACCCAGGCGGTCTTTGAAAACATGCTGGAACCCCCTAATTATCCACAATACGGAAAAAATATATAAAAATAGATTCCTAAATGACATTGCAAATAGACAAACAAAAATCAGTGCAGCGGACTTGACTTCAAATCGCCTGTGGACGAAAAAGGGAAAAAGAGAGTGGGTTGTGGTTAATCAGCTTTTGAGTTGCGCTGATAAAAAACAAATTTCAAGTGGCCGGAGCGATTGCACATTCAATGTTCTGGGTATATAACACAAGATATACCTATTTTATTAATAGGACAAAGGGCATATTTGACTGCTGTGTGAATAAGTAATAAGTAGTAATCAAAGTGATTCTGTGCTTGCATACGAGGCAAGCTCACGAATTTAAATTAGACTGATAATTGTATTCCAGCAATTATATTCTTAGCTTATCATAGTTGGTTTTGTAAAAAGAGTTAATCAAATAATTTGTGTCATAATCATTTCATCTACTTTTCTTAATATTAACTTTTAAAGAATACTTAAACATTTTTTATTTTAATCTTTCCCTATTCTACTTCACTTTACAATATGTATGTCCAATATAATGCTGGGAAAATAAGATGGACTGACTCTTAAGATGGGTTGTGCAAGCAAAGTTTCTTTTTTCAAATTGAGGCCATGCAATGATAGTCCAAATTTATTGTTAATTGCACACATATTATAAAGCATAAGTTCAACGATCTGTGGCTAGGAATTGCAAGGTCGAAACACTTTTTAGCGTTCTTACGTGCTTCTTTGCGGAGGGTCAGGAAACTTTCGCTACGCACTACGAGGCGGGTTGATAAGACGAGAAGATAGATAAGCAGGCATGAAGGCATGGGAAACGTTTTTCTGAAGTGTGCTGTTAAATATACAGCTGCGATCAAAATAATAGTAGAACCGCCCTTTCTTACATTTTTATCGGGTTTGTTGTGATTAAACAAAATCGATCTATTGAGAGTGATTAGCCTAACGCGGCAAGTTAAAAAACGTATGATCACAACAAATGCTTCACAAAATCTTAATCCTACATCATTTCATACATAATTTTAGTTGTGGAAAAAGAATCCTAAATTTATTCAAAGTTACTTGTTTGTTTAATATTTTAGGCTTATTATTTATTAATTATTTTTGTAATTTTTTTGTACTCAAGTGTCAAGTGATGTATTTTTTAGAGTGTCTTAAATAAACATGAAATCGAAAAATAAGTATCATTAAGTCTTGTGGCATTTTTTTGTTATTCATAAAAATATCCTTTTATAATCGTTTAGGACTTACATGGCTCAACTTAAATGTATGATTCTTTAAAAACAATGAGATATGCTAAACTCAATCAATTGTTTAAGCATCTAACCTTGACTTATAATGATTATTATTTATGCCTTGCTACTGCCCCTAGCTGTTTTGTTTACGGCCTGAGAAAGAGAAGAAAACCTTTTATCGATTCGCGGTTCGGTGAGTGATGTCATGGGAAATATGTAGACAGATAAAGCAAAGAGCACTGCGTAGAAGGGGAGTCAACCAACTGCCTACTAAAACTAAAAGGAAGCAAAGCTCTGGATGGCACGACAAGGTCAAGTGGCAATTGCGTGCCAAATGATGCAACCAAAGTCAAAGGGTTTCCAACTTATGGAATCTTTGTTGTTACAAGCCCTTCAATCTGCCACTCACAGCTGGTCGTAAGAGTATTCTAACTGTTTAGTCTATAAATAATTTGCAATCTAATTTTTCAAAACAAAGAAATGGAATCGGACAAGCTGTTGTCCAAGTCCCTTAATTTATGTAATCTCCAGTCAAAACAAATGTCGTAAACATTGGACTAAAGAGGACATTGGACTCATACCCACATCATCCGAGGAGCTTGCTTAGGAGGTCCTTCAGCAAAGAGCGTCCTGTTGTCAGTTCTCAGTGCTCTTCTGTTCTGTGTTCTGTTCTGTTGTTGCTGGCAGGCCGCCAAAGGGTCATCAGCACCGCGAGCGTATAATGGCTTAAGTGTGTGGTGCGCCATTCCCCAGGTGGGGTGGCGAAGGTGGCGGAGGTGCATATGTCCCAGTGGGTGGTGCTTATCCACCGGTGGGCATAAGGACGAAAGGACACTTTGCTGCACCGCTGGCAGCTGTTTCCCGTGTGCGTGGGTCGCTGCACTCAAGACACCTGCAATTCATTTGGCATATTTAGTTCAACAACCCAGAAGTTGGCCTGTGCCGTGCGCCTTTTGTGCTCCGAGTTCCTTCAGTCTGAGTGTGTGCGACTTCCCATCCGTATTAGATGGCCAGTTCCACGGACGGGATGTCCAGTCTCCGGTCTACCTTTATCCCCATACATCCATTCGACTTTAAATACCAGAAGGAAGCAGTCAAACTGTCAACTACTGGCGAATACTTTTTCATCGCATCCTTCCGGCTGTCTAGGCTCAAAAAGCAACACATAAAACCAACAAACGAAGACGACATTCACTTGGCTCTGTTTGTTTTATTTGAATTTCATGCTTCTGACATTAAGTTTTCATTTGTCGCGATTTCTTTTTGTTTTTAATATTCTAAGGACAAAGTCAATGACAATCGGAAATATTATTTCTCTCGCTGCTGGCGTTTCGTTCGTTTATTTTCTTTTCATTTCGCTCTTTCGGTTAGCTTTTGCTGGCTGCCATTTAAAAGTCAACAATTTAAGTGAGATGTTCTGACAAAATGCCGAAAGACCATCGTCGAGAAATCCGCAGATGGAGTGGCGGTCGGTCCACAGCAATCAGCATTGGGATGCTCTTCATAATGATAGCACATGCTCGGCAAATGAATTCGCAGATGTCGATTCTGGCAAATAAGCCTCTAGTGCCCAATACCGCTTTTGGAAGACCTGCATTCGACGATTAAATTATATGATTTTACTTACTTTATACCCTTTATACTCTATTACTCTTAAAAAATGTAGTTAATTGTCATTTGTTGTTGCAGCCAAAAAACAATCATTATATGAAAAGGTTTTGCAAATCATATATAATTATAAAGTAAAGGGTAAGCGGAAGTCGTTGCAATTTATTCAAATTCGCCCCTATAAAGTATGCATATTAATGATCAGTATTAACAACGGATTCGCTGTTTGTCTGTATGAGCGAAAGCAATTTAGAAATTATAAACATATCATTCTTGATCAACGTTAACAGCCGAGTTGATCTAAACATGACCTCTTGTATTTTCCATCTGTATGAAAATTGAGTTCTCAAGAACCATTTAAACCAGAGAAATACTATCAATTTTGTTTACGAATTTGAGCGCTAAACAAGGAACATTAGATTTAGCACAACTTGTTCATAAACCCCATGTTTTTATACCTCTTAGAAAATAATATTTATTAATACCTTCATAAGCTTTACGTAATTTGATTATTTTAAAGCACTTCTCACCACAATACGGTGTTTATTAATTTTATAAAAATTTGGATCTAAATAAAATGTTACATTATAGGCTTACTGTAAAGCCAAAAAAAAACAACTAATTATTAACATGTTACTTTAAATAGGTTTTAAATTGCTATTGCCAATAATGAGATACAAACGGTAAAATACGATGTTTCATTGTTATCTTTACAAAACCTGTCTTTTTAAACATAAGTTAATGTAGACACCTTTGACTAAGACTAGGTCAAGAAGGTAATAAACTAAACGTTTTTTAACGGTTTGTC
The DNA here is from genome assembly GCF_025200985.1 of Drosophila gunungcola. NCBI lineage: Eukaryota > Metazoa > Arthropoda > Insecta > Diptera > Drosophilidae > Drosophila > Drosophila gunungcola. Next base: position 325,083 of record NW_026453186.1, on the reverse strand, counting down.
ATATTCCTGATTGGCAAAAACGTTAAGGAAAGGTAACAGAGTAAATAGCATTTGAAAAAACTTGTCTGTACCTTCTCCAATAAATAAATTTGAAATAGAAATCTGTAGGTGAATTTCCTCCATAAGTTTATAAGTCAATGGAAGCATTCCATCCGTAAATATTACCTTAGCGGGCGCATTGAATTAGCCCTTTTCTATTGTCGTTTTTCTTTTTGTTTTAACGCGAAATAGCAAATATTTAATATTCATAATGGTCGCCCGTTGACCCAGCTAAACTCCGGGTTTCTGGTGGTCTGGGTAATTGTGGATTGTGGATTTGTGATTCGGTTACCGTTTTTCTTTGCGTGCCCTGCATTAGCGAGTGGCCAAGGTTTTGCTCTTATGAAACACCCCATAAGTTGCAGCTAATAGCATAGATTACTAATAATCAGTTTGCGTTTTGATGGCCGATGCCATTGCGTCACACTAGCTGGCCCCACCTGCGTCTTGGCGGGATCAGAAAATTACAGTTGTTTGCAATTGTCGTCTCTATAATCGTTTAGCGATTATAAATGACCGGGCTCAGAGGGGAATAGAGGGAAATTATCTCATTTCTATAGATACTCGTATATATGGCAGCATTAAAGTTTTCAACAGATGCTTCTCTGTGGATGCCCTGATCACCAAGATCATGCAACTTCCGGTATCAATTTAAGACGACGTGCATGCTGAAGCTCAGAAAAGCTGGGTCGACTGAAATCGAATTTTTTAAATTTGAAAAGCGTATTCGTTAATGGTTTTTTGCCCACTTTGTCAACCTCTTAATATAAGAATCTAAAAATTTATCGTTTTCGTACCTTTTAAAAATATGGACTATTTTTATTCTTATGGGTAAGAATAGTCCTGAAACAGAGCAGCGGCTGAGGCCGACACCAACAGTGTAGAACCGCTGACGGCACACACACACTGACAAGTTCGCCGTTCAAATTACTCACACAAATAAGTGCGAGCATAGTATAGTATGTGTGCCGACCGCTGGTGTAGAACTAAAGATAGTAGTGAATCATAATTTTGAGAGAATTTTCTATAGTTTAATCCTAATTCTTTAACAGTTGTATGCATTTGGCTTATTTATTTATTAGTTTATTTTAGTTATATATATGTTAAAAGACAATTGACGAAGATTTTGGGTAATTCAGGGTCGCTTACTCGATTTTTCTTTGCCACTTTCGGTGGGATTTTGGTCAGAACAAGGACAGCATAGTGTGATTGACAGGCAAGAGGGCACTCTGTGACCACTCAACTGGTCTATTGCTTGTCTGTCCGGATGCGCAACTGTCTAACTGTCATTCACCAACAGCTCTTGTCTCCATTAGATATATTGTATTAAAATTTAAATAGAAGGCGATCGCAGTTTTAAGGTAAACTGAAATCTTAGAGACTCGCTACAGACTTTCACTAAAATAACTTTTAAATGGGAAATCAGATAGAACCTATTATGTTTAAGCGGTGGTTCGTAATACATTTATATTTATAAATTCGGGTTTTTCATTAATAATGAGTCTATAATTCAAGGGACGATTACCAATTGTAGGGTAAGAAATTTATGTTATTAATGGTGACCAAATGCTTTCATATTCATTAGATTTTTAATTGTAGTTTACCAGACGGCTTATTTAAAGCTGATTTAAAAAAAAAAACTTTCCTTGAATATTGTACTGAGTGATAGGTAATGAGTATCCGGGCTTACTACAAATATATCTTAGTTGCAACAATATATTTTTTAATGGAATATATCTTTTTTTGATGGGTTGGTCGTAGAAAATCTTTAAATCTGCAGATGTATACACTTAGTAGTCCCCATCCGCACATTTTGAGTCTGAACATGGCAACGGGATGCATTTACGCACGATTAACCCGCTGGAGCTCCAGATCGACAAGCGTTCAATCATCTAGCAGTTCGAGAGTGTGTTAAAAATAAACGTTTTTATTGATTTTATTTTGTGCGATGGCCTTTCGGGGTAATTTGCATCGTGCCCTTGCCTTGCTTTTGTGCCACCGTCACCTCATCCACTTCATCCTGCCATCGTCGTTCATTCATTGCGGATGCGAAGCCACGTTCGAGCCAGCCAAGCGATTCGTCGTCTGTCCTAGGTACATATTTTACATATGCTCAATGCGTTTCTTCATATCTCGCGCTTTGTGCTGTGCTGTGCTGTGCGTTTAATTAGACGCAAAAATGCAATAAAAATCACGGCAAATCGAGGAATTCGTAGAAAATCCCTCAAATAAAAATCCGAATTCGATCCAAACCGGCGCACGTTACTTGCCGACACTGGAAACAAATTATGCAGCTATTTATTGCGGTTAATAAAGGTATTGAATTCTTAAAAACTTTTAAAGCTTGATGGAAAGTGGCTGCCCCTAACAGATTCCCTAGAATTAAACATCAAAATGAAAATAAATTAAACAAAAAAATTAACTTTATAAATGTAAATTTTAATTCTAACAATAAAAATAATATTAGAAATAAATAAATTTTATAAACTAACTTTTAAATTAAATAATTTCTATAATCTTATTTACATATTGATCAAGAGTTGTTAATACATATACAAAAATAAAAATAGGTTAATTTTCTCCATTTCTCCAATTTCTCCATTACTTATCCTCTATCGTTCCAACTGCAAAACCGCGTGGAGAATATGGAATAAATAAGGTTAGTGGGGGTGGGCGGGTATTGGATCAGCTGGCAGTGCATTGCACTGCATTCACAAAGCCAAGTGGCCGTGTAAACAGAGGTGTCGAGCCCACAGAAAGGCGGAACCAACCTGGGCCTTCAGAAGAAGATAAGACCGACCAATCCTCCTTCCCTTATTTCACCGCCCGTCTGAAAACAGTCAAACTTCCGTAACCTAAACCAACAAGAAAAAAAAATTTTCTTAAATTTAAAAAAAAACATAGTTTTTGGTAAATTTTTGATTTGACACGAATTAATATATCATTTTAAATGATCGAGTATATATATATATTACATTTAAATTGTATTGTTTTTCTTTTAAGATATATTTATATGTTTTTTTACGGTTTACTGTGAGGTTCTAAACTTGCACTTTAACTTGAACTTGAACTTGACTGAAATTTGAATTAGAAATGTGTACCAAGTAAGGTTCAAGTTATAGAAGTTTAACTGTACCTCTTTGTCTGATAACAAACCAAGATGGTAGTTGGATTGCCGTTGAGGCCAACGAAGTCTGACGATGAATTTATTACCGTTTCGTGTACTGTAGATACAATAATATCTAAATAAATAACGCGCTCTTAAGCTTATTTTATATGAATCTATTTACCTAGACCATTATCTGAGTGCAAAGTATAATGCATTTTCAATTGTTATCGTATTAAGGTGTGTGCTGGCTCAGTTTTTCCCCAGACAGCAATGAAAAGTCATTCTGACATCGTGGGGAGAACACAGGAAAATGATATTAAACCTTATATGAATACAAAAGGTGACGAATAAAATACGTTTCAAAGGATAAAGTTAAAATAAACACTACCATAGGGACCTATTCTTTAATTAGTCGAAGGTTTCATCCACATTTCCGTACACAAAGTGCATCAGCACGTCAAGCGGCTTTTGCCTCGTTTATCGAATGCCTTTCATGATGGAATTCGAAATTCGCGCACATGCTAATAAAAGTGCTAAAGCCCAACAAATGACAATGGAATTGGGTGGTCTTTGGAAAGAGAAGGGGCAGGCTCACATATACGAGTTCTTTGGCGAGACACCAAATTTCATGTGGCGCCAATTTCCACCCTCCTAAAAGCCCGCATGTCGCAGCCTGTATTCAATTTTCTGATTTTGGAGGGTCAGCTAAACTAATTTTGTTGCAAAACCCCGAACATGACGGCCTACTTAAATGGCAATAACAAGAAAATAAACCTAATAAATGGCAGGACCAAGGAACATTTTAGATGCAGATAACACTAGTTAACCAAACCATTGATATAAAATGAAGCTTACGCTATTTAAAAAGTTTTTTTATGATAGAAATTTATCTTATAAAGGTATTTTAAATCCTATTTAATTTTAAGGTAATATTAAAATTTAAGTTAAGTTTACATACGCAAATGCATTTCAAAATAGCCAAAAAAATCAATTTTTTTAAACTTCCATGTTTATAATATCCATATCAAAAGCAATCATTTCCATATCCATATTGGTTTGGAGGTGGTTTGTACTTTTTTTCAGATTTTTTTTTGTTAGATTATCTTTAGAACAGTAAAAGTCTCTAATCTAAATGATTAAAATAATTTTTTTGACTAGAGTAAGTATTAATTTCTACCAAAGAAAAGGATTTATACTAATTTGGAAAATGACAAGTATTGTTTGATCAATTTACTTATTTGTACTTTGTTAACTAGTGTAATAAGTTATTTGGTAAAGTGGATAGCAAAAATGTGCACCGGATCCACTAATTTTAGGATTTTGTCTTTCCCACTTTGCTGGGCAAAAAAGGGGAAAATTGGACTTGGTGACCTACAGTGGACGTGGACCTGCACAGCACATACAAATATAATTCGTTTTTGGACCGGCTTCGCTACACAGATGGATGGCCAGAGAGAAAAACTTTGTTGTCTATCAAAATATTTTAGTTGGAAACTGTGGTCTAATACAATTTTCTTTTCCCTTTGGCAACAGCGAACAGTAGCTGAGTGGAAAAACGTATTTGTGTACCACATGGTGAATGAGTGAGCTTTGGCAGCCTAATTGTAGCTGATAGATGGGTTTTTGTAATAATCTGTAAATTTGCAGGTGATCGATCCATTTTATCAAGGAATGTCGTACATGTTTCTGGTTTAGAATCCGCATTGTAAACATAATAATAATATTGCAATATATTTTAGTTCTGTCTCACATCATTTATTTTTGTGTCAACAACTGGAATGCTACAATTAAAATACAATTAATTTAATTTAATTTATAAATTAGAATTTAAGTTTTTTAGTCGTTTATGCAAGGTCGGTTTCGCCCCTCACTTATTTTTCCCAAAGCCAAAACTAAACTATTTATAGAATATGGAAATTCCATAAATTATTTAAATCACTAGGATAATCCCCACCCTTAATTTGCTGCAGTTCCCGGAGTTTTCCTTTTGAAATTATAAATGAATCCGAATCCAATCAGTTTAGTGGGTCGTAAAAACCGTTTGATATGGCCATGTCCATACACACAAGCGTATAGTTTGTGAATTCCCTTTTTTTTTCCTGCTAAATATTCCTGTTTGCGTCATTTGGCTGCTGCTGCTTTTTTTTTTGCATCGGGTTTTCTATAGCTTTTTGCCTTAATTTGTTGCCGGGCGCCAGAAGACGAAAGCGAAAATTGGAAATTGAAATTTGATTGATTATATTGCGAGGAGAGCGACGACGATGAGTTCCAATGATGATGACGACGATTAATGCGGAGCAGCCCATGAAAGTGTTGCAAACCTAATTGCTGTCAATTGCTGGGGCCAGAAAATCAATCGAGAAATCGCGGCAAAAATCACTGCCGTTGCATTTTATCTATCTATCTATCTATCCACCTTGCCCTGTCCACTGGGGTTTTCGCCGATTGCTGATTGACAAGGAACGTAACCTCCCCCCACTTTGGGTTAGGGCCTTTTACTTAACACTGCTGGTGCGGCTGGTCTTGGCAAGAAAACCTCTTTGGACTCTGATCTCCTTGAGGCGATGGGTGCCTGTCAAGCGGAAACAAGAAATAAACACAAGAAATTGTCATGTTTTCGCTACTCGATGGATAAGTGAGTGGATGTGAGGATGGGGGGAGGCTTCACCATTGAATGGATGAGATGGTGATGCCAAGTTTTAACCAGAAGGCGGCCCAGTAGCGCGTGTCTGCTGACTGGCCCTCAATCGATCCCATTGAGCATGGCCAATACATTACGTACCGAACTGGACAAAACGCTCATAACACATATGTATGGAGATTAATTAATTTAGCTGCGACTGAAATGCTGATGGAAATAACATCTCGACTAACGGCCAAACGGCTCCGCGCAATTTATTTAGGACACATAAATACAATTTCCAAAATACGCACGAAATTCCCACTTGACGTGAATTTATAATGACAGCAATTTTTGCGTTGCGTTGCGTTGTGTGTGTGTGTGTGTGCTTTTGGCTTTTTGTTTCGCTGGTCAGTAGTAGAATGTAGTAGTAGTAGTTGGTGGGTCTGGTCTGGTCTGAACCTGCAGTGCGAACCGCTCGTATTTACACTTGCATAACTCAGAAATTCGCTTGAGCACTTGGCGTGCCGCAAATAGAATTTTTTGGACAAGCCCACACACAGCAAAGCACAACAAAACACAACAAAACACAAGACTACACAACGATCGGTAGCGATGGGGTTAAAGCCATTAAGTTGGGGACGAGTATGTGGACGCAAAATTGAAAATATTCACGTCTCATTATATTAATGTCGCTGCGAAAATGCAAATTCGAAATGCGCACATCAAAAATGATTCAAACAGCCCACATAAGCAAACAAACAAGCGGCGCGAGCAAACAAATTGACAGCGAATCAACGAATAAGCCAACTGACTGACTGACTGACTGACTGACTGACTGACTGACTGACTGACTGACTGACTGAATGGCTGACTGACTCACTGACTGGCTGACAAACTGCTGCCACACAAACAAAAGAAACATCCATGTTGACGTCTAATTGTCGAGGGTTCGTCGGAGCAACTGTTCAAACACGAGGCTCTACAAGATCTGCTGGATGATTGCTCAACTGGTCTCGGGACACATAAGGAGTTCAGATCAATTTGCACAGTTCGTTGCCATCAAGTGGCTTTGCCAATATCTGGGCAGGATCAGTGAAAGAATTAAAGCTAGCGCTTTGGACGGCTAGAAAGAAGGATCAATGGGTGAAGATGCATTGATGGTTAGTCCTCTAAAACGATTATTATGTTCATAATTTCTAAGAAAGCTTAGGAATATAGACTAATACAGCTTAACTTCTCAGTTTAAACCAGTGCCTCTAGTTCAGGGGTGCTCTAGTAAAAAATTAGATAATTTAATGAAGTAGTTAACTTGGTAAAGGTAAAGTTTCAATTTCAAAATATATTGTTTTTGCAGATCACCCCGTAGCATTATTCCTAAAAAGGATTGTTCTGGGTTTTAAAATTTAGGGTATATTTACATATATATTTATACCTTAAGTTACTTTTTAAAATTTAGTAAATCGAACCAAACATAATCTTGCTGGGCAGATTGTTCTAAAAAAATTTTGGATTCGATCATTTTAGTTATATTATAAAGGTTATAAAAAAGATATAAGAAACTAAGCAATATGAAAAAATACATATTTATTAGGTTCAAACATTTCATTAATTTTGTTTGTTTCAATTTTCAATAACTTCTTGAACTCTGTAAACCGAAATAGATTTATTTGTTATCTATTATAATTAATATGTATTCAAGTTAAATCAAATCATAATCTTTCGTTTTTTTTTTTCTGGGTGACAATGGAGATTTATGATATGGAATGAACTTATGATTAGGAGAATTTTGGCGACACCTTATTTCTGTGATCATCAGTGAAAAAGCTAACATTGTACACTGTTGATTTTTGGGGCTACTGTTGCTGCTGCACGGCGATGGTGTGGCAATATTCCACGATGTCTATAAATGTTTTCATGCCTAATTGATTTAACGTCTCGGGCATAGCCGAATATAGACATCGATCCGATGGCAGCGGCCAAATATTCCACGCTGCACTCGTTAAAGCCGGCTAATTACGGATTTTATTTTCAAAATGAATTTGTGCATAATATTTTAATGAATTTAACGGATTGCCGCATACAAATCGCAATTAATCTGCCAGTGAAAGACCGTTGTCAGCAAACATTTTCAGTTCTGGTCATTCTCGGCGTATTTTCGCCTTGTCAAGTGCGTGGGCCAGCGGGCCACTGGCTGGTGGGAAATTTTGCTGAGCTGAACACACTGAACATTGATTGATTTCACGCCAGCTCTTCTGCTTGCTTATTTTTAGCGGATATTTTCAGCTAATGGGAAATGTTATTTTAAACGATTCCGCCGTGGCGTGGGTCTTCACTCGACGGTCGATACTGATGCTGTTCGACGGTGGACATTTTCCCCTCCATTGGTTGCGTGTCATGCACAAACACCCATTTCCCATTTCCTATTTCCCATTTCCCATTTTACATTTTCCATTTTCCAAAGCCGCCCCACTGACATGCAGCGCCAGCGCGATTTCAAGGTGACCTAATACCGCTTACGCTGCGGACAGGAAGTGCCTTATAAAATCACGATACATAGTTTACGCAATTTAATATTGGGTTTGACAGTTTGCTTTACTTTGAAAATGTATGTGCAAACTTAAAAATGCGATATATAATATATATATGCAACATTTTTTTTTTCTGAAAACTGGTTAAAGTATTACAAATACTTTTTTTCATAGAATCTTATTTTAACGCATTCTTCAAAGAAAATATTCGAGAAGCTTAAAAGGGGGCCCCAAAATATGATAAGCTTTAGTTTATCCATTACTAAAAAATCCAACCATTTTGTCAACAAACATCCAAAATTATACTTTTCAACCAGCACCAAAATTAGCTAAAAAAGTTGACTGAAAAGATAAACCTGTTGCATATAAAAAAAAAATGAGAAAAGGCCAAATAAATATTTGCAAATAGCTAAAGAAATAAAAAAATAAATATAAAAAAAAAAAAAGTTGAAGACAACTAGTACAAGAGTTGCGATTTTAAACCCATTAAGATTGAGATCGGAAATTTAAATAATCCTTTCAAATTGCGTGCCAACTTTATAGAAAAACCATGTAAAAATTTTTCTTCTTTTTTGTTCTGGGCCATGTTTATGCAAATTGCAATGATCTAATTTATAGATTATAAAAGACAGCTTTAGTAATATGATCTTCTACCTCCTCTACTTGCAGCCCCTGAACTTGGCGGCCCCAATCCCTTTGGCAGGCGTCGGAAGGCGGAGCCGCTCGGCAGCGGCTGCTGCGGCGGCGCCACCACATGGACCATGCCGTGAAGGCGACCCGCGGCCGCCCGCTCAACACGCTGCGCTTCGAGAACGACGAGCTGGAATGCCTCTACCAGCGGTACACGCTCAAGCTGCAGCGCTTCTCGGTGCTGGGCGTGGTGGCCCTCGTCTTTGTCCTTTGCGGCGTAATGGCGGCCCTGTCGCTGGCCTTCAATAATGCGGCCACCTTTCACGTAAGTATAGTACTGTCCGTTTGGTGGTCGAAAAGGGACCAGTTTATACATACATATGTACATTGGTGTAGCAAAAGTTGTTTGATGCTGCGTTCAAAATAATTGCAGTTTTATAGCTCATGGTAAATTAAATAATATATTCAAATATGCAAAAAATAATTCTATACATTTTTTTCATTTTTAATTTTAAATTTTTGTATACAAAAAAAGTGCAGTGAATGAGGATTTATGGTTATTTTCTTAAAATGTCATACAAGTATTTACTATCACTATTTTAGGAAGTGGTTTTATATGATTTATTAACACATGTTAAAACATGTTGGTTTTGAATAACAGTTTATGTTTTAAGCCGATTCAGGCCCACTTGAAACAATGTCAGTTTTTAACACACATCTACACGTCGGTAAGAACATTTGACTAAAATTTGGAAGCTTTAGTTTTGTGGGTTTGGTTTCTGCAAGAATTTCTTTTTAATAAAGAGAAGATTTTATAGAATATAACGAAGAAAGTGTATCACTTTTGCTGAGGATCAACCGCTGATTATATATATATATTACCATACATATTTCTCCGGAACAAAGGGCTAAAAAAATTCATTGCACATTTAAGCAGACCGTATATATTAATTAACTTATTGTTTAAGAGTGGTTTAAGGTTTAAGTGTGCCATAGTAAGGGATCTCCATAACAACCTACTATTTTGTTTAGTTCTGGGAAAATTTACAAAATTTACTTTAACTAACACCTGATTTTCAATCGGTAATTAATGCGTTTGATTTGCTCCCTCCAATCACCCTCAGAACATCTTCAATGCGATCGTGTGCGGCCTGTTCGCGGTGGTGCTGGTGCTGCTGCAGTGCTCCGTGATCAAGGACCACCACCTGCCCACGTTGTGCTACGGGATCCTGCTCTTCACGGCCAGCATCTGCGTGGTGTCGATGCCGACGCTGGGCAGCATGTTCCCGGTGGACACCAAGGAGGTGATGGCCGAGGGCGTCTGGCAGATCGTGTTCGTGGTCTTCCTCGCCTACGCCATGATGCCGCTGCAGATCTGGGAGGCGGTGGCCTTTGGCATCGCACTGCCCTCGGTGCACATCAGCCTGACGGTCTACAAGATATTCACGGATGCGCTGCGCTACTTGGAGTACAACCAGCTGATCGCCAACATAGTCATCTTCATTGGCGTCAATGTCGCCGGTCTGGTGGTGAACATCATGATGGAGCGCGCCCAGCGACGCACTTTCCTCGATACGCGCAACTGCATCGCCTCGCGGCTGGAGATCCAGGATGAGAACGAGAAGCTGGAGCGTCTGTTGCTGTCGGTGCTGCCGCAGCACGTGGCCATGCAGATGAAGAACGACATCCTGTCTCCGGTGGCCGGCCAGTTCCACCGCATCTACATCCAGAAGCACGAGAACGTCAGCATCCTGTTCGCGGACATCGTCGGCTTCACGGTCCTCTCCTCGCAGTGTAGCGCCCAGGAGCTGGTCCGCCTGCTCAACGAGCTCTTTGGACGCTTCGACCAGCTGGCCCACGTAAGTCGGCTCATCCGGAATGATATATAGTGATATAGTGCAACACGGAAATCCTAACTGCAGTTTTGACTTTAGGCTCTAAATGGACTAGTCAATACTAGTTTAAACTTACTTTTTATACCCTTGCAGAGGGTATTATAATTTCAGTCAGAAGTTTGCAACGCAGTGAAGGAGACGTTTCCGATCCTATAAAGTATATATATTCTTGATCAGCATCACTAGTAGAGTCGATCTAGCCATGTCCGTCTGTCCGTCTGTCCGTCCGTCTGTCCGTCCGTCTGTCCGTCTGTCCGTCCGTTTATATGCAAACTAGTCTCTCAGTTTTAAAGCTATCTGCATGAAACTTTCCCAAAAGTTGTCTTTCTATTGCAGGTAGTATATAAGTCGGAACGAGCCGGATCGGACGACTATAGCATATAGCTCCCATAGGAACAATCGGAAAAATAAATGAAAAAAAATTATAACTTTGCTGTTTTTAATTTTTTTTTTTAGTTCTTCGAGATATAGTAATGGATAAATATTTCAGAATTACGTTTTAAATTTCATCAAAATCGGACGACTATAGCATATAGCTCCCATAGGAACAATCATAAAAGTAAATAAAAAAAAATTATAACTTTGGTGTTTTTAAATTTTTCTATAAGTTCTTCGACATATAGTAATGGATAAATATTTCAGAATTACGGTTAAAATTTCATCAAAATAGGACGACTATATCATAATAAAATTATATAAAATAACTACCTAATAATGAGCTGCAAATCATCATTGCTTCAATGTTTTTAGACATATACGCAAGCAAATCATAATTTTAATGTTTTCAAAAATATTTAATTCTTGCAACAGCTGCAAGGGTATATAAACTTCGGCTTGCCGAAGTTTGCTTCCTTTCTTGTTTTTTATCCTTTTTGGCCTAGCTCACTTTTGAGTATTAAAGCAACTTAAGATTTGATTGACAACTTGATAACTAGCAGCTATATCTCTTAAGGGGGAAGTCTGCTAGGCCAAGAGAAAAAACAGGAAGATTTTCCCAAGTTTTTTCCTAATAAAATACGACTTGTCCATCAAATTAAACTTAACCGTCGTCTTTATTATATATAACTTGTAATACAAGTCTAAATACTATATTTTTGGAATAGCTGTATTGGCATACAAGCTTCAGCTTTCCTAAGTGTGCTTCCTTTCTTGTTTTTATAAAAAGTTATGTCTAAAGAAAAATTTAAATTGTCCTTTCGTATATGGCGAATGAGTACTCAAAATCTTTAAGTCGCTATAATATCTAAACGCGAGTTTTGTCAGAAAAACTCAAAAGAGGTTTGAACTAGTTTTGATAAGTAGTTTCAGAATTTGAAGTTGCACTAAGAATTTTTGTCTTTACTTGTCGAGTTTTATTAACCCGTATAGTAATTCTTATATAAAAGCTTTTAGATATAGGCTTCATATTTTAATTATTTTTGCTAATGGTAAAGTGAAAAAAACACCTTATTAATTTTATTATGAGGCAAGTTTTATTAAGACCACATCTCAATTTGTATGATTTATGGCCATAGTGGCCAGATTTAAGAATGGTCTTGTAAGTTTTATTAAAATCTGAAAATTATAACATATGAAATTCATTGAAACTATTTGACTACTTTACATATATGTACTTATATTTATCTTTTTCATTTAGGACAACCACTGTTTGCGTATAAAAATCCTGGGAGACTGTTATTATTGTGTTTCTGGATTACCCGAACCGCGAAAGGATCACGCCAAATGCGCTGTGGAAATGGGACTCGATATGATCGACGCCATTGCGTGAGTATCTGTTTAATAATAATAATAATGATGAAATATGATCCACAGGTCTTAAAACTATATGCACAACAACTTGGGTCATGCCTTAAGTTCTTTGATAATTAAGTAAAATAATTCCATTGTCTTCCGATTCTGATAAGAGAATACTTGAACATTTTTTAAAAAAATTATTTAAAATAATTATCACAAATAAATTGATGACACAACAAAGTCATAGCTTCCGTTTGTAAGACAAGTTGATTATCAGAATTTGATTTAATTGCGGTGAATTAATTGTTTCTTAAATGTGCGCTTAATTTGTAAAATTAAGTACTTAGATTAATTGCTTATTAGATAATTATGTAACCGTTGATGGTCTTCTCTATCCATTTAATTATTGAGCAATAAATCAAAAAATTATTTTATATAATTATCACATATAAATTGATGGCAAAACAAAGTCATAATCAATTTGATTTAATTGCGGTGAATTAATTGTTTCTTAAACGTTTGCTTCATTTGTAAAATTAAGAAATACTGAAAGCCTACCTTTTCGTATCTCTCTCTTAGGTTAATTGCTCATTAGATAATTTTGTAGCCGTTAATGGTCTTCTCTATCTAATGAATTAAGTCATTTTCACATTTCACCATATTGCCGTTGCATTGACTGTAATTGAAATCTAATTAGCTCGTCCAATTCTTCCTCGTTCCCAGCACCGTGGTGGAGGCCACCGACGTCATCCTGAACATGCGCGTGGGCATCCACACGGGCCGGGTGTTGTGCGGTGTGCTGGGCCTCCGCAAGTGGCAGTTCGACGTGTGGTCGAACGATGTGACCCTGGCCAACCACATGGAGTCGGGCGGGGAGCCCGGCCGGGTGCACGTCACCCGCGCCACCCTGGACTCCCTCTCCGGCGAATACGAGGTGGAGGCTGGCCACGGCGACGAACGCTCCTCGTATCTGCGCGACCACGGCGTGGATACGTTCTTCATCGTGCCGCCGCCACATCGCCGCAAGGTAAGTACACATTCAGTACACATGGATTATTTATCATTGTATAAAAAATCACACATTGGAGTTTCTTTCTAGAACGTATATAGTCTCTTAATGATATCTAATTTGTATCAAGTTATTACAGCATTTAGCAAAAGCAATGAAATAGCAATGTGCAATAGTTGTTCAATTTATTTCAAACTATGTAATTGAAGGGTCTATTATAAAAAAAAATAATAAATTCCCCAACGTCAAAAAAAAAACTTTAAATTATGGTTTTCTGCAGATCTAATATCTTCACTTATAGGTTTTGTCAAAATTAAAAAAAAAATGTTTAAAATCCTATTTAAATGCTGTGATAACTTGGTAAATAAAGGAAAAGAAAAATATACGTTTCAGAAAGAATCACAAATGTATTCATCGCTTATGTATTAAAGATCAAAGAGTTATAAAAATGTGAATTTAATTATTTGAATCCCTTGGTAGAAATATAAATAAAAAAGTAGATTGTGGTAAAACTTTATTTACTAATATTTTGGGGGTAACATAATTCAGTAGTCATCAACTATGTTTCAACAAAAACGTTTAGTTAAATCTAGAAACCCGATGTTATGTTTGAAAATAGACTTAACAAATGGGAAATTTAAGGGTTATAATTTTTTAACTTTGGTTTATGTTAACAGATTTATATGAAATTGTATTTAAAACAAGAAAAGAAGCGAACTTCCAGATATAATAAAAATAAAATATTCTATTAAACGACATTGAAACTATGTCGATTTTCTGCTAATTAACCGACTATTAATATATTTTAAATAGTATACGTACAAATTGAAAAACAGCTTAACTATATATTTTTATACCCTTGCAGATGGTATTATAATTTCAGTCAGAAGTTTGCAACGCAGTGAAGGAGACGTTTCCGACCCTATAAAGTATATATATTCTTGATCAGCATCACTAGTAGAGTCGATCTAGCCATGTCCGTCTGTCCGTCCGTCTGTCCGTCTGTCCGTCCGTTTATATGCAAACTAGTCTCTCAGTTTTTAGCTATCTGCATGAAACTTTCCCAAAAGTTGTCTTTCTATTGCAGGTAGTATATAAGTCGGAGTGAGCCGGATCGGACGACTATAGCATATAGCTCCCATAGGAACAATCGGAAAAATAAATGAAAAAAAAATTATAGCTTTGCTGTTTTTTAATTTTTTTTTTAGTTCTTCGAGATATAGTAATGGTTAAATAATTCAGAATTACGATTTAAATTTCATCAAAATCGGACGACTATAGCATATAGCTCCCATAGGAACAATCATCTGTTTTTTAATTTTTTTTTAGTTCTTCGAGATATAGTAATGGATAAATATTTCAGAATTACGGTTTATATTTCATCAAAATCGGACGACTATAGCATATAGCTCCCATAGGAACAATCATAAAAGTAAATAAAAAAAAATTATAACTTTGGTGTTTTTAAATTTTTCTATAAGTTCTTCGACATATAGAAATGGATAAATATTTCAGAATTACGGTTAAAATTTCATCAAAATAGGACGACTATATCATATAGCTCCAATAGAAATAATAAAATTATATAAAATACCTACCTTATAATGAGCTGCAAATCATCATTGCTTCAATGTTTTTAGACATATACGCAAGTAAATCATAATTTTAATGTTTTCAAAAATATTTAATTCTTGCAATAGCTGCAAGGGTATATAAACTTCGGCTTGCCGAAGTTTGCTTCCTTTCTTGTTTTTATTTATTTTTTTCCGATTGTGTCTATGGAAGCTATATGGTATCGTCGTCTGATCTTAGTAAAATTAAAATTATGATTTTGAAATATGAAACTTGAAGTTATATATTTTAATTGAGTTAGTTTCATCCAGAAAGCTTTTAAACTGAGAGACGGACAGACAGAGGGAAAGAGAG
Source organism: Drosophila gunungcola (assembly GCF_025200985.1). NCBI lineage: Eukaryota > Metazoa > Arthropoda > Insecta > Diptera > Drosophilidae > Drosophila > Drosophila gunungcola. The sequence continues at coordinate 309,590 of NW_026453186.1, read as the reverse complement.
AGGGACAGACGGAAATGGCTAGATTAAGAATATACTTTGTAGGGTCGGAAATGTCCCTCTCACGGTGTTGCAATCTTTTGACTACATTTATAATACCCTTACAGACGGAATGCAAAATTGCGACAGTAGGAGTCACTTTTTCGAAACGTTTTGCTACTGTTTTGCTTTGGGGCATTAGTCACATGTTTGGATAAATGAATGTCTTGGTGTTTATTATGAACTTGGATTAACTTTACCTTCTGGTTTCTTTTGCAGCCACTGATGCTCAACACGCTGGGCGTGCGATCGGCGATCGGCAGTCGACGGAAGCTCTCGTTCCGGAATGTGTCCAATGTGGTCATGCAGCTGCTGCACACGATCAAGTTCTCCGAGCCCGTGCCGTTCTCCAACATAGCCACCGGATCGTTTCCATCGGCGGCCAGCGCCCTTGGCGGCGGCGTCGGGGGCGGAGTGGGGCCTCGGTGGGGGCGTGGCACGGGGAAGCACCTGCGAGGCGAACGCTGGCAGTGTTCAGGTGTCCGAGAAGGGATTCGCGCAAGGTAAGTGTGCAAAGTGTTTGGTCTTTGGCAAATCAGCACTCAATCAAAGACGATTCGGGAGTTTCAAAGGTGGGACTTTAAAGTTGGAAGTTGCGTGTTCCTGTAGCTCGGTTCTGTTCTGTTCGTATGTCGTAGCTCCAGTTCTGTGCATGTCCGGTTGGTTTTTTCGGGGGTTCGGGTCGGAAAATGAGTGGTGGCGATGTTGTAGATGATGGTAATGATGATAATGATGGTAACGATGGTGGTTTTGAGCTCTGGCTTGGTGTGCTTTTCATTTTCCGTACTGTTACTGTTACTGTTACTACATATTTTTGTATCCGTTGCCCCGGGGATACACAGATCCGATAGATAGTCGCGGGTAGCTTGATGACGGCGAGACTACTCCTTTTCATTTCTTGCTTTGATTTGTTTCCTTTCGTTTTCTTTCAGGATGCGGTAAGTTTGCCTCGCCTATGTCTAAGTATTTCTACCACCAATCGAAACCCGATTCCGTTAACCGATAACATAACCGTAACCGTTTCCTCCTCAGTTGCGCTTTTCCTCGCTCCCCTTAAGTTTTTGATCGGTTCTCGTTTTTCGTTTCTGTACATTGTGGGCTCTTTTGTTTCGTAGTCGCAATTTATCCTATAAACATATATTATATATACAAGATTTATATACTTAGCTTAGAAAAATTCGTCAATTCTTACGCTGTATCTACTAACAATTGTAGTATAACGCATATTGCAAACGATTCGTTTGCATCAATGTTGTGTGTAGTTTGAATGTAGAATTACTTGGTGTCATAAAACTTAAATATATATGTTAATATATTCATCAATTGTGTATCAAATATGCAGTAATATCTACATCAAAACACTTTAAAAGGACTCACTATATATAAACATGTTTGTTAGCTTCCAGTTCTGTAAATTAATATCGAATAGCAGTAAAAATTATGAGGACCTGTTGAATAAATAAATACATTTATTACATAGCATCACATTTTAAAATATATATAAATTTCTTTTGTAATTAATAATTGCGTGAAGTTATCGGTTTTAAACTCGAAAATTTAGGCATAAATCACTAGGTTCCTAAAATAATTTTTGAAGGTGCTCGAAAAATGCCATGAAAAATAGGAAAGTCATCTTTTGTAATGAATTCATTTATTTTCCGATTAAGAACGCTGCATAAAGTATATAAAGTATTTCAAAGCCCTAGTAATTTCTTTAGCATTCCGCATAATGTAGGTTAAACATCAAAAAGGCAATGCTTTCTAACATAAACGGCGATATTTTTAAAGGAATAGATTGCAGATTCCTTAAGATTTTATATTCAAATATTGCTATACTCAACTATTATGTATTAGCGCTTTAAACTGCAGCCAGCCGAATTCTTGAGTTTTGTTGAAACAATGTTGGGTTTTTAGTTTTCACTTGATGCGCCTCTTTTCCTCCTTTTCAATCGTTTATTCTTTACCCTAACTATACTTGCCGTTCTATCTTGCTACTGTTTAATTTACCACTCTAGCTTAAGTAACACTCTTTATTTCGAAAATGTAAATATAAGAACTTACTTGAAAACTGTGTATTGTGTATACTTCTCCGATCCAGGTGATACGTCTGCAAAAGATCTTGCATGCAACACCGCCACCGCATGGCATGAACTATGGCAGCGTCGTCGGAAGTGGCGGCGGCGGCGGTGGTGGTGGCGGTGGTGACGGTAATGGCGGTGGCGGTGTTTCCGGTGGCGGTGGCGGCATTTCCGGCATTGCCGGTGCCGCAAGTGGGGGCAGTGTTCAAGTGACCGTAGGCACAAATCCCAACTCTACAGCGAGTACGATTAGTCGCATTCATAGGCACAATCACAAGAACAATAAAGTGAGCAGAGAGCAGCAGCCAAAAAACATTCTATAAACTTTCGTTACAACCTGCGTTCTATCGTTCGTTCGTTCGTTCGTTCGTTCGTTAATTAAAGGTCTCTCTATAAGAACTGAGTTATCATCTGAGTTTTTGTTTTGTTATTTATTTGTATTTCTCGTATACTCGTAGATGAGAACTTAAATCGCTTATAAAGAGGCCTTCAATTTGTGTTTCGTCCATTCACATTCGTTCAATAACTGTGTTAAGTGTAACTACTTCATAAATGTGCTTTGTTCATTCGTTGTTTTGCTCGAATTTTGTTTCTGGGAGGGCTTCCAGGCAAAAATTCGTCATGTTCTAGCTATGTTCCTTTTCGCTTTGTTTAAGCTGCAAGACACTGGACCAAAATGTTCCTAGAATTAATTAAATCTTCAAAAAAATAAAACAAAAAAAATTTTAGATATAAGGGGAATTATAGAGAATCCTAGAAGGTTTAAAGTTTATATAACAGGGAGTTTAGAGGGTTTTACACCATCTTAAGTAAGCTCAACCGAAAAATGTTTACATTAACTAAAGATTAGCTGTGGTTATAAAAACCATTATTTGTAGCGTAACATGTAGCCATATTTGTTCTATTTGGACCCTATTTAAATACAGTAGATTGTCTATAGCAAATTAAAAGAAACAAAGCTCTTAAAGCACAGAGTAAACAAGAAACCTTATATAATATTAGGAATATATTTCGGTTAATTTGATATTATTAAGTAGCATTACTTAAACAAAAAAACAGACAAATAAGGACATTTTTTTTTACCCAAAGCATGGTAATATTTTTTTCTTTGCGTATAATCTTAATCTTTTGAGTTGAAAAAAAAACATGTAATTTATACTTTCATTATATATTTAGTCTTTTGAGTTAAAAAACAAAAAAAAAAATTAAAATATGGAGACTCCGTATGTCATTATGAACATTAGTAGCTGAGTTTATTTCTGTTTCTAGGCCAAGATTATCTATTTGGTTCAGTGTCATCATCGAGCTTGAAAAATGCCAACTGAAGCTGCACATTCTCATTTACCATTCGACATCCGGAGTGCATGTTCCGAGCACATCCTCAAAAGTCTTGACCTGCCCAGCATGCATGGTGCAATGTCCCAGCTCTGCTCGCTGCCTTTCGGCTCTCAGTTCTCAGTTCTCAGTTCACAGTTCTCAGTTCACAGTTCACAGTTCTCAGTTCCCAATTCTCGATTCTCAGTTGTCAGCATGTAGTGAGTCGTGGCCACATACCCACAGCACATACGTAGCGCTTTATATCTTTAATCTTATTTCTTGAATCTTCAACTCAACCAGAGCCAATTCAAGTGCCACGTTCAGCCATCCATCAAAGAAGAAAGCGAGCGGGCAGCACAACCACAACTAACGAATGTCTTTCTATTATCTTGCTCCCTCTTGCATGGCTTTCCATCCCGCAACCGCATCCGCATCCGGATTTGCATCTGCATCTGCAGTCGCAGTCGAAGGTGGCGGACAAGTTTAAGCGGCCGTTCCGGAAGCGGCACTCGGTGGCCGCCCATCATCAGCCCACCAACCGGGTGAACAGATTCCTCTCGCAGGCGATCAACGCCCGGTCGGTGGACTGCGACAAGTCGGAGCATGTGGACCGGCTGACCCTGCGCTTCCGGCAGAGCGACATGGAGCGGGAATACCACAAGGACTTCGACCTGGGCTTCACCACGGCAATGGGCTGCTCCCTGCTGCTGCTCATCCTGGGGGCGGCCCTCCAGGTGACCGCCCTGCCGCGCACCCTCATCCTCCTGCTGCTCTTCCTCACCGCCTTCATCTGGGTGAGCGCCATCCTGATGCTCCTGCTCGCCGTGCGCCTCAAGTGGATCATCTGGGACATCTCGGAGAGCTTCTCGCTGCGCATGGCCATCACGATTTTCACCGTCATTCTCATCTACTCCGTGGGACAAGTGAATGTGGTGAGTAAACAAACAAAATTAGTACAAAGTATTAACTAATTTAAATAAATTAAAAGTAGTGTATGAGATCTACAATAAACTTCACTCCTCAGTAAACAAAAAAAAAAAATTCTCTTCTCAATAAAAAAAAAAACAACAAAAAAGCAAAAAATTAATAAAACAAATAAATATAGGTATATTAGTATCAGAATAAAGTCAGATCATTTTATGACAGTCTAACAGTCTTGCGGTTTTTATAAAACTTTATCTATAGCACTTTGACCCATAATGCTTTGATTTACATTAAAAGCAACAAAAAGAAGAAGATTCCTTTTTCGAAACCTTAATTTAAATATCCTGAAATTAACATTCTCTTTCGTTAGAATCACAAACTATTTCTTCTAAAATAATATATTTAAATGTATATGCATTAATCTTTGAAAACAACTAGACTTTGAAGTAATGATTTAATTTAAACCAACTTATCCAAATGTATTAAAAAAAAAAAGTTTTCTAAGATACGAAAAGGCAGACGGACATCGTTATATCAGTTCGAGCATATCATCTATGTTCAATGTACATATGTATACGTACAGGGTCGTACATGTCTCTTTCACCGTTGCAAACTTGCGACTGAATTTACATAATATAAACCTCTGCAGGAGTAAACAAATTAGATAACCGAAAAAAATGCAGTATAAATAAATACAAAATAATCCAATTTTTACCTACTTTCATCCAGTTCACGTGCGTCTCGGACCATCCCTGCTCGGGCAATGGGACGGCCTCCTACCAGAGCGACTCCCATCGCAAGTGCTCGCTGCCCCAGTACGTGTCCCTGTCGGCTGCCTTTGCCTTCCTATCCGTGTCCGTGTTCCTTAGGTGAGTGCATACCCATATCCGCATATCCGCATATCCGCATATCCGCATTGCTAATGCTAATCCTTGATTGCCACGTTTTCAGGCTGCCCATAATATTCAAATCGCTGCTGGTGCTCGGCATGGGAACCATCTACGGATTGTTCATAGAACTGTCCCATCAGAACATCTTCGAGTGCTACGACAACCGGGTCAAGTAGGTCATCGCTAATTTTGGCCGACCCACTAATCCACTAATCCATTAATCCATTCTTTTCGAACGACTCCCTCTGCAGCGCCTCGATTCCACTTCACTTGATCTCGCTGGCCCGCATCGCCATCTTCATGATTGCCATTCTGGTGCACGGACGCCTGGTGGAGGGCACTGCCCGCCTGGACTTCCTCTGGCAGCTGCAGGCCTCCCAGGAGAAGAAGGAGATGGACGTGCTGCAGGAGTCCAACAAGCGTATTCTGCACAATTTGCTGCCCGCTCATGTGGCTGCACATTTCCTCGATGCACAATTCCGCAACAATATGGTAAGAAGTCGCATTTTACCCTACCCATTGACCTACTGACAAATTTAGAAAGATTAATGCAAAAGATAGAAGGAAAGACAAGCTTTAATATCCTTGGAATCAGTATGTATACATATACATATATGCATTCACCATCATTGTCTCAAAATTAATTCTACTTTTATTTGTGTTTAAACTAGAAAGAAAAATCATTTTGGGAAAAAAATTTGTTATACTCTTGAAAACAATATTTATATACATATGATTCTTTCTAAATCGTAATACACACTTGTCTTCATGGTCAGAAAACAATTTTTAACCAATTTGTAAATTATCAAACCAAAAGTTTAACAGAATAAACATAAGCAAATTTAGTGAATTTACATTTTTGAACATTTTATAAATAACTTAAACTTAACTTAAACTAAAAAATAAATGAAAATTATCTTAATTGTTGGTTTTTTCCAGCTTTTATATAAAAATATAGACAGTAATCGTTTTAAAGCAAACATAGCCAAACTTTAAACTACAATTTGTATTTATATTTAAAAAGAAAAAATACTTTCATTAATTTTGTAAATTAATTTAAATTTTATTAACTAAAGTAATGTATATAATGCGGAAATGGAAAGAAGCATTCATATTTAAATAAATGTATAAATTCAGAGTGGCTTGATCAAATTCGCTTAATTATTTTTTATAGTTGCTCGCAATTGCCGGGAGAAGACATTTATAGAAAAAGAAATGTTGGGAGAACCCTTGCTTCGGCTGTTGTTATATATATAATATATATATATATTATATATTTTATGAATATATTTTTGTATTTCGTTCAATTCTTTACAGGAGCTCTACCATCAGAGCTATGCCAAGGTGGGCGTCATCTTCGCCAGCGTGCCAAACTTCAATGAGTTCTACACGGAGATGGATGGCTCCGATCAGGGCCTCGAGTGCCTCCGGCTGCTGAACGAGATCATCGCGGACTTTGACGAGCTGCTCAAGGAGGACCGCTTCCGGGGCATCGACAAGATCAAGACCGTGGGCAGCACCTATATGGCCGTCGTGGGCCTCATTCCCGAGTACAAGATCCAGCCCAATGATCCCAATTCGGTGCGTCGCCACATGACTGCGCTCATCGAATATGTCAAGGCCATGCGGCACTCGCTGCAGGAGATCAACAGCCACTCGTACAACAACTTTATGCTGCGCGTGGGTAAGTCTGCTTTTAATTAAAATATGATTTTATGATCGGTTCTAGCTGAAAGTATCTCAATTTCGAACCCAAAATTAAAAGGCTCACATTATCGTGTTCTGTTACTTCGGTTATTACAACTTAATTAAATAGTTAAAAGTACATTTAGCTGAAATTAAAAAGCATTGCAAATATTGATTGTTAATGCGCTATTTGAACAAAAAGCATAGAACATAAATTAAATCGATATCTATGTACAATCTATGCATCTGTCATGATTTATAAATTTTCCGTTTTTTCTATATTCTTTAAGAAAAGTAATTATTGTTATGCAAAAAAAACAAAAAAAAAAATAATAATAATAAAAAAGATTTACATACCCTTTGGTTAAAATAAAACTTATTTAGCGCTGCATTGTCTAAGTATATTTAAGATTTTCGAAAATTTTTGTCCATTGACTCTTGAAATGCTTTCATTTAAAAATGTGTAAAGCAAGATTAAATGTAACATATTTAATTTTTTTTGTCATGTGTCATTTAATGTTAAAAAAAAATGTACTAGTCAAATACTATTTGTTTAACAGTTTGTTGTTGTTTTATAAACAAATTTGACAAATGTTTGTTAAGCTTCGTGTGAGATTTTTTTAAACCGTATTTAAAAGCATCCAATATAGACTATTTTAAAAAACACTTCTAATGCAGGTGTGCCGTGTGCAATTGAGATTCCTCTTGATAAGTTCTTAAAATATCCGAATCTGAGAGCAGGGCACCCCTGACCTCATGCAATTACAACTGATCCTGATTTTCGTTTACCCGACACATGATAGGTATCAACATTGGGCCCGTTGTGGCGGGCGTAATCGGAGCCCGGAAGCCGCAGTACGACATCTGGGGCAACACGGTGAACGTGGCCAGCCGCATGGACTCCACCGGAGTGCCTGGCTACTCGCAGGTGACCCAGGAGGTGGTCGACAGTCTGGTGGGCTCGCACTTTGAGTTCCGGTGAGTGTGAGCAGTCAGGGCATGATCTATTTCAGTTTCTCATTGATCGCCTTCCATTGCAGATGTCGCGGCACCATCAAGGTGAAGGGCAAGGGCGACATGGTGACCTATTTCTTGTGCGACAGTGGCAACAAGTCGCTCAACGGCGAGGTGCGCAACGCCATGTCCCTGCCGCAGAGTCTCCATGCGCCGGACTACTACATGAAGGTGTCGCAGTTCCCGGAGAACCGCGTCAACACCGACACCTACAGTAAGAAGGAGAATGGCCATCTGTACGCCACTGGCACCGGTGGCGAGGAGCAGCAGCTACTGCTGCAGCACCAGCACAAACAACACGATCCGTTGCCGCTCCCGGCGCCCCCGCCACCGGTGGTGCACCACCATCTGCATCAGCAGCAGCAGCAACGCTTGAACAGCAAACTCCAGAAGCAGCCGATCTTCATGGCCAACGGTGGACTGCCCAATATTCGGGAGAATGGCAATGGCCACAATGGCCACAATGGTCACAATGGACACAATGGACACAATGGACACAATGGCGATCAGCAGCAGCAGCAGCAACAGCAGCAGCAGCAGCATGGTGGCTTCACAACGACACCGACGGCTGCAGTGGCGGTTCCCCTCCAGCAAATCCAGCCCCAGCACCACCAACTCCAGTTCCAGAGCCACAACCAGCATCAGCACCCCGTTCCAGTGCAGCACCAGATCCTACTCCACCACCAGCTCCAGCTCCAGCATCAGCAACAGCAACAGCATCTGCACCAGCCCGTTCCTACTTCGGTAATGTTGCGCGAGTTTAATATCATTGAAAATCCGACTCCCGGTGGCCGGCATCCGAAGATGGAGCAGCTGCCGCCGCATCATGGCAGCCTCGACCTAACCGGGATGGGAATGGGAATGGGCATGGGAATAGGCATGGGCATGGGCACAGGCACGGGCATGGGAATGGGTGTGGGTGTGGGTGTCGGGGCTGGCGTGCTCGGCGGCGGCGACTGCTTCATGATGCCACGGCGAGATCGAGATCGAGATCGCACCTATGCGCTGCCCTTAAACCAGCATGGCCATTATCCACCACCGCATCACCTCCATTCGAATCTGAATTTGAATCATAATCAGAATCAGAATCAGAATCAGAGCCAGATTCAAAGCCAGAATCAGATCCAGAACCAGCACCCGCCATCGTTCACCAGCCTGGGCTATGGCCACTGCCGGGAGAGCGAGCCGCTATTGCATGCCAGCAGCGTCGCACCGGTAGCCAAGGTGAGTGAAGACGCCGACCACCAACTGTCCTGGAGCAAGGAGATCCTCCTCTGAACAGCCAGCACCACCGCCTTGTCCCGCCTTCAGTAACCAGAATAAGTAACCAGACCCAAACCAAGACCCATATCCATATCCCATTCGTAACTAACACCCAAGAACCAGAATAGACTTGTATGTATGTAGTTGTACCTATACAATATTAGGATGCATAAAACATCTGAAAGTTGATGAGGAAAACAAGATCTTTTTTTAACTTTGAAATATCTTTGGTCTAAATTTGGTTTAAATCAGTTGAATGTTAAGCGCTAGAAATTCAGAAAATAATGGTTATTTAACACTTTGTTTTCCCTTATAAAATTTAAGTTAGACTGAGTCATATATATTCTATGTGGCTAGTATGAGTAAATTAAAATAAATGATCACAGTTTTTAGTGCTTTTAGTATAACAAAAATCATTTTTTCCATCAAGTTAATTATTTTATTTTATGTTTGCACTTTTACCTCAAGTAAATTAGTGAATTAGTTATAAATCGAGTAAAAACCACTTCGAAAGCTCAATTTAGTAAATCGAACTCAAGTTTGGACATTTGCATAAAGCAATTAAGCTATTTAGATAGGGATATTCAAAATTGAAATAAATGTATGCATACCAGTCTGTTCTTGATGCTTGCCAAAACCAACCCAAGAAGAGTCCACAGCCACAACTCTTGCCCCGAATATATATCCACTCCTTATATATATATATATGTATATGTATATATATATCTGTGTATACCATGTATCTAACTCTCTGTGTCCACTCTCTGCATGCCCATGCACATCTATCTTTCTCTCTCGCTTGCTCATCTCCGACTAACCACGCCCCCAGATCATGCCCATGCAGCATGCGCCAAAGTACGAGCCACCACGTTACACTTCTCCCCACACCGTGTTGTCGCACCAGCAGCAGCAGCAGCAGCAGCATCAGCAGCATCAGCAGCAGCATCATCCTGTCCAGGATCAGCAGCAACAGGCACATCCCGCCCAGCAGTACGCCATGTATTCGCAGCAGCCGCAGCTGCCGCCGAAACCGGCGCTGAGGACGTACATGAAGCCGCTGCCGAAGCTGCCGGCCGCCGATCTGGAGGAGAGCAGGGACATGTCCTCGACGGACGACCTCAGCTCGCGCCCGCACTCGCCCTCGATGAGCAGCTCGGATGAGAGCTACTCGAAGACCACCGAGGGCGAGGGCGAAGGCGACGAGGATTCGCCGCGCATCCTCAATGGCGGCGGCCATCAGCTGCACCGCAATGGTTACCACTTGCCCTCCGGTCTGGTCAATCCGCTGCAGTGGCTCTATCCCTGCGACATCCAGGTGGATCCCACCTCGCCGGTCGTCGACATGGCCGCCCAGCTGACCAGCCACGACTTCGAGCTGAGCTCCACCACCGAGAGCCAGGGTCAGCACACCACCAGCAACACCACGAGCAACACGCAGCACAAGGGCGACAGCTGCAACAGCTTTGACTATCAAACGGCAGCCGCCGCCGGAACGGGCGTTAGCGTGGGCGTGGCCGTGCCCATTGCCACCAAGTCGCCCTTTGAGCGGGAACTGCAGCGCCTGCTCAACGAATCGTCGAGAGCCCGTTGTTTGGCGACCACGACGGGAACGGCAACGGCAACGGCGACGGCCATCTCCACCACGGATCACACGGCCAGCAATGGCAGCCGGGAGATGAGCTACTCCCTCAGCAATGGCAAGCTCAGCTCCGCCAATGGTCATGGATCCGGGTCGGGATCGGGTTCGGGTTCGGGCTCAGGATCGGCGGCGGGCAACGGCTGCGGCGGCAGCGGCAGCAGCAATGGCAATCTCAGCGGCGGCAGCGGCAGCAATTCGAACAGTGGCAACAACAACAGCAGTCACCACAAGGCGGACCAACAGCAGCAACAAGTGGACCACGAGCTGCTCCATGCCGGTGGCAAGCTGCCGGGCAGCAACAGCTTCATGATCGCCAAACACCCGGTGGGCTTGGAGGCCATCAAGGAGATAACGCGCAACAAGAATCCATCGGAGTCAAGCCAAATGTGAGTAGACCATGGAACAGTGATGGGGAAAAGTATCCTACCATAGGTGCAGCGAAAGGAATTTGAATACGACTACGAAATTATCAACCCAATATGATGATCCCAGAAAGAAGAACATCTTTGGGGTTTTTTTTTTTCATTTCTGTTTTTTTTTTTTAAACAATGTTTTTAGAAAGTATCCGTACAATAACTAGTTATAACAAAGAAACCTAGAAAAAATTACATCATTTGAAAATTTTATTTTTTATAATAAATTATGACCTCAGAAAGAAATACATCTCTAAATAATTTTATTAGCAAAAAAAATACCTGAATTTTTTTTTTTATTTGATTTTAAAATAATAAGTACATCTTTAATAATTTGTTTTTTTATTAACTTATGTGCATATTAAGAGGAAACAAAGACGTGTCGAGTCCATTGTCTTTGAGATTTTTAACCATATGTTGATTTCTTGAGATTTATGTTTTGTTTTAAACACCCTATAAAGAAAAATAGATCACCCTTCAAATTATGTTATAGACTGGTGAAACAAGTGGCCGTTTATTAGCTTATAAAGTCTACCTAGTCAGGATATCTTCCCCATCACTGACCATGACGACAGACAGCTTCCATTCCATGTCATATGGTGTAGGTTCGCCGCTTTCATAACCGGTGTGTGGGTGGCCCCAAATTGTTCTTAAATATAGCTCCCAATAATAACGTACACAGCAACCTTATCCAATGGAGCGAATGTGACTATTGCAGGCAAACCTCGGACACGGAATCCTGCGAGATCCTGCACGAGAATCGCAGCCAGATGCATGTGCTGGCCATGCTGGACATGCACCCGTCGAAGGAGCTGAACGGCAGCCATGTGCACCATGTGCAGCATCCGCATCCGCAGCAGCAGCATCAACATCAACATCCACAGCAGAGGGCGCATCGCCAGCGACCGCGCTCCAAGGAGCTGCAGTACAGCCACGAGAGCCTGGACGGACTGGATGGAGCGGTGCAGCCGCAGTCGCAGCAGCGCCACCAACGCTACCACCACCACCACCACCACCATCACCACCAGCATCACCAACAGAGGCAGTTGCAGCAGCAGCAGCAGCAGCAACAACAGCAGCGCTACAACCATGTGCAGGAGCAGGAGGAGCGTGACGACACCGAGGACAACCTGGCCGACGAGGAGTTTGAGGATGATGAGGTGGGACACGATGTGCGGCAGAGGCGCCTTCAGAAGCCGGACCTCAGTCACAAACGGACGGAGGCTGGAGCAGATGCGCAGCATGAGGAGGATGAGGACGACGATGATGATCAGGATGAGGAGGAGGAGGAGGAGGACAACCACCGGGACGGAGGGCACAGAGAAGCTGCGCCGCTAACGAATGGCAGCATGCGCGGCTTGGAGGCCAATGTGATAAATGACGAGCTAAAGTACGGAGCGGCCCATCTCAACCACCAGTCCATGGACTCCAATCCCTTGGAGAGCCAGTCGGAGTGGTCGGACGATGATTGCCGTGAGGAAGCCACAGGTGAGAGCAAAGTCCCCAACCATTTTGGTACCCTTTGGTGGTGGAAAAAAAAAAAAAATATATGTATATATATAATATATATATATTCTTGATCCAGGTCCGACTGTCTGTATGTCCGTCCGTATAAACGAAGAGTCCCAGTGATTTGGAATTTAACAGGCAGATTCTAGTGCGCCCAACTAGCGCAAGTTTATTTCAAAATTTTGTCACGCTCACTATAACGCTCACAAAAAGTAAAACTCTGTCCTTTCACTTATTTTTTTTTGAGGTATTTGATTATTGGGGAATATCTATTGACACACCAAAAATGTTCCAAATTAATCCATTATTTTACTAGTTATGAGGAAAGTTTTGATTATGAAGTCACTGCACGCGGGGGCGCTCTTTTTGATTGTCGTATTGACCCTGCAGTTCGGCAGATGGCGCCACCCAAAACCAGTGTTTTTCTGATGCACATTTATTTTGAAATTGGTAGGATCTATCAAGGTATTTGAGAAAATAAGTACTTTGGTAATGTTATACACAATTTTTTAAGTATATAGTTAATGTAAAAGGTACAAAAAAGGGAAGAGGAATACATTTCAATTCAATTTTTTTAAATGTAATAATTTTGAGGTCAATAGGTTCTTCTCGAAGTTGCAGTTGAATTATGATATTTTGTATAAGCTCTGGCCATTAAACCAGACCTGTAGAAACATGTACAAAGAGTCATTATTATATCTTGCAAATGCGATGTAAATAACCTATCTTCAAGTTGTAGTGAAATTTTTTAGGCACATTTGCGAAACTAGTACGAAGTTTAATTTAGTGGTATCAAGCTAAATTAAAAACAAAAATAAATCAAAATATTTCAGCACCAAAATATCTAGAAGAGCGTTATCTTAAGGTAAATAAAAATCTTATCCTATGTAAGGTAATTTTTGATGTACCAAGAATTGGTATCTAGGTTCGTACCTAGGTACAAGTATCTAAGTACACCCCAACATGGGTAACGGGCATCTAATAGTCGTGGCACCCGACTATAGCTAATTTTATGTATTACTGATGTTTTCCCACCTTCAACTTGTTTAGGTGGAGCCGAGTCCACGGGCTATATCACCGATGAGCCCGGACTGGAGAACATCTCGCTGCTGAACGAAGCCGGCCTCACCGATGCCGAGGGCGCTCTCTCGGACGTTAACTCGCTGTATAACGCGCCGGACGTGGACGACACCTCGGTGTCCAGCCGGGCCAGCTCCCGCCTGCTCAGCCTGGACTCGCTGAGCGGCCTCTACGACTGCGACCTGGACTCCAAGCATGAGCTGGCCATTGTCAATGCCTCGCACAAGATCTCCAGCAAATTTGGACAGCCTCCCTCGCCGGCACAGCATCAGCAGCAAAATCAGCAGCAGCAGCAACATCAGCAGCAGCAGCAGCAGCATCAGCAGTCTCAATCACAAATACAAACCCAATCGCATTTGGCATCGATACAGGTTCAATCAGCCGAGGAGCTGAGAGAGTAAAGATTGAAAGCTTATGCAAAAAGAGGGAGCGTTAAACACTCAAACGTTGTTATTGCTATATGCAAATGGTGTCTAATAATTTACAAAAAACCAACCTAAACTAAAGTAAACTAAATCTAGAATAGGTGACAGATATATATATATATAGATATATATAGATATATATTTATATATATGCAATGAAGCAGAGGCACTTAAAGCTGCTCTATGGCACCCCTAGATGTAAGCCCGTTCGCTTAACTGTGGCTAAATCGTGCCCAGTAAACATTAACTCATATATACCTATATAAAATATAGTTTATGCAAGAAAATCTATATATGTATTGAGAGTAAATACGTAGTCATTGGTTACTTGTCGCCAATTGGCAAGTTATGCGTTCCAGTTACTATACCGCACGAAGAAAAAAAAAATCGAAATTAAAATTGATATTTAGCCGCAACTTGAGATACCCAATGCTAATCCATGAATTCGTCATTTAGTGCGCTTAGTCCTCCTAAGGACTTATTTGCGGCAGGGCAACGCAGCTAGACGTCCCCTGTCCAGTCCCTTAAGTTATTAATGTACGAATATATATGTGTATATGTGTCATTTTGATAATCGAATAAGCAAAGATTTGGCCATTCATACGAAGCCACAACCAATGCATGACAAGTTGTAAATAAAACAAATGTTATAAATATTTTTCCGATATTATTGTAAGGCTAAATTGCCCATAGACTGCGCCACCATGAATTCGAATTTTGAATTGAAATCGAAACCGAAACCGAAAAATCTCATCGATTGAGACCAAGTAATTCGGATAATCATATTAAAGTCCCACGTGAACAATACGTAACCTCTTCATTTGTTCGTTTCTTTATATTTTTTTTTGGTTTTGTCGACCTCCGCGCCAAGCGTCTTTGACTTTCTACGTTGCCTACTCTTGGGCTCAACCACAAACTGGCTTATACTTAGCTTTTGTATTCCAAATATGATGTTGCGAATTTTTAGTTTAAGTTCCAGAGTGCTAGACGGAGTGACTTAAAGTGTACTCCACCTCTGTTGGCTGCTGCACAATTGTCAAATTTCATTTGCTATGCTACTTCAGTGCATTCGTCTGTAAGATCTGTATATAGAATATTCGAGATGATAGAATAAATCATATGAACATGATTTACAATTAATAGGTATTTAAGATGCAGAGACAAAAATATTCTTGATATTGTTGCCCCAACCCCAATAACGGAAACCGAAACCAAACAACACCAAGCAAAAAAAAAAACTGAAACTGAAATCTATTACATCTGTGCAAATGATAAATAAGAAAATGTAAACAAACAAATCCATATTTTGTGTGTAAAATTTATAAAGTCGCCGTGGGAGCGCCAAATATTATTAATTAAACAAACAAACTACACGAAAGCAACAAGATTAACGATAAAAACAACAACAACCACAGCTACTGCAAGAACTGCAAACAGCCCACAGATAAACTTCTTATGCAAATATAAACACTAATAGCGCAGATCTGTATACATCAAATATATATGTACATATAAATGAAACTGAGAACAAGCTGGAATAAATATCTATATATATATATACACATTCATATGATTGTACACAGAGGCAGACAGGAAATTGGACCTAAAGAACGGTGTGCAAGTATATTTATTTTTCTGTACTAAAAAAAGTAAATGGTAATGAATTAAATATTATATGCAATGACAGCCATCTGTCTATATCTACACAAAATAATGGTGGGTAGGGCCTTATAAAAAGAGCATACAAGTTCTGAAGGCAGATTGCGGACTCATTTTGAATTTTTAAATGCAATTGTAAAGTTGACAGAATTGCATAATCAGGACTGTTCCGAATTCCGAGCGCAAGTTAAATAGAAAACTTGTTTAAATTTTTCTTTTAGTTTGCCCCTTTTCTTATGATTAACTAGCATAAAATAAATCTATTAAAGGTACTTATTTTTTCACTTATCCATTCCTTCACTCTCGCTAAAATGCTTGAGATAAGGACGAACTGATTATATTATGTAATTTGTATCAACTTGTATTTAACAAAAATACAGGTAAAATTTACAAGCTAAGTTATTACGCAATGTTCCGAATTAATGGATATATTTTTGTTTGAATTGAGAATTTTTAAGCCCGATAAAAAGCGGCAAATTGATTGGTTGATTCCTTAAAAAGTAAAAATTGGAACAGTTTAGAGAAATTCTCATCCGTACGTTTCTTTTATATGGAAAGTGGAACAGGCCTGTTTGTATAAGAAAAACCCTACTAGAAATACATAAAATGTCAGCATATCAAATATGTCGAAAAAAATATATATATACAAAAATATAAACATGTGTGTGGTTGCAATTTATTTGGTAATGGAAGCATGCTCTCTTAAGCGTTAAAAATGCTAATAAAAATGACGGTATGTATTGGTTAAATATATTATTAATAAATTTGAAGAATTGCCTTGTTTGACTATAAAGAAGTTGGCCGACGTCTAGCAATAGTTTTCTCCAATGTCCACAATCAAAGCCTTATATTTTAATTTAACTTAGGGGTGCTCGTAACAGCTGGGCAAATATGTGGACCACACTCCAAGACTGCTTGGCAATTTGGCTTTGCACTTGATCTATAGGCTTTTGTCTATTTTGCATTTTATTCCTCAGTAGGGCTAACATTTGACTGGCGGAGGAGGGTCATCACGACACGTGCCGGAAGTTCTATTTGTTGCAATGTGTACTTATAAGGGATGCTACATGTCTAAATTTCCGTCCCCGCAATAGAAGGATGAACATTGGTGGTTGAAAATGTTTTTTTTTTATTTTTCAAAAGCGTTTTCATAAGTTTGGGCAAATTTTAAAGCACTTTTTTCTATTCTTAATGGGGTAAGAACAAAACACATATTTTCGAAGCATTACATAAATCTTCTTGCATTAAATCTTAATTTTGGACGTGAGAAACAGGATTCATTGGGACTCAGAGAATTGTGATTGAATTGTGTTTGGTTAAAAATCATTTTAGGTATTTATTTAAGACCACTATTTTCAATAATTGGGTCAATAATCTTGTTAAAACAAAAAAAAAACATTTTTTAATAATAAATTAACTATATTATTTTCTGACATAAAAATTGTTGGGTCTCACATGTCCATACATTTGGTTTTGGTTGGCTTAAAATCACAAAAGGTATTATGTTAAGACTAGAAAAAGTATGCTAACATTTTACAAATGTGAGTTAAAAACATCTACAATAGATATCCCGCATATGTACTGGCTAAAAAAACCCAAGAATTAAGTTAAATTATTTTGTTTATTTGTAAACAACCATTTAGTCATTGGGTTTTTCCATAACTTAATGAATGCCATTTTCTTTAAGGGCGTTTCGGTATAATCATTCTTCTGTATATAATAGATTAAACAATGGAACGTCTGTTTCTTGTTTTCCCTGATTTTTTTCTGCGTTACTCATTAATATTTCTCATAATATCTTGTCACTTTGAAAGACAATCAGTGAAGGAACCTCTGGTGGTTCCCGCAGACATGGTTGTTTATCACACCGATCGCATGACGTCTTTGGGGGGAGGAATGGGGTAGGTTGGAGTGGGGTGGGGTGAACCCGACCCGTTACACATTTTAGCAACCCACACAAAGGGGGCGGCAGACTCGGCTGCTACAAATGAGACACTCTGGCGGTAAATATTTAATCAAATGTTGATAAAAAACAACTCCTCAGCCACCATAAAAGCCAATGGCCCGGTGGAAAAGGCCAGCAATCAGATCTGGGAATAGAAATGCGCAACACCGTGATCATCGTCTGCCTTTCTTTGGCACTGGGCATCGTCTCTGCCACCGACTACTGCAAAAAGAGCTGCGGCAGCACTAAGAATCTGGGCTGCGACAATCTGGGGGTAAGTTATCCTTCATCAGCAGGACTTCTATTAATGCATTTCTAAATTACGGTGTCCAAATTTCTCCGCGCCTTAAAAAAATTTATTTAAAATTTTAGGTACAATTTTTTAAAATGTAAAATTTTAGGTACAATTTTTTTTAAAAATTTTATTTTTAAGTAAAACGATTGGTATGAAATAAATAATGTGTAATAAGTATAATATTGAGTTAAAAACCACAAGATTTTGTTGTTTATCTAAAACTGTTTTGAAAATGATCTTAAGTTTTTTCTGTTAAGTTACAAATATTATTATATAGCCGATTAGTATTTGAATTCATAAATTAATGTTAAACGCTGTCATTTATAAGACCAAGTTAAAATTAATCAGAGCTTTTTTTTTATCTTACATTTAATTCAAAAGTATCTTAATTTTTGTTTTATAGAAATAAGCTAAAAATAGGTAAAATTACATTTAAATAGGTAAAAAGATCGCTACAATATAATATTATGTTATTAAATGCTTTACAGAATCGTGTATTCAATTGTTTTAAGTACCCCAAAACTGAACCTTTTTTCTTAAGAAAACAAAAAACAAAAACACTTATTAAACAACATCAGAAGATAAAAACGAGATGTGTTGTTTGTTAAATAATTGTTTTGTGACGCCACCAAGTATATTGTTTTCAAATATGTACTTAATTTCAACCGATAAAAGTTTCATAAGCAACTGTTTTATTGCGTTTGATTTTGGAAGGTCAAAATATGAGCTTAACAGCTACATAATGCAAAACGCAAAGTTAAACTAAATAATACAAGAAAAGAAGCAAACTTCGGCCAGCCGAAGCTTATAAGCTATTGTTAAGATTAAATATATTTTAAAACATCTTAATTTCGATGTATATGCGTGTATCTTTAAAAAATTTGAAGCTATTTTTAGCTTAATTATTCAATCGTACCCGTGGCAGCTATATGAAATCGTTTCCGATTTTACTAAAATAAGAGTAATTAAAAAATTGATCTTAAAATATATAAAAATGTAGTTTCTGTGCATTTAAAAACATCGAGTTATGAAGCCTTTGTGTTTAAAATGAACATATTGGTATATGCCTGCCATAACTTTTGGGGATTAAGTCCGAGTCATAGTTTATTATAAGCTGAACAATAATTTGAGGATTCTATAGAGCTATAGATATTTTTGAATATATTTAAATAATAACCAAATTATAAATTAATATGTAGTTATTTTTATGTTCATATTTTTGCAGGCCTGGGACTCGAGCTGTCCCAGTGACGCCGCCCTGTTGACCTTGACCACCGTGCAGAAGGAGGCCCTGGTGAACAGGACGAACGAGTACCGCAACATTATCGCCGGAGGACTAAATGCCAACTTGAGTGCCGCCTGCAGGATGTCCACCATCAAGTGGAACGACGAACTGGCCTATCTGGCCGGTTTGAATGTGAGGAGCTGTGCGATGCGCCACGACGGATGCCACAACACGGATGCCTTCGACTGGTCCGGTCAGAATCTGGCCTGGATGAGCTACTACGATCCAATGAATGTGACCCACTATGTACAGTGGGGCGTGGATATGTGGTACGGCGAGGCGGTCTACACCAAGCAGAGCTACATCGATGCCTATCCCTCGAACTATCAGGGCCCGGCCATTGGCCACTTCACCGTACTGGTCGCCGATCGCAACACGGATGTGGGCTGTGCCGCGGCCACCTACTCCGTGCCCGGAAAATCCTACAAGGCCTTCCTCCTGGCCTGCAACTACGCCGCCACCAATGTCCTGGGCATCAAGATGTACAGCTCGTGCTCCACGGCGGCCAGCAAGTGCACCACCGGCACCAATCCCAGCTACAAGTATCTGTGCAGCGACAAGGAGGTCTACGACGTCAACAATCTTTTCTATTAGGCCAATAAATAGAAGCATAAATCAGTCAAATTTTGTTTGCCCCTGTATTGGCTGTTAATGCAGACTTATAATTTATGTACATGTAAAGTTTAAGAAAAGAAGGGCAAACTTGGCACTATAAAACTCCTGCAACAGGAAGACAACTTTTGGGAAGTGCAGATAGCTTTAAAATTGAGAGACTGCGTAGAAACGGACGGACGGACAGACAGATTGACTCTCCTCGTAATGCTGATCAAGTATATATTTACAAACTTCTGACCGAAATTAAATACCGCCTGCAAGTGTATAAAAATGCCTTATATTCAGGATTCTAGACCAGAATACCCCTTATTCGTCGATTAATTACGTGATCTATTTGACCTCCTATCTAAATATTATTTTAGAATGGCGTCACCCAAAACCCGATTTTTTTTTTAGGAATATATTTGTTTTCATGAGTAACGGGTATCAAATAGTCGGGGCCCTCGGCTTTAGCGTTCCGTCTTGTTTTTTTTTTAACGAAACAATGTCGCCCGCAAAATAAATATTATTTCTGATCGTTATTTTTTTGTCGCTTAGAAATATTAATTTTTTCAGAGTAATATAATAAAAACCAGAAACTATCACTATTTATAAGACAAATCTAATGAAATGTATGAAATAATGATCAATGCGGATTTGAATAGATTATTTAAATAGTTATCTAATTGTATACTTTAATTTTCTGCGGTTATTAAAAGTGCATTTTTTTTTTGGTTTGAAAATTAGGAAAATAATGACCTAAAGTTTCAGATATTGAATGTGTTGACCATGGTTGATTACGGATATGAAAGTCCTTTTTTACAATTAATTCCTGCTTATTTAACGCTTAAATTTTATTTAACTTAAGTCGTTTTTAATGTTTGGCTTTTTCAAGCGAACTAAAAAAAATTACATGTACAATTTGTTTACGTTGTCATGATTTTAAAGAGTAATTTATGTTTTTCACTTGTTTGTATGCATATTTATACTTTATCATTTCCATACTCTTTATTGGGGACTTGTGTTGGTTTTTTTTAAGGTAAGAATATTAACTCATATTCCGAATAAATAAGTAAATAAACAAAGAAATAAATATGCTCTGTTCTTTTCCACAACTAAATAGAAAGTGGCAACACTTTCATCTGATTAACTGGGTTTATTGCGAATTTAGATAACAGCTATTGTGACTTCAGCGGAACTGCTCAGATATCAAGTGCTAATCTCTGTTGTTTCTCTTAAAAGATAAGATATGCGGTTTCCGATGAAGGCTCGTCTTTGATGAAGGAAAATAAAGCAATAGGAAAGGTGGACATAGATTCCGAGCAAGGCATTATACTATAAGCTTGTAGGAAAAGCAACAGAGTTTAGTAGTATTAAAATCATTTAAGCATATGGAAGTACCTATATTACAAAAACCTATGAGTAACTCATATCTTAAAATTTATAGAACGTTATTGTCTTTGTTGTTGACTTATTTTTTATTTTTTCTTAAAGAGTACTGAAAAAATGAAAACAAACTAATAAAATGTTATAGATGCGGTGGTTTTATTGAAATGGGGCCATATTTTAAGTACTAGTTGTAGTAATCGCGAAGTCTCCAATCTAATAGTTAGCTTCTGCACGAGCACCCCGAACTGAGGAAGTACTCCATAAATTCATTCTGAATCAGTTCAGTGATAAGAATCTGATTACTTGTTAATAAAGTTAGCACGAGCACCAACCTACCTCAATAATCAAGGTGTTATTTTTAAAACAACATTTTGGAGAACATTAGCTTTATTATTATAAATATTGCCTTCGAAACATTCGTTTAATAAAAAAATAGAAGACTTACTTACTTGTGAACATTTCGTCGGTGATTTGTATTGCAATATATTAAGCAAAACCGAGGCGACAATCGTAAATATAAGACGGATGATTAGATTACACCTGGGTCCGCAATTTGAATGGTGTTTGGCTGGAAGAGTATCTGAACACGGGTATGATTTACGGTTGCACTTGCGGATCGCTTCCAGTCGATTGATAAGTGACAAAGGTCCGCCATATAAGCACACCGCTTTTGGACAGCCAGTTGAATCGAGTCGATTTGAAGTCAAAATGAAGATCGCTCTGCTTGCCATTCTGGTGGTGATTGTGGGTCTGGCCCAGGCCACCGACTACTGCTCGTGGGACATCTGCAAGGGGGGCTCCCACATTGCCTGCGGGCACAGCAACTGGTGGGATGCAAGCTGCCCGGGCGATGCCCAACTGATCGACATCAACGACGAGTACAAGTGGGTCTTGGTCCACTCGCACAACGACAAGCGGAACTATATTGCCGGCGGCTACGATCCGAACCATAATGCCGCCTGCCGGATGGCCACCATGGAGTGGGACGACGAGCTGGCCTACCTGGCCTCCCTGAACGTCCGCCAGTGCAACATGGTGCACGACAGCTGCCACAACACGGACGCCTTCAAGTACTCCGGCCAGAACCTGGCCTGGCAGGCCTACTCCGGCGACCTGCCCGACATGGGCTTCATCCTGGACAAGAGCGTACAGATGTGGTTCGACGAGGTGCACAACTCCAACTCCGGCATCATCGCCGGCGGATATCCCTCCGGCTATAATGGACCGTAAGTCTGAGTAACCGAGTGAGAGTAGTTTATTCAAGCTTATTTTTTGTGCTTTTTTTCTTTGTGTTCTAATGGCGTAAAGTGTCATTCAGGATTAGGGCAGGCAATATATATGTTCTCATATATATGTTTATGTCCAGTTTTTTTTTTTTTTTTTTTTTTTTTTTTTTTTTTTTGTCTCATGCTATATCGGGACGTAGCATGAATGTTTTTTTTTTCATAATAAGGTATGTTTTCAACGTTACCGATTTAGAGCAGTTTATTAAAGCTGATTTCTCTCCTTTTTAGTTTTTGTGATCTAATGGTGCAAAGTGAAGATCAAGATTGACGCAGGGAATATGTATATTCACATATATATATATATTTTTTTTTTATGAATCTTTTTTCACCTATGACATATTTTTTAAAGAACAATTCAAAGTTTTTGTTTGACATAATAAGTTATTTTAATAAAAAGGGCTTGGTAAATATTTAAAATAAAGTCAATAAACATACTCAATTTTGTTTTGGTAAGCTTATTGTGGGTTTTAAATTATAATTTTTCATATGTGTACACAGTTTAAAACCTACTTCTTGCTTAGTCAGGTCGAAACAAGTTTAGGATAAGTTCTTAAATCACAATTAGTATATGTCTATCTATCTTCTTTAATGTATGGTGTGTGATAATGATTTTTTGTAATGTTAATAATGATATTCTTGTTTATTCCATAGTGCCATTGGCCACTTCACCGTGATGATGTCGGAGAGGAACACCCGTGTGGGCTGTGCCGCCGCCCGCTACAATCGCGATGGGTGGAACCAGGTGCTCGTGGCCTGCAACTATGCCACTACCAACATGATCGGACGCCAGATCTACTCCAGCTGCGACTGGGGGGCACAAGGATGCGGATCCGGCAGCAACGGCGAGTTCGGCAACCTCTGCTCCCCCTCCGAGTGGTACGATGTCAACAGCTGGTAATCCACCCATCGACCCACCATGTTCAAGGTCATCTAATTGGCCAGACCAGCAAATAAAGTGTACAGTTAAAGGTATTAAAACTAAAGAAAATTGTTGTATAATCTTGGGGCTAATAACGCATTTGTCTTTGGCAGAGTCTTTTGTAAAAGTTTTGTTCTAAGTTAAGTCTTAAAAATTATTAAATATATTATATATTTATATATTTTTTTAAGTATATTGGAATTTTGATTAATTTTCTGAAAACTTTGTATGGTTTATTTGTCTTTTATAAACCAGCGTTTTTGTTAAGAGCATTATACGAAAATCAAATGTTGTTTAAATTTGGAAATTAATTTTCGGCTTGCCAAGTAAACATCTTTGCTCCTAATATACTTAGTAATAACATGGTATAAATTCATTATTATTATATTATATATCCCTTCGTAGGGGATTAGATAATGAAATGTAAACTATTGTTTGGACTTTGTAATAACATGGTATAAATTCATTATTATAATTATATATTTTGTAAGGGATGAAATGAATGAAATGAAACTATAAAGTTATTTAAAAAAAGAAAAAAATATTTACTTTAAAAATTAAATTTAATCTAGTTTGGTCTGCTCCAAAACTTTGTATTTCATAATCTGCTTATATATAGCTTAAAAATGGGGTGAATAATAATTTGGTTGTGCCAATCAACCTTTTAATTTCCAGTTGTTCGTAGCTGCTTGGTGTAAGCCAAAAAAAATTGTTGGAAAAATTGCAACTAATGCTATAAACATTAGAAATTGTTTATGATGAACCACACTTTGATGGTATTTAATATTGTATAATTTTATTTAATACACTTAAGACCTTTTAATTCTTACTTGTTTGTAACTGATGGCTGTAAACAAAAGAAAATTGTTGGGAAAATTGCAGCTATTGTTATAAACATTAAAATGCTTTGGTAGGTTTATGATGAACTACACATTAATGATATGCAATGTATTTTTATTTATTACAAGTACGGAGAATTTGCTAACATTTTGGAGGATAAGATAAACGTAAATTTAGTACGTTTTTCATTCAAATTCGCGAATTCCATATTATGTTTTAGTATCATTTAAATATGTATCGCTTGGATACGCTGCGTTCTGGTACTATTTGCTAATTGTATGCTCTTGGGTACATGTGGCTGTTTAAAGATTCCCCGAGAGCCGAGACGAGATGAGACGAGACGAGACGAGACGAGACGAGACGAGAGGAGCCTTATAATTCATCCGCTGAGTAGGAGGAATCACTTGAATCAACTGGTAGTAAGATTTGGAGCCTGGTACGAGTATTGTTGGGTATTTGGTTCCGGGTCGGTTGCTTTTGATTACGCCAAGGCAAGCCCACATCAACGATCTGGCCGCTGGGCAGGGCGTGTTTGTAGAAGCACTTGTTGCCAAAGGGGCACCTGCCCAGGCCCCTCTTGAAGTACTTGCAATCCTTGGCCCCCAGGGCGGTGCGATAGTCGCCGAGCAGCTTGTCCTTCGCCTCCTTGGTGTCCACCCAAAAGGCACTGGGGCAGACGAAGTCGGAGCAAACGCGACATTCGGGGCAAGCTCGCGTTACCTTAGGCTCGAACTGTTCGGCCTGCCGCCACGTGCGGATGCACGGCAGGCAGAATATGTGGCTGCACTGGGACAGGATGCCGAACCGCTTCTCCCTGCCCTTCTTCTCGACCACCGTGTCCAGGCAGATGCCGCACATCTTGTCCCTGGAGCGGTCGATGGCAAACGATAGCTCCATGGCCTGTTCATGCAGCCGGGTGCACTCGCGATTGTGCTCCCTGCGCTGATCCTGGTCCCGCGGATGTAGACAGTACAGGTCGCACAACTTGCACAGCTCCAGGCGGACGCAAAAGGGACACTCCACGCCCCAAAAACACGGGCTCTTATTGGGGTAGAGCTCTTCAAGCGATCCAGATCCCTTGGACCCTTCCTCTTCGGCACTCATTCGCTTTTCGCTGGGCACAAAGACGGGCGCATTTGCCCACATCCTCTGACGACTGAAGCTGCTCGTACTGGGCATCTGCTCCTGCTTCTGCTCCTGCTCCTGCTCCTGCACCTGCTCCTGCACCTGCTCCGGAACTGGAATATCGTTTGAATCGTGGTTGAAACGGCAAAACTCGCCAAAGCGACAAATGCCCCACATATTGTAGGCGCACATTGTTTGACTTCTGCCAAGCTCCATCCTGATCTCTGTTAACTATTTGTGTTTCTTGTGGTTTACAAAAGGCGTTGCAAATATAAAAAAAAAAAGTGTTTGTTTTGTAATATCTTGAAATTTGTTTACAGCAATACGTTCGTTCTAGGTAACACATTCAAGACTACTTTCCAAAGGAATGACAAGTTAATAAAAATTACATTTCAAAGACTGCTGAGGTTTTTATTAAAAAACACTTGTTTTGAGAAAGTGTTTAAAGCGGTCAAACTGAAGAGCAAATACAAATCTATTCGCTTCTGCCCACAAAGCGTATACAAATCGTTCAATTGAAAAACAAATAAGTATTGAATGTTGGACAACTTCAAAATAAAACGAAATGTACCCATTTTTTTCAACAGTTTGAGAAGCCATATGATGGGTTCATCGTCAATTGACTAAGGCATCAATAGTTCCCGCAGTAGCTACATTTATGTTCTATTGTATCCAATACTTTTTAAATGTTTAGGAAATGTTCTTATTGGACAGGTGCTATTATTTCCTAGGTACACCGTATTTGCGAAAATACACACATTTTCAAGTACCTAGGTAAGAAAAATTGCACAAGAAGGTAAATTTTTTCTTGTAATTACTCGATTTATCGCAAAATTATAGAAAAATTAAAATAAAATAATGGAACAATTAGAATAAATATCTGACTATTAATTACAAATTTTGTTTCTAACATTTAATTAAAATATTAAATCTTTATATTAAATGCAGTGCATATTAAGCGGCACGCATGAATATTAATATATTTTAATTCATATACATATGCTTGGTTTAAGTTGAAACTATTTTCAGATAAAAAAAAAATTAACCTCAAACATTGTCAAATAAATAATTTCAAGAAATGTTAATATTTTCAATTTAAAATAACTTGAAACCGCAATGGACGAAAATCTAAGTGAATATGTTTAAATTGAGTACAAAATATTTGGCAATCTGGGAAAGGTAAAAGTTAGAGAATTATTTCTCTAGCTTGGTAAGGTAATAGTACAATGTACAATTTAATTGTTCTTAGGTTCGTATCTAGATGCAAATGTGTAATGTACACACAAATACTACTTAAAGATTGGCTCTCTAATAATATTTATTTGTGGAAGCTATATGAGACTTGTGGAGAAGACGTTTGGCAACACCACCACTTCTGTCAGATATATAAATTATTCTACAAATTCTTAGTACTGCTATATATTTTAAAGAGATTAAAAATGCGGTTTTCGGTTGATTCAGTCTGTCCTTTCGCTCTTGTAGATCCCTCCATTCCCAGTCAAGTTCACAAATGGAATCCTCGCCACTGACTTGCTCAACAGTTTTCGCGATTGATTTGGCATCTTGGGTATTGCCCTGGCTGTCGCAGATTACGAAATTCCACTGTGGCGTTGCCCCAAATGACGACTTTCGCCACTGCGATTGCGATTGCGATTGTCATTGCCACATCTACGAGTATATTGCTTCCGGAAACTGTTGTCTAGTACACCGAAATGCCCGGGGTGTGAATCCCCGTCGCTGTTGTTATATGCCGAATTTGTCGTGAAATGTCTTGGTAATCAATTTATGTGTTCCGTCGTTGTCGTCGTCGCTAGTTTTTGGGTGGCTTAAGCACCGCGATTCGGCAGAAGCCGCAAGCCGCAAACTTTTTTGCCAACTGAATGCGGGATGAGGTGGTTTGGTTGCTTCGGTTGGTAGCTGGAAATTCACCTGCGGAATTCCCAACGATAACTTCCACTCATCTCCGCCTTGAGGCCATCAACTTTGACGGCCTGTCTTTGGTGCCGGTGCCTCTGTCTGTCTGTCTGTCTGTCTGTCAGTCGCCTGTTGGTTGTTCCTGTTGCTGGTCCTGCACTCTAAATAAATTTCAAAGAATAAATATGAACCGCTGGAGACCAAATTTACGTTTGCGGGGAGAAACTTCAGACGCGAACAAATGGAAAGATCCGCTTTCTTTTTTTTTTATTTAGTTGAACTATACACAGCATATACACCATACATTTCTAGATATAAAAAATCTTAGTTATACAGTTAAATTGTGATTGTTTTAAATTAGTTTTAGAAATTAATGTTAGCTGAGCATTGAAGTCAAAGCAATATAGTCAAAGGAATTTGAAACAAATAAACGAATTTTAAGTAATTGTAAATATTGTATACAATAAATGATAAACTTTATGAAATATTTCCGTTTTTACTCAGCCAACGTGGAAGATTTTCAAAAATTCGTAAATCTTTTGAGCCTTAATTTAAATTATGATAATCTGTAAAAAGAAAATGTGTTATTCAATGTTGAGTTGAGACTTTAGACCTCTTGTTGTTAAATAAAGAATTAAAAATATATTTTCTACCTACTTAAATATTTTTTAAGTACTCTCCAAGTTATCATCAAAATTGTGTCAAAGTGGATTTTAATATCAACAATAAACACCTGAACTGCAACTTAAAGATTATGGGTTTTTATTTATTTTAATTTGAAAACCCTATTTTGTGGGCTATATATATTGTTTACATGTTGCCCTTAAAAACTTACTTGATCTCTATAAGTCAAACCTGGGCTAGATAAATTATTAAAGGTATTTTCGTATGATATAAAATAGTGCAAATGAAAGTCAATGATTAACAAATTAAATAAAGTTTTATTTAAAAAATTATATATTTCATTGTTAATTTATTTTACTAACAGGCTGCCTGAGAAAAATAGATAAGCTATTAAAGAATTTTGTTAAAATATTTTGACATACAAATTGTAACAAATATGATTTTGATATCTTTAAAGTAATACACCTTAAGGATAAGTTTTATTAATTTAATTTTAAAAAGTTATTTTTTACTAGTTATCTACAATGCTAACAGGCTGCCTGAGAAAACATACATGACTTTTCTTCCAGTGACCTCCCCTTCCGTTTTGGCGTACGTGAAAATGAAGCATTTTCCATTTGATGATAACAAAACATGTTTGGCATATTGATGAATGCCTCCAGAGAATGGGTGCCCCTATCTAGTTCCACTTCCTCATCCCCATCGCCATCCCCATCGCCATCCCTATCGCCATCCCCATCCCATTTTCCCATTTTCCCATCTTCGAATCGCACATTTCAGCACATCTTGCGGCAGGGACTCGAATTAGGCGGCTGCGGTGCTCCACGCTCGATTTTAATGATGTGACTGACGGACGCCCACCGAAATATGTACTTTACTTAGCTGCTTCAATGTTTCGTGATGGCCTCTCCCCTTGTACATATTATTTTTTCCTGGCTTGAGCTTTTGCTTACTTTTCATAACTACCCGCCGGAGAATGTGTTCGCAGCCTGTTTATATATGCGGGCTCCGGCGTTTGTTTGCTTTTTGGAATACGTGATTCGCCCACGGTGCGGATGCGGATGTGGATTTGGATGTGGGGGAAGACATCACGGCATCCGTAGTAAAAATATAAATAATAATAAAAATAATTTCTCACTTCATTTGTTGCACAAATCGAAAATAAGCTTGGACTTGGGGTTGAGGTTGCGGCGGAATCGAAGCTCGTTACTCTGGAACTCGAACTGTCAACGATTTATGTCTAGAATTTCGACGTTCCCACACTGCGTATGTGGGTTTTTCCGCAAATTATGATATTTACTACTATAGTAGCCGTATACATAAAGTATACTTTATGTTCCATCCAGCTAATGAATCAATGGACGTTTGAGTTAATGACTTAATGAGTTTATTCATTAGGGTTCTATGGACTAAAATATCCGCTTACGAATAAATAAAGAGTTGGGAAAATCTGTTAGTTTAATATGATGAATAGATTATATTTTCCTGCAGAACGTACTACAGAGAAACATTGTGTCATATAAACATATATTTTGAACAGCAATGTATATGCAATGCTGAAATATCATTTCATTTGAATTCAATTACAGTTTATTTTTTAAAGCACCGCAATAGTCCAATCGAATTTTGAATCAGGTGCAATTTAAATTACCGACAAAATGCATGAGTGTTCGCATGTGTACGTTGCATCTTTTTAAGACGCGGCACAGGAAGCATTAAAAACTGTTGCTATCACGGGGCAGAAAAAAAAAACGACAAGATAGAAATACGCTGAGGCAGTCAATGTAAATAAGTAGGTGTTTATGCTGGAAAAACCTTTTAAATGTATACATAAATTTACAAGTTTTTATTAAACGTTTTTGGTTTTTTTTTTTATTTGAAAAGACTTCTGAACCAAAAATGGCCAGATCGAATTGATTGTGGGAATTCAATTTAATCTTATATAATCACAAATTCAAAAAAAACTGATTAAGTTAAAACTGTTAAATTTAAACGGACAGAAGGCCGATCTACTTGTAAATCATGAGATATTTTATATTTTTTATTTCCTTATTAATAAAAGGTAATCATTTTTGCAGTTCCAATTAAATTGTAATATACATAGTTAAATTTAGCATTATTTAATATTTAGAAGACAAGACTGACATCGTTCACTTTTCAGGGTTATTAATTTGTAGTATTTTGAAAAACTTAAAAGATCTATTGTCACATCCATGAATAAAAAAAATAAAAATACGTTGTATATATTTTGTATATGTATTTTTTTTCAATGTTGACAGAAATTTGTTAACTTATATTAAATATAATGAAAATAAATGAAATGAAACGGATATGTATTAAAAATACTTTTTAATATAAATTCATGCTCAGCATAATTTTTAGGAGTGACAAGAAAAGCACTTTCAAGTTGTTTGACAGTACAAAGATTTGAATGAAATAAAAGCGTAAAAATTGTTTTACTGCAAGAAACTTTGAGCGTTTTGTGTATTTTCTTGCAAAACCTTTTCAATCTTTTGAAATTGTTCTGCTGATGCTGATAGTCCGTGTGAGTGACAATTATAAGTGTAGCACACACCAGCCACGCAGCTCTTCAGTGAAAATATTAAATTAGCTGCCAAGTTGTGAGCCAATTTCAATTTGTGCTCCGCGTGGCAAACAGATTTTAAGCCATGTCAGGACTCAGGGCTTTTCTTTCGCCTTCTTTTTTTCATTTTTTTTTTATGGTTTTACCCCATGTCGTTGACTTTTTGAGTGTGTGGGTGTGGGTGTGCATGTGTGGGTGCCTTGGTTAGTGAGCTTTCTTTTGCTGCACGCCGTAGCATACTTTTAGAGCGCTGCCATTCATTAATCAAGTTCAGGGCACTTTAAAGTGGTCGCTTAGCCTCGGCTCTGTCACTTGGTGCTGAAGCTGAAGCTGAAGTTGAATATGTGGCTGTCGCCGGAAGCATGTTGTTTCTCGGGGGCAACACTACTTGCCTCCCCACCATTCTTCATCCTAACCCCACAGTTAAGCTCAAAATATATGAACTAACAATAAATATGGTGTTCTACTGTGGGCTTTAAATATTTTCTAAAACACCTGCCTTTAACTTACTAAACATTCATATCGATAACATTAATATTCAATGACGTTTTGTTTCCTTTGAAAAACTTTTAAAACATGCATCATACATATACCATATTATGGTGCGTCTGAACAAAAGATGCATGTTGATTACAAGATGTTTTCGTACCTATGTTTTATCTATAATTGCTTTAAATTATATTAAACATTTTTTCTTTAATTGGGATTTCGAAATTCGCGATTTATTTTTAAATAATCAGAATTCATTTAAGCATATTTATTTAATAATTATTGGTATTAAAAAAATTGTGATCAACTAAAATTGCAAATATTCGTTAACTATTTTTGAAATATTCATTTAAACAGATATGTTTTTAAAGAGAAATCCAAAATACAAAAATAATTTAAATACTTTTTGGAGACCACTTTTGAATCCTTAAATATATCAATATTTTACATAAAACTATTTTGGTAATCAGTAGTCAATTAATTTTTAACATAATATTTCAATATGCTTGTTGATATTTGTTTAAAATTTAAGATCAATTTGGAACATTACTTTTCAACATTTATTGAAGTGGCATAAAAATATAGGCTTCCGCTTAAAAACCGAGTAAAAATTTTCCGTTCATATACATATTTATTAATGCTTTTCAAATTGAAAAGTATCAAGTTTTATGATCGGTAGTCGCTGCCTACTTTTAGGCATTGTTTTTAAATACTCATGAATCAGGGCTTAGAAACAATTTTTATTGGAAACTTATTCAACCAAAATTTATATAATTTTTCCATATTCTTGTAACATATCTTTGCAGAAATACAGAACAACTTTTTTCCTCCAAGTAATGTGTATAATTTTGTATGTATATCAATTGTAACATTTAATGGCTCACTTTAGTACGACCTTTGGTGCACTTAGCTCCGTGTGAACTGTACCCTCCGGGTTCAGGTTGGTAAGCTCACCGTTTCCCCCCGTTTGCACAATAGAGACAATATTGCCAGCATTTACATATAAATATTTATTGTCTTCTATGGCCCGCAAGTTGCATGTGAGCGGTCAATTTAACACGGAACAACGAAAACTGCCGGACAGGCCATCCCCAAGGGGTTATATCTATATCTGTATCTCCGTTTTTGGCGGCGTTAAGGAGCTGCTGTTTTCCTGGGGCCCCTTTGTTTGCCTTGGGATGCTGTTAGGGCGGCGGAGGCATTTCTTTGGCTTCTTTTTTATTATGACTATCAACTGTTATTGCGGCAACTCCCTAAGGATTCGGTTGGCCCTGTCCTCCGGCTTTATTATTTCATCATTATAACATTTCCTCCATGTGGGCAAAGTACGTACTCTTGTATATATGTACATAAAAGCACTAAGAATTTAAGAATATTTCTCTGTTTCTAACCTTTTTAAGAAATGCGTAAAAAAAATCCAAATATAGGACTTAAATTATCGGTTACCACTTTATTTTTCACATTCTAAAAACTAAATATTTCTCAATAAAAAAATCAAAATTGATTGTTGCAAATTAAAAAAATATTGCAAATTTCAATATTTCTAACGTTATGTAAAATTGTGTTTATTAGAAGAAATATTTAATTTAATGGTATAAAAAACCCATTCACAAAGGATTTTTGAGTTATTGAATCATTAACTACTACTTCATTTGTTAAATTCTGGAAATACTTTAAAAATATATTGATATTTTTATCCTTTTATTTAAGTATTTAATGAATTATGTAAAGCACAAGGTTTAGTGCTTTAAGTCCAGTTATCGTATTTATTTTCCTAAATTTTTGTATTTAAAAGATCGAAATTGATTGTTATAAATTGAAAATTAACTTTCATGTTTTAATTTACGTATTTAAAATATATTAATATTGTTTTAAAATTATTGACTAATTCTGAATTTAAAGATCGAAATTGATTTTAAAATTTTCTTAATCGATTATCTCTCTGTGAGCTATTGTCACTGCCCATCTTGTGAAACTAGTTGCTGCAGTAAATTATGCGGTTTGCCAGAGGATTAATGAACTGCACAGCAGGCTGCTTAAATTGTTCAATGGAAATCGATTGAATTGAAATGAGCTAGTGTAAAATTGTGGCTTGTAAGCTTTTGGACCCAGAAAATGGCTAACACAAGCAACAGAGTCCTGCGGTTTGAATTGCCTAAGAAACAGAAAAAAAAACCGATTAATTTTAAAATTTGAAATACTAATGTAATTATATTATATTTTGTATTATATGTGTAAGTCCCCTTTAAGAGATGGCCCTAAATTGTTGACACGTTTGATGGAGCATTGGCTGTGTGTATATAATTATATTACTATTATTAAATTGCATACACATAGCTTATAATTTGTTTACCCAACAAATGATACAACAACGATTTGCAACAAACACAACGAGAGTTTCCCAGTCAGATTGTGCTGTCATGGGCATTTGGCATTCTGATTGTTGTCGTGAGCGTCGAACAACGACTGTGATTTTCGCTCAACTCATTTAGTTGTTCTTTATTGTTGCTTCCAATTATACTGGGCACTCGCAAAGTACAAGGGCATAAACAATTCGTCAATCAAATTTACTAAAAGTCCCGGTCCAACTCCCAGCGTGCTCTATTTATAACCACATCTTAAACCCTCTGAATGTCCTTAATTATACCAAATTTGTTCGACATTGTAAAGTACTAACAGCTGGGTCAATCTAGTCCTGATCCTAAACTTATATTTGTAGATCAATTTATTTATTTCTTTAGTTTTCTTCTATTCCTAACAATACAAGTACGAAAAAATTTGTGTTTAGAAGATTAGAGTGTATGGTTAGATTTATGATTTTCAATTGATGTGGTAATTTGTTTTAAGAACGAACAGCATATATAATAAAGTGCTTCTGTGAATACCAATGCCTAAATTTTTGTTTTTTCAGTTTGACAAGCTGTCTCTTAATTTGCTTAAAAGATATATCGGTTCGGCAATCATTATAAATTTTGGCAAAAATAATAAAAAAGTTGAGTACAGATGCAGGCTTAAGGAGATAGGTCAAAAGATCAAAAGATTTGTTGTAGATACATTTCGTTACATTTTGAAGGCTAGAAGAAGTTGCATATATGCATATATAGTATATATAGTTTATACATTTATACCATTTATTTTTTTTCATAAGAAATATGAAATTTTAAACAATTACTATATTTCAAAGAGTCAATGAAATTGATTAGAAGAAAAGCAAAGTTATACATTTTTTTCAATTTTAGAATTATAAAACACAAGTTTACCAATATAATACAATAAAAATAGATCAGATATTCAGACGTAGTCTTAATTTTTTCTTTCTAATGTATATTTCAATGTTTTAAAATTATTCTCGGGTTTTTTTTGGTTTACAATATGAATATTAAATTATCTTTAAATAATAGCCAAACTAAAAAAAAACACATAGATATCATGAGTTATTTATCAAGTAACCACTAAAATTATATATATTATTTACACATTCTTAAACAAATTTGTTGGGTAATATTTCTTGTAGTTGTTGGGTAGGTATATAGAATCATTTGAAAATGTTTTTTTCTTTTTTGCCCACTTAACCCAAAAAAGCCAGTTGCTTGGCTTGGATGAGTCAACGGGCATCAAACCCGGACTGAACTAGACACAATTTGGTATTCGAGTTGGCTATTATCATTGACGCTTCCACTGAGGCGTCACTTTTTTGCTGTTGGCTCCCAACCAAATTGTTGCGCTGGACCAACTTTTAACACCGTTTGCGATTCTGGCCGTAGCTAACAAAAAAATGTTGCAACAGTATGCGTCTGAGTATATCTACTCTAAGAAAGGTTTTCTGTGTCGCGAATGAAATTGATTGGTAGGTCCCATACTTTTTGTTTCCCTGTAACGCACTGGGAATATGAGTTGTGTTTGATTGTTGGTTGCTTTGTTTAAGACAAACATATCGTCTTTATAAAGTCACAAAAAAATCGAAAGAGGCTAAGATACATTTCAAGCCTGTCAAGAATTTAAAATTTCTAAACCAAATTTAATTGTTGAAATCAAAGAAATACTAAATATATTCCTAATTTATATTGTATTGGACTGAAAACATCAATAAATTATATCAAACACATAAATAATACTAAAAAGCTTTTAAATTATTTTGAGCACATTAATATGACTAAAAGGGTATTTTAAAGTTAACGTACCTTTTTGGGGTTTACTTGTTTTCTTCTATTTTTTTTATCATATCCACACTGAGAAATCATGTTTATTTTTCGTTTGACGTAAAAGTTGCTTCGTTGTTTGTTTTGGCATAATGTTCGGCGGGCAATAATTACCTTTCAAATTTATATGCAAAACGCCAGTGGTTTCGGCTAATTAGCGACAGCACAATTAATCAATTGGGCAACGACACTGAGAGTGATAAGGAGAAAGTGTTGAAATAGTATTTGTTTATATTGCCAACCGATTGGGTGAAAATTATAATAAGCGCAAAGGCGTAATTTATATATCACGAGGAAGATGGTTTTTAAAAGATAAATGACGCCATGGGACGATGCCATCCTACATAGTTCACTTTGAATAAATTTGAGATAATCGATTGCCAGATGCATGCCATTTTTGAGATTCCGCAAATGCAAACAGGTTTCGAATAATTTAGTATGTCAGACGGCATTTTGCATGAAACGGATAGAGATAGAGTTTCAGGTGAAAGGGACTTTGTCCATTCCACAAAATCATAGATCAATATCATTGACTGTTGGACAAAGCGCCTTATTTATCTGCCAACACGACAGTTGTCGCCGATGAAGTTGCAATTTCATTGTCTTGCGATCTAGGGTTTCCATTGGGTTTCCATTTGGTTTCCATTTAGTTTCCAGCAATTATGCTGAACAAAACTGCGATTGCAGAGAGGTTGCCATTAGCATCGGGCCTGCAAGTTGGTGAGGCCGGTGAAGGGTGTTCGAACATAATAACAATTGGAAATTAATCAGCAACAAAAGCGTTCCGAGCCACGGAGCAACGTGCCCACTTACCAGTTATTTTGCATTGAATTACCAAATAACTAAATATTATTGCTTGATTACAGACAGGAGGGTCGGGTGCTGCGATCGGGTGACTACTGACTGCCATGCTGATTTTAATCGGTATCTCATTACGGCCAGTTATGTGCCGCATCTGGGCAGTTGTATCTGAGTACATCAGGTGTACCTGGGTACAATTTATTTTTATCAACCTTCAACTTACCATATTTTAAACCTGCAACTTACATTATAGCCTGGTAATATCTTCTCTTGTCTAATGCTACAAAAGTCTTGCAAATAATGTCAGGATATAAGCTTTTTTAGCCGCGTCAAAAAACCACACACAAACGATTTTTTAATTTAAACAATTCCTCATTTTACAATACAAAAATGTCAAACATGTTTTTTTGAGGAAATTTAGTTTAATTTAAGAAAATAGGTCACGGTTATGCTAATGTGTTTCTTAGGAGATGATTGATGAAAATGGTGATGAAAATTATAACGAATTCTAATTCTTTACCGCAATCCATATTTTTTTTTTTTTTTTTAGGTATAGCCCCCAATTTGGAGTTACATTTCACATGGAATGCTCAAAGCTGAGATACAGTAATATTTCCTAACTCTGTCTAAGGTAAGCTTTTTCACCCAACATTTTTCGATGGTATTGTATAAAAAAGAATAATGTTTTTTTAAATATAAAATTGCTTTACCCAGTTATCACAAAGTATACTAATACATTGGTAAAACTTTTTGGTATTTTTTTTATTTTTAGGAAGAGAAGTATCTGTAAAACCTCCAGTTTGAACTGAGCTCAAACTTAATCTTTTTTTTAAATTAAAATTTTTTATTTTTATTTATTATTTTAGTTTTTTTTTTCAATAAAATGGCATGTTTTAAATCATCTGAACAGTTGTTTATTATCTACATAGAAATAAGTACCTTTGCCATCGCTGAGATACCCTTAAACGTCAGTTGAGCAATGAGCATCGTAGCATCTACAGTCAATGAATGCACTTTTTGCGGTCTCCGCGCCATTGTGGCTTTGTGAGTCAAGGCCACACAAGCGTTCAGTGAACCCCATTCGCCCAACGAAACCCATCATCACCGGCGTTATTAAAAGTGGCAGCAAGTGCGATAATTATGGCCACCGCTCAAGTGCCGACGATAGTTGCAGGCTGCAGACTAGTAAAAAAAAACAGTCCCTCAAATGTACCAATTGAATGGAAAATTTTAGAACCGAGGGACCAACATTTTCTGGATAAGCAATGGTTTAATACCCTTTTTTTATTAATACACCCCTCTATCTATCCTAATGTATATTATACAACACAGGTAAGTACTATTCTTTGCCATATACATTACGCAGTATATTTTTAACCTTAATATTATATTTAATCTTTAGATAATAAAGCTTATAGCGCTAGCTTTAAAGATTTTATTGCTTATATTAGTAGTTAAAAAAATTCTTTAAAGTTATTAAAAAATGACTTTAACAGTATGCATAACATGATCTGTTCTGAAGCATAATCTACATTATATATTGAGATTACAACGAGCTTTCCATCATTTGTTTAATCTCTCTATCCCTTGTTCTTAAGAACCTTTAACTACAAAACACTGCGTTGTTCTTTGCCCCGAGATAGTCCACAGTATCTCATGGTTATTTCCAACAGACGGAACATCAAGTCGTTGCCTTAAGAAATATAAATAAATATATATATATATATAATTTACTCTTCAAAACGTAAGAAAAACAAATGAGTTATTATTTTGTGCGATCAGAAAAGGAACTTCGTGTGTATGAAATAATTGTGTTCTGCCTTCAAATCAATTTCATTCTTTTAAGTATTAGTCTGTGTATTGCGAAAATCTGCTGCTTTTTGGTGAAACAAACACAAAATTCACTAAACTGATAAGTTGGAATTTATAGGTAATAATACGTAATTGGTTGTTGGAGAATATAAATAATAAAAAAAAAAGGTAGGGCTTAAAATTCCCTTTCTCAATTATTTGTTTAGTACACAAAATATAATGAACGAGCGAAACATTGTCTCTTAGTTTTGTGCTTTTGTTTTGTTTAAAAATATATGAGCCTGATGACTAAGACTTTACTCAAACAAAAAAAGTTCAATTTAAACTACAGACAGGTATAAATATTAATTCAGTATTAAATTATTTAACCCCTACACTTTTATGATTTATTTCTTTACTGATGGGTCTTAAACTATAGTCTAAGGCCTTTTTTTTAAATCACGTAGGTTTAATTTTGATACTTTTGTGGAATTAATTTAAACTCATCTTATTGATCAATTTTTTATATCAAATATTTTGAAATTCATGTAACAATCGTTTAGTTTCTATGACAATTTGTTTTGGGTGTAATAATGAATAGGCTTACAAAAAATGCTAGCAAATAAAAGTTTATAACAGCATTAAATTGGGTCAAAAATGTTTATATCAGTGGAAAAAAATACAATTATAATAATTGAACTAAGTCTTGCAATTAATTGTGTCTTGCCTTTAAATTGGCTTGTACAATCAGTTATACTGATTTTTGATTGATTATTTATCCCCCATTTTACTTGGGATTTCCCCCAACAACTTTTTAATTGAATTTCTGTCGTGACATATGTGTACTTTGGAGTTAAACTTTGCTGTACGTTAAATATCAGGTGGTTTGTTTTATTTTGGATTTTGTTGAACAAATTTTAAAAATTTTATTGAAATCAACAAGTTGGCACATTTACAATTTGCACACATCTATGGTAAGTGGAGTCGTAATTTTCTTGCAACTGACAACTAAATAAATATTGAATGTAACCACCAACAAATACTTCAATTGCCACAGAGGGGAGGTGTAGACAACAAAGTAATTGCAATCAAATTATGGGCTTATGACACTACATTGTTGGCCTCATTCATTGCTCATTTATTGTTTTAACTATACGATTTTAAGTGCGAGTGATACGAAATATACGAAATATTTTTTACCATTAAAAGGTAACAACTGAAAACCTTTAAAAGTTAGTTAGTAAGCGGGATAAACACAATATAATAAACAAAACCATAAAGTTTGAATTTAACGTTAAAAAGGCAGTGTGACCGTGATTTTAAACCCAAAAAAATCTCAAGCAGCATCCATATAGTTGGCTCTGTCTCTGAGCTTCAATGAATTCGTCTATGAATAAGGCAAACAATGTAGTTTCATACCCGAATTACCACAAATTAAGAACATTTATAAGGATAATCAAGATTATTGAATTCAGGTCCTTAAATTTTATATTTTATTTATATACGAAACATTTTAGGGAACTACATTATGTATAACCTTTTTAATGCCCAGTACTTATGCATATTTTATTGTAGAAAAATATTTAATACGATATTAATATACTATAAAACGCATACGTTAAAATTGTTAAATAGTAAAAATATAATTTTTTTAAGTTGCATTTTTTAGGGAACAACGTTCTAAAACGTTTATTTAATGACCTTTTCAGTCCGTATACAAAAGGTGTTTAGACCTGATTTGAATTACCAGCTACTAAAACAAATAATTTTGATTTCTGTCAAGAAAAAAATATGTATTTGCGCTGAGAATAAAAAAATATAACTTTTATTATGTTTTTCTTTAAATATTCAAAGAAAAGTTTGCGGCCTGATGCTAGCATTATATCCATTTTAACATTTTTGTAATGTAACTTAAACCATTTCCAAAGCCAGAAGCACTTTAAAATCTTAATTCCATAAACAAATAATTTTTTCTGCTTGTATTTTTTATTTAAATAAATTTATTATTTATAATACCAAACTGGTCCGAGAGGGGTTTTTATTAGTTTTAAATATAAAAATATATATACATTTGAAAACAATTTTTTTTTGGTACGAAGTTCGGACCTTTGGTTGTGATAGCGCATTCGTTGCAAAAAGAAGGAGCACTGGCGATGCCACCGGTGTACCCACCTGTACGAGTATCTCCGCTTTCTGTTTCAGTTTTCAGGGCTTCGGGCTGATCGTACCGCCCATTCCGCCCACTCACCCACACACACACACACCCACCGCCGATGGAATCTGCGCCGGCAGCGACGGTGGCAGCGGCTTTTTACCGTGCGCCGGCGGCAATTGGCCAGCGGAACTCATCAAATTCAGTACGAATTCAGTATTTTAGTCGCCGAGTTCAGCTCAACGCCGATGGTTTAGACACTGAAAGCACAACTCGTTAAGCCGAAAGTAGCAGTAGCCAGCCGTAGCGTCTGAGTAAACACAGAAGGCACAGTGTTTTTGTCACCGCCGTTGTCGTTGTCGTTGTACTTTTAATTCAATTCCGATTCCGATTCCCATTCCAATTCCCATTCCTATTCCCATTTCCAAAAGCGATCCAAGTGCAGCTGCAGCCGCGTCAATGTAGGTGATTTCCAGCAAACGGAAAACAAAAAAACAACTTGCGATTAAACAACAAACAAACAAGCAAACAAACAAAGTCGAAAGGAGCGCTTTCAGGTAATGGTGGAAAACCAAATGATACAAAAATCGAAGAGATCGCCAGAGTTTTAAAAATCGAAAATTTAAAAAAATCGTAAAAAATTGGAAATTTTGGAAAATTGGATTAACAGGCGGGGATTTCCGCAAGTGTAGTAACCGTTGCTCCAGCAATTGCTTACAGCTTTTATATACATGTATATTTATTACCCATTTGTGTGTGCGTGTGTGCCTTGCTTTTTACTAATTTTATTAACGACATGTAAATTAAATCAAATCCGCTTGTTTGACCATCGTCATTCGCCCTCTCTTTTTGCAGTGATGTTCGCGTCCCTTTCGCTTAGGGTTGTCAAAAATATCAAAAATCTATTTAGATTTATTTAAAAATTTCTAACTAAAATTGTCAAATTTGTGCGATGTGAGTAAAAAAGGGAAAAAGGCGTCCAAAAAACATTTTTTTTCTCTAATTGATATGCAAATTAAATCAACATCATAGTTTTTAAATTTTCAAATATTTGAGGTTCGCTAACGCTTCGACTTAGCCATCCATTGTTTTGAAAGTGACAGCTACAAACAATCATCGATCAAATTTTACTTTAAGTCGCATATATATTTAAATCACTTTTGCTACACTCTTTTTTTTACTTACTTTTTTAACAATTCGTTTTGACAAAATGAATCCGATTTATAGTGTTCTAAATAGCATAAATATTTGTATTGTTCAAGAAAAGAAGATCAAGTTTATCGATATTATTGAACATTTTGACAACCCTTCCTTAAATCTGAATTTCGGTGACAATCTCGTACCATCCCAGGCCATTTGTCAAGCCAATTAATTATAAGTATGGCCTGAATAAATTTACGCAAATCGTATTTAATTTATTTTAAATTTGGCTGTTTTCACAATTTCTGTGGCAGTTTCTGTCTGTATTGCAAAATGAGATCCGTGCTCTTCGCTATTGTTTGATTGCCCAAATTAGTGGTTCGTTTATCATTGTTTTGATCGCCGACGAATAGAGATTCGTACCTGTTGCTCATAGAGTATACTGCATTCATGCTAAAGTTTATAAGATAAAACTGATTTTGATCCCAAATAGGGTTTGTGTTTTTGATAAGATTCTGTAAAATCAATGGAGAAAACGTGTACATAAAATTTAGAATTTCAAATTTTGTCGGGAAAATGTATTTATTGTTATCAAAAAAATTACCAAAATAGTTTAACACGGCAGAAAACGCGGGTATCTCAAAGTCGGCACCCTCAGCTATAGTTTTCATTATTTATTTTTTGTCAAGTTTTGTTTTGCTAGTCTCTTTCCATTGCGGCGGCATCATCTGAGCTTCTATTTTTTTTTTCAAGCTTCCGAAACTTCCGTGATTAATTCGACAGAGAAAAATAGTTGTTTACCTAAATAAGATTTATAGTAGTGCCTTCAATGCTGCTTTTATAATTTAAAAAAATTAAAATTAAAACTAAAATATGTAATATCATGCCTTCTAAGGGTCGAAATTGTTTCCCGTGCACAAGTATGTGATTCCAGATTGTGTATCCGTGGGGGCTGGGGCTGATTCGAGTGTCTAAATATTTTAGCGTCTAATTTTACCATTGAATTGTGCATAAATAAATCCGA
Source organism: Drosophila gunungcola (assembly GCF_025200985.1). NCBI lineage: Eukaryota > Metazoa > Arthropoda > Insecta > Diptera > Drosophilidae > Drosophila > Drosophila gunungcola. Next base: position 267,261 of record NW_026453186.1, on the reverse strand, counting down.
GAAGAAAAGTTTTTCTTTTTTCGCCGGCTAATTGTATTTAATTATTTCCAATTTAGTGCCCCGACTAAAGCAGAACTTTGTTTGTGTCACGGGCAGACTTTGCAGCCGTATCTCTATATCCGTATCCGTGTGGCGGCGTATCTGTGATGCCACACTTATATATCTAATTGTATCTGTCATAGACATGCAATTAATAACGTAAATGGGTAATTTGGGGCGCCATCGCTTGTTCGATTCGCTTGTGTGAAAAGTTTTGTCAAACCATCCGGAAATGAGAAAAGCAACATTGGAAAACTACCCAAAAAAGTCAAACAATGATTACAAAAATAATTAATAACACGATGGCTGGGTGTACAAAAATTATAGGCACTCGCTAAATATTTGGTAAAAACTGTTGTAATTCCTCGTCATTTGATTTATTCACACTGCATCGCATCGCCAAATATAATCCATGTTTGTTGTGTACCGATGGAAAATAGCACCCATGTCAGCATGACATTTCGAATATAAAATTGATATAACAATAAATTCCGGCGACTATGCTAATTATAAGGCAGAGTTTAATAATTACGACTTCCGTCCAGAATTGGCAAAAAGGGAATTGAGATCAATTTTTAAGCAGTATCAAAAGGTAGGGGCTTTACGAGATGAAATTTGTTTGCTGCTTTTTCTTTAAAAAGCAATGACGCGTTTGAAAATAGCTGTCAAAGTTCTAAGGTGAAAATTTAAAAAATATGTGATCTGAATAAGTTTATAAATAAAACAAAGAAAAACAAAACTCAACAACTTTTTTTTGCTCATAATTAAAATTTGATTTTTAAACTGAATTGTCTAGCCAAAATAAATTACCCAATTTAAAGATGAATCCAAAAAATTTATAAAACTAGTCGAAAGTCAAATTTTAAAATATAAATTAATAATTATTTTTTGAGTGTTTTATTTTGCTTAGATCATTATTTTTAAAGAATGCTAAAAGAATGATAACTTTGACTTTTAATTGAAGATGGTAGAATCTATAAAAAGATTTAATTTACATAAATAATTATGGATTTCTTGCATGGTTTATGTTTTCATATAAACACAAACAATAAACTAAACTTCTAGTAAATCTTGTTTAATATAAAATGTAATATCTTATGTAGTCATTAGTGATTTAGTATTGCTATTTATTTTTCTCAGTGCACCACTCCTAGTTGCAGTGCAGACCATCTGAAAAAATGCTTCCTGAAGTTGCACATGTCCATAGCCATCGATTTGGCTAGTTGCCACTATGCCACTCAGTAGCCCCATGAATAAACCGTCTTCCCCAGACGGCTATCATTGGCCAAATCGAGGGCTAGCACTTGCAGACGTGACCGATCGACGGCCCAAACGACCTCGATTTTCCCCCTTTCCTGCTCCACACCCATTAATTGGGTTCAACGCACGTCTGAGTGGGTGGCATTGGGTCACCGTAGAAACTGCAGAGCGGGCCAAACTGCAAACTAGCTCAAGATCTGCCCAAAAACCCAATGTCAAGTGCTCTTTTGTGGTGATTCTTCAAAATTTTGGAGTAATAAGCTAAGATGTAGGGCTGTACCATTTCGCGTGCTTAAACAAAATATATTTTTCAAACAAAACCCTTTCTGTTTTTAAATGTTTTCTGATTTAAATTATTAACTTTAAGAAAAATGTTGACATGTCTCCTAAAATTTAAACACAGAGTTCAGGTTAAAAAATTTGGGTCACCTAGTACTCGTTTTACTGGGAAAAACAAATTTTTTCCAATTAAAACCATTTTGTTTCCAAGCATTGTTTGTTTTAAAAAGCTTTCTGTTTTAAATTATTTATTTTAAGAAAAATGTTTGCACGCCTTTTTGAATTTTTACATAGAGTTCTGGTTAACAAATTTAGGTCATTTTACTGGGAATAGATAGAATTAACTTTTTCATACTCATGCATGTGATCATTTTAATCCAAACAATGCATAATGAAATACAGGTTAAATTGGCAATGAGGGAACACAATTTTCACTACGTAGCTATTATATTCAGCTTGAATTTCTTTGTAAAAGTCGATCTTGGCTTTTGGGCTTCACTGTACAGTATATATCCGAAGCTAAGTGTTGGACTTTGTTCACGTTAGCTTTCTATGTGCTTTTAGCCAGTTGATCCGACTGCGTCATCGCCAGGCGGAAGTTGGAGATTAAAACGGTCGGTCAGTGCTGCACTTTATGACCAAGATGTTTGGGTGTGTTGGGCTGTGTTCATTTGCGATCACCTGTCAAGGTCAATTAGCTTTGCCTAATTTTCGGTCGTTTTAATTTCGTACCCTAGTCGAGACTCGCGATGATTAAATTGAAACGTCTTTTAAAGGGGAAACCACCGAAAGAGCGATATTTTCGCCAATTTAAACAAAACAAACTACAAAGCTAGAATTGGCAAAACATGATTAGTATTGTTTGTTTTCCTATAATAACATTTGGCAACAAATAATCATAAATTTAAAATCAGTTTAATAACAAGTTTTAATTTGCATATTATGGGATAAATTTAATTTAATTTTAATTTTTTTATTTGATTATCCGGTGTATTTTTGCTGATTGTTTTTATAGAATATGTTACAAGTTCAAAATAGTTATATAAAATAAATATTTTCACTATCTTTGATTTTATAGATCGTGTAAATGGAATTTCCTCCCACAATTAAAATTAAATATACAATTTTTATTATCAATGGTTACAGAATTATTAAAATAAAATTACAATTTTTCAGTCGTAGAGTACTTTTAAAGATAATGGTAAAATCAATGAAAGCTTTGAATCAAAATATTACTTACTAGCTTAAGTTGTTTCCAACTTTCATTTGGATAGCTTTTATATGAAATTTTCTCTTATAATAAAACGAAAAATTTGATTTCATTGGGCAACGATTTTAATGAATATGGTAGACTCTATAAAACGGTTTAAACTAGCTAGCGTAGTGTTCACCGTCTTTGGTTTTCCAGCTGCAGTGCATTCTTATACATATTTAATAAAATCATTATGGTTTTCTTTATTTTGAGTAATCGCCTTGGGCAATTGCACCGCGATAAGGTGAATGCGCTTGGCACGTGAAGTGCAGTGGATAGGTATATGGTTATGGGTTGGACTTTTGAGGGCGTGCTGGCGGGGAATCGAATACGACATATAGTCAGGCATATGCTTTAAGCCAAAATGTGGCAACAATTGTGTAAACACTTTTAGCGAACAAAAACAAATGCACTAAGCAAAACAATTAAAAGCTACAACGCAACAAAATACCAACAAATATAAAGGGAATTGCAAAATAAAAACGTCGTCGCTATCTGGGATTTCCCAATCCCAAGCCAAAAAAAAAATGAAAGGGTGGGGCTGAGGTAGAGATAAAGCTGCAGACCCGGAATTCTGTTTCTAGAGATCGGAGTTTCACTAATTACATTTTGCTATAGAATTGGCATGACACGCAGAATACCGGCTTGTTGGTGATTTTTTTTTTAAACAATGAAATTCATTAACGGCCTACAAGCGGATGCTGTGGGCCATCGAGGCGAGTTGGGTTTTTCAAAAACAAAAGAAGCACATGTTCGACTTTTTTGATAACAGGCCCTCCCGTGATAATGATAATGATAACACTCCAATGCCAATGAAATTGCCCCACTTTGTACGACTTTTCCAATTGCCGTCAGTCCAAAAACATACAACATGAAAGCAGAATCGAAATGCAGGCAGTTTATAAAAATTGTTCAATTTTGCTTAATCGAATTCAAAATAATCCACTATCCAATTTGTAGTATTTATTTGTATGCTCATAAATAGTTAATCATCTAGTAAAGAGCCCAAAAAGTAGTTTGTAGTTTACCTCAACAAGATTCTTGAAAACAATTTACTCATTCAGTTAACAAAAGAGTCCAAGGCAAAATTCCCTAGAATAATCCAAGCAATTAAATTTTAATATGACAACAATTTCGTTAATGTAAATATAATGAAAGAGCGCAAGTAACACAAAGGGAGTCACTGTGATAATAAAACCAGATAAAAGATTACCATTGCAAAGAATCTTGGTAATGGGCTTTTAATTAAATTTATCAATTCCGTGTTTATGACAATTCAATTAAGATAACAAAAGCAACTTAACTTTAGGGTAGCGAGACTAAATTACCCTCGAAAAGCGCTTAAAATTAAACTAAGCTTATAATTGGTTCGTTGCCTTTGTTATTCCTTTAATTAAAGACACACTTTAAGTTGCAGATTATTTCAACATTTTCAGTTTAAAATTTATGAAATTATAAATTATTATTGCCTATACTCTATATAGAACCGAAAACTCAAATTAAAGAACTCTTAAAAAACACAATATGCTCTTTTTATTGTAAGAATACCAGGTATCAAATTAAGGTGAATTTGGGGTTAGGTGATATAGGTATTTAGTTGCCAGTCTGTCTTGTTTTTAAATTTATTCGTTCAGCTTAAAAGCAATTAACATACGACATTCCCAACAATGCATAATGAAATACAGGTTAAATTGGCAATGAGGGAACACAATTTTCACTACGTAGCTATTATATTCAGCTTGAATTTCTTTGTAAAAGTCGATCTTGGCTTTTGGGCTTCACTGTACAGTATATATCCGAAGCTAAGTGTTGGACTTTGTTCACGTTAGCTTTCTATGTGCTTTTAGCCAGTTGATCCGACTGCGTCATCGCCAGGCGGAAGTTGGAGATTAAAACGGTCGGTCAGTGCTGCACTTTATGACCAAGATGTTTGGGTGTGTTGGGCTGTGTTCATTTGCGATCACCTGTCAAGGTCAATTAGCTTTGCCTAATTTTCGGTCGTTTTAATTTCGTACCCTAGTCGAGACTCGCGATGATTAAATTGAAACGTCTTTTAAAGGGGAAACCACCGAAAGAGCGATATTTTCGCCAATTTAAACAAAACAAACTACAAAGCTAGAATTGGCAAAACATGATTAGTATTGTTTGTTTTCCTATAATAACATTTGGCAACAAATAATCATAAATTTAAAATCAGTTTAATAACAAGTTTTAATTTGCATATTATGGGATAAATTTAATTTAATTTTAATTTTTTTATTTGATTATCCGGTGTATTTTTGCTGATTGTTTTTATAGAATATGTTACAAGTTCAAAATAGTTATATAAAATAAATATTTTCACTATCTTTGATTTTATAGATCGTGTAAATGGAATTTCCTCCCACAATTAAAATTAAATATACAATTTTTATTATCAATGGTTACAGAATTATTAAAATAAAATTACAATTTTTCAGTCGTAGAGTACTTTTAAAGATAATGGTAAAATCAATGAAAGCTTTGAATCAAAATATTACTTACTAGCTTAAGTTGTTTCCAACTTTCATTTGGATAGCTTTTATATGAAATTTTCTCTTATAATAAAACGAAAAATTTGATTTCATTGGGCAACGATTTTAATGAATATGGTAGACTCTATAAAACGGTTTAAACTAGCTAGCGTAGTGTTCACCGTCTTTGGTTTTCCAGCTGCAGTGCATTCTTATACATATTTAATAAAATCATTATGGTTTTCTTTATTTTGAGTAATCGCCTTGGGCAATTGCACCGCGATAAGGTGAATGCGCTTGGCACGTGAAGTGCAGTGGATAGGTATATGGTTATGGGTTGGACTTTTGAGGGCGTGCTGGCGGGGAATCGAATACGACATATAGTCAGGCATATGCTTTAAGCCAAAATGTGGCAACAATTGTGTAAACACTTTTAGCGAACAAAAACAAATGCACTAAGCAAAACAATTAAAAGCTACAACGCAACAAAATACCAACAAATATAAAGGGAATTGCAAAATAAAAACGTCGTCGCTATCTGGGATTTCCCAATCCCAAGCCAAAAAAAAAATGAAAGGGTGGGGCTGAGGTAGAGATAAAGCTGCAGACCCGGAATTCTGTTTCTAGAGATCGGAGTTTCACTAATTACATTTTGCTATAGAATTGGCATGACACGCAGAATACCGGCTTGTTGGTGATTTTTTTTTTAAACAATGAAATTCATTAACGGCCTACAAGCGGATGCTGTGGGCCATCGAGGCGAGTTGGGTTTTTCAAAAACAAAAGAAGCACATGTTCGACTTTTTTGATAACAGGCCCTCCCGTGATAATGATAATGATAACACTCCAATGCCAATGAAATTGCCCCACTTTGTACGACTTTTCCAATTGCCGTCAGTCCAAAAACATACAACATGAAAGCAGAATCGAAATGCAGGCAGTTTATAAAAATTGTTCAATTTTGCTTAATCGAATTCAAAATAATCCACTATCCAATTTGTAGTATTTATTTGTATGCTCATAAATAGTTAATCATCTAGTAAAGAGCCCAAAAAGTAGTTTGTAGTTTACCTCAACAAGATTCTTGAAAACAATTTACTCATTCAGTTAACAAAAGAGTCCAAGGCAAAATTCCCTAGAATAATCCAAGCAATTAAATTTTAATATGACAACAATTTCGTTAATGTAAATATAATGAAAGAGCGCAAGTAACACAAAGGGAGTCACTGTGATAATAAAACCAGATAAAAGATTACCATTGCAAAGAATCTTGGTAATGGGCTTTTAATTAAATTTATCAATTCCGTGTTTATGACAATTCAATTAAGATAACAAAAGCAACTTAACTTTAGGGTAGCGAGACTAAATTACCCTCGAAAGCGCTTAAAATTAAACTAAGCTTATAATTGGTTCGTTGCCTTTGTTATTCCTTTAATTAAAGACACACTTTAAGTTGCAGATTATTTCAACATTTTCAGTTTAAAATTTATGAAATTATAAATTATTATTGCCTATACTCTATATAGAACCGAAAACTCAAATTAAAGAACTCTTAAAAAACACAATATGCTCTTTTTATTGTAAGAATACCAGGTATCAAATTAAGGTGAATTTGGGGTTAGGTGATATAGGTATTTAGTTGCCAGTCTGTCTTGTTTTTAAATTTATTCGTTCAGCTTAAAAGCAATTAACATACGACATTCCCAATCGTTCTTATTTGGCTTAAGCAATCTACAAGTTATATTAACTACAAGTTCAATAGCTTCCATGGGAACACTTGTTCTTAATTACAATATTATCATAGCTCTGCAAGGTTATCTGCTTTCCAATGCGGTTCATTTTATAAGACTTTTTATTTTATACAAATTGTATGATTGTATACCATACATTGCTATCGCACAATGTTCCTAAATAGTAATTTTTTTTTAATTTTTTAAAAAAGTTCGGAGCCCCTACAGATTGTTTGTTTTGCGATAAATTGTAAAATGTAAACAATTGATTTTCTCGATATCCAGATTTGAGGATGTCACCCAAGGACGGCAGCCTGGACGATGCCAAGTACGCCAAATACACGGTGAATCATGCGCCACCTCCTCCGCAAGCGGCCACGACGACCACACAGTCCACTGTTCTGGACAAAACGACGGCCAAGGAGAAGGAGAGCGCCACAATGACCCCGCCTGCGAAACGATCCTGGCGCGAGAAGATCCGCCTGGTGGCCAACAACGTCACCGTGGAACCGATCCTGGCCGCCTACATCATGCCCAGCGTGCTCTCCAACCTGGCCACCCAGAATCTCAACCTGGAGAAGGCCTGTCGGGTGAACATGGCCTACGGGGATGAGGTGTGCGATGCCCTAACCCGCCGCCAGACAGCCAACTACACACTGTGAGCCCAATAAATTTTATTATTAATTTATTTATTTCTAATTTCCTGGTGCTAATATCATCATCGGTTGTACCACAAACATATTTTGCAATTCAAAATCCTTTAATAACATGCCTGAAGTTATGCTGCGATATTTTATTCCGCTGTGCAAAAAGAAACACCTTTTTTATAGTATGCATTTAGGCACTGTTTAAGCTATCAAAATAATCATCAATTCAAAAATTAATTGTTATTGTAATAATTAGTTATTTAACATAGAAAATTAAATTCTTAAATGCTTATTCTTAACTATATTTGTTAAAGAAAATTTTACAAAACTTTAAATAACTAAATATTTTATCAACAATTGGAAAGTTAAAGATCCTATACACCCAAAAAAATAGATCCATTCACAGGAAAAATGATTGAATTGACTTTAAATATTAATTTTGAATATAATCCAACCTTGACCCCATGTTTGGAAAGCATATAACGTCTATGTATTACAAAATACAGGTTGCAGAAACCAAAAAAAACCAAAACCTGTTTAATGTTTACCTTGGCTGGAGGTTTATTAATGAAGATATTAGAAAAATGTATTTATTGGTTTATAATAAGGCAGATTAAGGGGATCCCCTTTCACATTCGCGTTATCAAAATTTTACGACTTTTTAATGGGCTGGTAAAATGATCACTAATCATATAAGAGACTTTGAAATTGCCGCATGTAAATTTAGTAATTAATTAGGAATTTTTACTTCTTAAACAAATTTTTGTTTTGTATTGGGGAAAAAGCTCTACATTTTTGATAATAGATTAAATGTTGTATAACTTATTGTTTTAACTCTGCACGATTTTTTTATTTTATTTATAAAAACATACAGCTTTAAAATAAACATTTTAAATTTGGGCGTTGGGCGTTTTAAGTTAACTTTACGATTCTAGTTTAAGCATATGTATGAAGACTTAAAAAAGTTGGTACGAAAATGCACTAATATTTTATATTCGATAGTTTGATAAATTTGGTTGCTTTTGAAGAAATTTAATATCATATGGTTTTATATAAGTTCGGATAAAAATTTCGAAGCTAGCTTCCGTTCTCGTTTTTTTATTTTTTTAATATTGCTTTCTTTCTTCTAGGGAGGAGGAGACGGTGCAGCAGATGGTGGCGCGGATGGCCGCCTGGAAGACGGTGATCCAGTCCCTGTTCCCCTGCTTGCTGATCCTGTTCTGGGGCTCGTGGAGCGACCGCCACCGCCGGCGGAAGCCGTGCATCCTCATCCCGGTGGTGGGCGAGTTCCTGGGCGTGGTGGGCCTCATGCTGTGCGTCTACTTCGAGCAAGCGCCAATGGAGGCGGCCGCCCTCACGGAGGCCATCTTCCCCTCGCTCAGCGGCGGCTGGTTCACCATGCTGATGGGCGTCTTTAGCTACATCGCGGACATCACCACCGAGGAGGACCGCACGCTGCGGATCGGCATCCTCAACGTCTGCTTCTCGGTGGGCGTGCCCATCGGAATGGCCTTCAGCGGAGTCCTGCTCAAGTGAGTCCTGTTTAACTTTCGATATCGATTCTCCTTCACTTTTAAATTAAACTTAAACCATATTTAAGTTAAATAAAAAGTATTTATTTATTTATTTAATATTGTGCATATTAAATAAAATAATTTAATATTGATTCATGCAATTTAGTAAGCAATGTTTTTAATATTATGACATAATATTAATATTAAATATTATATATAACATTTTGAATTCAATAGTCAGACATTTGTTTTTTCTTTTCAATTTTTTTAATATGTATCACCATTTAATATTTTTATAATTGGTTAAATATTTAGTCATAGTTCTATTTTGAATGTGTTACAAGCTTAGATACTTGATTATATTATTATTATTTTATTTGATTAATAAAAATTACATATTTTAAAAGAAAAGTATAGACATTTAATTCATTCGTTCACACTTAAAAGAGATTATAATAACATTATTTGAGTACCAAAAGAGACAAAATTTTCACTTATATATAATAAAAATTATTATTTAACTGAAATGAAATAATTATGGTATTCGAATAGAAGAAAAGCTTAAAACAGATCAAACTTGAATATGTTAGTAATGTTAAACTACTTTATTCTAGTTTAAACAGAGAGAGAGAGAGAGAGAGATATTATTATATAAAAATTGTTTCAATACAATATTTAAGCTACATTATTACAGTAGTAAAATGTCTATTTATTTTATTTATTTATTTACAAATAAATATAGATTTAAAATTATCCCTTTAATGTAAGATTACAACATTGAGAGTAATAATATACATGTTAAAATATTTTTCATTTAAGATTTTTGTGTTACCTTGGCTTTCGTTTATAAAACTCAAGTGTATAATTTCAACTGGAAACAAATTAATTTTAAAAAAAAATCCTCAATACCGATTACATTCGGTCCCTTCTCAACGCAAGATGCAAGCAATCAGGGTGTAAAAAACTATTAGCAGCAACGACTAACCTCCGGATTAATTTCGTTCGCAGGCAAATCGGATTCTACGGCGTGTTCTCGATCTCGGCGGCCTTCTACGTGCTCGCCTTTGTCTACGGTTTCTTCTTCCTGGAGGAGCCGGTGGCCCGGCCGGAGAAGAGCGGGGAGCAGAAGAGCCTGCTGGCGGACTTCTTCGACAAGGAGCACGTGGTGCAGACGTTCCGGGTGGCCTTCAAGAAGGGCGAGAACCAGCGCCGCAAGCGGGTCATCCTGCTGATGATCGTGGTGATGGTGATCATTGGGCCGCTGCACGGCGAGATGGCGGTCACGTATTTGTTCACCCGATTCCGGTTCAATTGGTCGGAGGTGGAGTTCAGTTTCTTTTCCACGTACGCCATGTTCACGGGCTTGATTGGCGTGATCTTCTGCGTGGGTGTGCTCTCGCACAAGCTGAATATCGATGATGCCCTGGTGGGTGTTTTGTCCAGCACCTCGAAGATCCTGTCGTCGTTCGTCTATGCATTTGCCACACTGCCGTGGCACATGTATCTGGGCGGCCTGGTGGAGATCTTCAATGGCACGGCCTTTATCGCGATGCGTTCGATAGCCACGAAACTGGTGTCCAAGGATGAACTGGGCAAGGTCAATTCGCTATTCGGAGTGGCCGAGGCCCTGATGCCCATGGTATTTGCCCCCATGTACACCACCTTGTATGCCTCGTCGCTGCGAGTGCTCCCAGGAGCCTTCTTCCTACTCGGCGGCGGTCTCACACTGTTCTCCGTGTTCATATTCCTGTAAGTGCATTAAGTGGATTAGGAGGGTATTCTGGTCTAGAAGCCTGAATTTTAGGCGTTTTCACATGTAAGATAAAAAACAAAATGAAAAACATATTTACTATCCATTTTTGTATATGTTTTTATGGACATTTTGAGAATATACAAAATAATTACAAGATAAATAAAACCAAAATTAGCCGAGAAGAAGGCCGGGGAGTGGAGTCTTCAAAAAAAATAACAAAAAATCAAAAAAAATCTTCATTAATAACAATGTAGCTATCGACCATTTACCATTGACCATTAAAAAAAATAACAAAATGGCTTCAATTTGAAAAAAAACAAAATTTGTATGCCCAGTTTGCTCGACCTTTTCGAATTTTTTAAATATACTTATAATCAAAATTTTGGTTACAGGATCATATTTTTCAAAGTCTAAACTTTCAAAATATGCAAAAACAAAAATTGATTTTTAAAAATTTCTAGACCAGATTATACCCTTAAGTGAAATTAAGTGATATATATTTAATCGTTTATTTTTCGGCCAGATGGATGTACCGCTTCCAGGTGCGCCAGCGGCGGAAATTGGCCTCCTCGGACGCGGAGCGCGCCTCTGTAAAGGATCCCAATGGCAACATTAACGCCATCGAGGCACTGGTCCTGGCCAGCGAAGCCAAGGGACAGATGAACGGCATCGTGGCCAATGTGATACACGAGTCTTTGGAGCACGCCGAGCCACCGCCACCTACCGTGACCTCTGTGACCTCTGTGACCTTGCGACCCGGCGAACGGGGCATCGAGAACCATGCCTTCGTTCGCGAGGAGGAGGAGGTCAAGGTCAAGGATTGTTAAGCGAAATGAGAACGGGCGCGATCCCCTTCCTCATGTACATACTCACATTCCGCTGAGAAAATCGGGTGGTCAGGAGTAGGATAATCGGTGAAACGATTGGAGCTGGATTCGATTTTGAACTCTTTTTCGTGGGCTTGAAATAACATGGAATTTCCTAAGTGCGGACATTAGTTCAATGGCGCCCTCCGAAAATAATTTTCCGATACAGAATTGGCGGAATTTGCAAAAGGCAATATTTTTTCTTAGAACATCGCAGTGATTTGGACTGAATAAAGTCGACATATTTAAACCCAAAAATTCGATAAATGTTTTTAGCTTTAAAAGGAGAAAATCAAAAAAATATTAACACGGTTAAAATATATAATTTCCCGCAATAATATTTTTTAAGTAAAAGCTAAACCCTTCTATTTTCCTAATCTAAATAAAATCAACTTGACCTTCGGTACTCATTAAAATATGGCATGACTCGAAATTTAATTAGAATCCGCCAAGTATGTTTCAATCGACTAGATTTTCCGCTTTACACTCGAACCTTCAATCCTATTTCTATTCACCTAACAAATGTGTACAATTACAAATACTATTTTTTTTTATTTAGTCGTAAGTCTCGATCTGTATTTTCGTTTTCGTTGTAATTATCTTATCTTACTCCGATCTGTTATTTTTGTAATTTCCTTTTTTTTGCATAGCTGTAAGGAGTGTAAAGAAGAATTTAATAAATGTAACAATGTCCTAAACGGGTGGCTGAATGATTGCATGGGTTGAGATGGTTTGGTCTCAGTTCAGAGAGCGTGACATGGGAACCGACTATTACATTAGTTGACAAATACAAAAATAACATAAGTGCTTATTTAGTGCCCTGAAGATTTTCTGCCGCTTTTGGCTTATATGGTTAATAAATTATTTAAAAAATGTTTTCAGATTTTAACAGTGTACCTAAACACGTATATGGGTACAATTTTTTGCACCTTATGCCTTACCTAGGTTAAACAATATTCTTAAGAATAAGCAATGTTAGGTATTTAGGTACTAAAATATTTTTTTAATATTTTTGTTTTCAAATTAGCTGAAGACCACTAAATTCCATTTAAATTCCCCGGCAAATGCAAACTATACTAATATTTCTTTCTAGATGTTTCTACAACCAAAGTTTATTGCCAGAGAGTACATAAAACATCCTAATTCAATTGCAAATTCGAGATGAAAAATTATTCCCTTTAAAAAACATGTTATTACAAAATTTGTGTGTTTTTTTTAAAATAATTTTGTTGTACTTTTTCCTAGATTATTAACAAATTTATTATATTTTACCTTAACTAAAAAACAACAAAATTAATTAGAACAAACAAATGAAAATAAAATTCAAAAATAAATATTTGCTAGCTAGTGTTTTTGGACGCCGTAATCAGTGTCGCTGGCAAACAATTACACACAAAAATGAACTGGTCGGTGGGGGAGTGGGCGGTAAATGGGTAAATGGACAAATGGAGTCCTGGCCGCGAGCCTATCGTTCTTTTCCTGCACGTAAACAGGATGTCAGGATGCCAGGATATCATGAGGGGATCGGGAATGGGATATGGGAAATGTGGAACTGGAAACGGAGAATTTCAGACTGCGGACACGGGGCACTGAACAATTGGTTTGCTCATGTCGCTGATAATTGTCGATTACGTTGCACAAAACGGATGCGTTTTGTATTTTGCCCCTTGTTGCAGCCATTGTTGCTATTTTTGCGGTGTCCCCATGCTAAGCTTGCGAGTGCATTAACTGTGTGATAAGTTTTGGGACCTCGTGTGCCCTATCGCAGAATTGGTCACCACATAATAACGGGGAAGGACATGAACAGGGAATTCCGGCGATTCGAAATCGACTTTATGAGTTCGCAAAAAATATATGTCTTCCTCTAACTTTTTAGAACGTTCACAGCTTCACAACATACCTCTACAAATTTAACTTTGCCTGGCACTAGTAAATCCACTGGTCCACTGTAGCCTTAACCACTAGCTAACATCAAAACAATGTTTTAAGAACCATTTTTTATAAAATATAATATTTCAGTAGAAGATAACTTTTAATTATTAATTGGCTTACTTGACTTATAAATAAGTGCATTAGTCACAGGAATTTATTAAACATTTGAAAAATGACAGTTTAACTTAATGATGTATTATATCTAATATTTTATACAAATTTGGGTACTTGCATATAAATATTGTTTTTAATAAATTTGATTAAGCTTTGAAGTTTTAAAAATACATTTTTTTTAAACTATTCAACTATTACAGTTTTGTATATTCATTTTATTCATTATCTTTAACTTTCAAATGTGAGACAATTCTTTGTTTTTTAAGATCGTGAGGAAGTTCGTTTCATATATATATTTCAGATGATTGTAATATTAAAAGGTAAAACGTAATAACAATAATAATAATTGGTCTTTATGCACATAAGCTGAAAGTAAGTTTACATACTCTTTTAAATGGTTAAAATGAAGTTAACTATAGGGTTGGAGCAGTTTGCCATGTGGCTAAATAACTTTTTAACCCTGAATCCTAATCCAAATGCCACGTAAGAGTAATTATTCTAGAGGTTGAATTACTATTTCATGGCTTGGTGAATTTCAGCCATGTATATTTTGTGTTTATGTATCTTTTAAGTAGAACATCTAAAGAAGAATTGAATTCATTGTTTAATTGATAGAGAGAGTAAATTGTTTTCGGGTAAAGCATGTAAGGAATCATTTCCAATCCTTATTATAAGATATCGAAATATCTAATAGTAAGAGAATTGCGAATGTGATTCTAGCGCTTTCCCCCCCAAAAAAAAAAGGCGGATGGAGAGTGCATTTCCAGGTCGCTGCATTAAGCAATCCTGGCCTGCCTCCAAAGCCATTTGCCACTTTACTGCTGGCAACTGCACGTGGCACGTATTGCACTTGACAGGACTTTTTCGGGGGAGTGGGCGGGGCAGCTTTTAACTGCGACTGGCATCAGCATTTAGCATCGTCGTCGTCGTTGTCGCTGTCTCGCTTGCCTTTAATTACTTTTTCGATATTGACGCCCACCTCGGCGACACGCCCCTTTCCCCTTCCTTTTGGCCCCAACTCGATCGCCAATTTCGGCCATATTCTGGCAACTTGTTGGCCGAGAAATTTTAGGGCCAGAAACTTTACCAACATGTTGCTGGATTTTTTGAAGACTGTAGCCTGAGTTCGTTTGAGAAATTTGATATCGGCATCGGCCCTATTTGTGGCCTTTGTTTTCACTGCTTTCTTGACTTGTTCAAGCTGATTCGTTGACCCATAAATAATTGGAGTAAACAATGCCAGCGCAACGAATGCGAGTATTGGAGTGTGCGAGGAGAAGTGGGGAGCAACATGGCCATAAATCAGTGACCAGCTGCATTTAATCTGGCTTAAACACGCATTTTCTTGACAATTTCACAGTAAACTGTTCATTAAACATGTCCCGGAGCTTGTTTTCGTGGAATGAATGGAGCACTCCCCATAATTAATACCCTATTTCCCTGCTCACCCACCATCCGAGCATAAATCAAACAAATTCTATCGGTTAATCAAATCCAAATCCAAATGCAAACTCAAACTCAAACGCAAAGGCAGTGGCTGAGGCTAAAATCGGTCAACCAAATGATCTCCAAGCCATCGCCATATATGGATTTGGACGGCATCAAACGAGTTAATTAAGCGTAAACGTAGCCAACAAATCCGTAAAAAGTAACGAAAAAGCATGACTATCCATTGCGACCAAGACGGTATCCATTACTTTTATTTTGGGTATCAAAAATAAATATATTTAATATACAAAAGAGGCTATAGAATTAATCATAAATCTCAATATTGATGTAAAATGAGATGCAAACTTAAAAACTTTATAATAAATATCAGACTAGTTTTTAAAAATATCATTATTATTATTACAAGATATATTAATTAGGATTTTTTTCAGTAGCACTGATATCTCTTTGATTACCTCTTTATCATTAATCAAATTGAATAAATACGTTTAAGCTTATTTATAAGGTTGTATCTTTTCGAAAATTTGGTAAAAAGTTGGTAAAACAGTAATCAATTTAATATATTTTATTGCAAAATGATGTGAAAAATGTATTCTAATTTCAGTCAGAAGTTTGCAACGCATTGAAGGAGTCATCTCCGACCCTATAAAGTATATATATTCTTGATCAGCAGAGAGAGAGGAAAGCCATGTCCATCCGTTTCTACGTAAACTAGTCTATTAGGTATAAAGATGCATTAAAATATCCCAAAAGTTGTATTGCTATTGCAGGTAGTATATAAGTCATATAGTACCCAATTGAAAAATCGGAAAAATAATTGAAAAACAAATATAACTTTTCCGTTCTTACATTTTTTTTTAGTTCTTCGAGACAAAGTAATGGTTACATATTTCAGAATTGCGGTTTTAAATTGCATACAAATTGGACGACTATATTATATTGCTCCCATAGGAACAATTAAATTAAAATAATTTATTTTTTTAAATTAAACTTCTCTTTTTAAACATTTTTTTTTTTATTTTATTTTTAATTTGATAGTTCAGAATTAAGTTTTTAATTTTATCAAATCGGAAAACGATGTCCTATAGCTGCCATAGGAACTATTAAATAATTGAGCTGCAAATCATCATAGCTTCAATATTTTTAAAAATATACGCAAATAAATCATAATTTTAATGTTTTTTTTAAGAATATTTATTTTTTGAAACATCTGCAAAAGCTGTTTGCTTCCTTTCTTGTTTTATATATATTTTTAAGGTTTAAGGTTTTTAAGATTTTTATTATAGGAATATTATTTTTATTTTGAGCCCTATTTATTCTTTAAAGGAATCCAAATTGTTTTGCCCTTCTGGCTGCGTTCTTGGCACGAACCTAAGCTTCCCCTGATCCCCGTCATGTAGTGGGTGCGAAAAGCTGCTGGAAGCGAGGCAAAGGTTAAAGAACCTCGAGGAATGATTTTCTGGGCAGGCGAAAGTCAAGGGATTTGACCGTTAAATTCACGTAGAGGGTGGCCAACGCACACATACAATCCGGAGAAAGTCGGAAACACATGTTGGCAAGCCTATTTTGTCTCTTGACCTCATTCCTCTCAGTCTAGGCTTTCGCTTTCCTTTTTCCCGTTTCCTTTCTTTCCTTTCCCTTCCGCTCATGGCTCTCCTTCTTTTGCTGTTTCCGTTTCCGCCTGGCCAACTCCACATTTCGAGTCCGACTTCGATGGCAAATGCTAAGTAGTTTCGCTTTTAGTGCAAAATACTTGCCACCTCCGACTCCACAGCCTCAACCACCTCCACAACCACCTACTCCTCCCTTTTGGCCCACTTTGCTCCGTTGTTTTTCCTCTTGTTGCCACTTCACATTTCTTTGACTTTGATATTTGCCACACTTGAGGAGGGTGGAAAGTTTGTGTTTTGTTTGGACCATGGCCAGAGCTGTGTGCTGGCAATTTCCTCAAGAGGATTCTCGTTGGGAAAGGGAAAGCCTGACTCGCCGGCCATCTCCCCCAAATTGATGTATGTACTCCCCTAATCAATGGAATTGCTCGAAATCCGCTTGCTGCGGGTTGCTTGTCAAAGGAATATCCCCGAAATACACCCGAAACGCAAAGTCAACGCAGGAGCTGCTTATTTGCCTGCCCTCATCCTGGGTTCTTGGACCTATCCTCATTGTTTGACCCCCCCCCCCCCCCCCCCCCCCCTTCCGAAACCCCTTTTAAAGTCAATGTTGAACTTGAAATTGCACTTGCAACGGGCACAGTTGCTACACTGCAATTATACGCTTTTAGAGGTTACATATCCATGATGCAAAGCAAAAAATTAAATTTTGTTTGTTTTAGTTAAATATGCCTTGAATACGTTAAAATAATTTCAAACCTTCAGGATTAATATATAGCGGAACGATTCTTTGG
Source organism: Drosophila gunungcola (assembly GCF_025200985.1). Lineage (NCBI taxonomy): Eukaryota > Metazoa > Arthropoda > Insecta > Diptera > Drosophilidae > Drosophila > Drosophila gunungcola. Next base: position 249,530 of record NW_026453186.1, on the reverse strand, counting down.
AGTCTCTTTTCATTATTTTTAAAAATTAATTTTAAAATATCCAAAAGGCATTTGTTTTGAGCTCTAACATTTGAGCTTAACATTCTTCAAGTTATTCTTAGAAAAAAAAACCGAATACCTTTGGATGTTGAAACTTTAATTTCTCAATGAAACTATGCTAGTTTTATGCTGAGCTTTCTACAATTCTGGATTCTGCTATTAAAAACCTAAATGTAAAATTTACCAGAAATAAAATAATACATTTTAATGCAGATTCTTGGAGAATTTAGAGTTAGAAATATATATAATAAGGATTAAATAAACCAATAACTAAAACAAAGAAATGGGTTAAAAAAGGCCAACTGCGCTATAATAGAATACTAACTTGCAGACTATGGAGAAAAACCATAGTGTTTAAGTTATCTAGATCCGGCTTCAAAAGTAATTGGCTTAGGAAAAACAAAAATAAATAAATATAGGTTGCCTTTAACTTTATTAAAAACCTCAATATTGTACGAACTGGTTGAAGAATACAAGGTATTTTAAATAGCTACAGTAAAATATATATAATGTTGTACTAATACGACTGATGCTGAAATAGTAAGTTGCAGTTGATGTGGGCAATTAAGTCGAACAATTGCAGGGGAAAGTCATTGTCGACTCCGGCCCCCCTTCCCCTTTGTTTTGTTCCCTGTCTTCAGATACAGTCCCGCCTTGCGAAGTCAATTGGTTTGCCACCACAACATTAATGTGTGGCCCCTGTTCCGACCCTCAACCCCCCCCTCCCCCACCCTCACGACTTGGGCTTAAGTAAATATTTGGCCTACGTGCCCATTACGTGATTTTCCGATAGTCTTCCATCAATAAAGACGACGAAGGAAGATGATGTCGGGGAAGATGAGAATGAGAATGAGAATGCTGATGATGGTGTATGTTGAATGGTGAATGGAGAATGGAGAATGGTGATGGGCCGGTGCACTTGAGATGTGGATGTGCTGTTGCATCGCCTTGGTCGGCGCTACTTGAGTGGCGGATGCGGAACGGAAACCTCGATTCGATGCCATCGAACTGGGGATCCCAGAAACGCGAGGTTTGTCTAAATCTTGCGATGAAATTTGTTCGTTTTCGGTTCGTTTGGTTTCAAAATCCCGCGCAATAGGGTAGATCGATGGGAACTAAATACTTTCGAGGCACAATTGCTTCTGGGACACATACTTGTACCAACAAATTCGAGAATTTGGGAGTAAAATTATATATTTGAAGGTTTATTAACCCACGAACTTAAAGATGGTGCGCAATTGTTTGGTATATAGGATTGGTATATTGTTATCATAATAATCATAAATATTTAATAGGGGTGTATCAGAAATCGATAACGTTTTAATAGGACGGTTGGTTAAACCTTTATCAAAAAAACAGTCCTGATTTTCTCAGTTTATTTATAATACATTTAAACCCAAAACATTAAAGATTGATAATGTTCATACACTCACAATTAGAGTTATTTAAATATTTTATGGGTCAGAATACCTAAAGCATTATAATAGTATTCAAAAACATTTGTTTTTCAGGACAACATTTAGAATTTCTTTATTTTCGTTTAAATTATTGTATTATAAATAAATTAACACTCACTCTTAATGGGCAAGTCACAAAAAAATGAATGATTGATTCTAATTAATATTTTTAGGCCTACGAGTTGAACTATACATTTTTGTAAAGACTTTAACATATTGCAGTTGCCGGATAGAATTGTCTCCATATTCGACGAACAAACACAATCCACGACCTTTAAGCAAGAATATACCATTACTGTGCATATTAACATTACAATTTTGCTTCATTTCCTTATTTTCACCACAATTGCTACCTTAATTTGCCTTTCTCCGCATTGTAATTTTCTAATTGGTTGATTTAATGTTGCCGGCGAATGAAAATGTCTATTTAATATTCTGTCAGGAACAGAGGACTGTTGTGCAGTGGAAACTGCAAATAATTTTGGGAAAGCGAGAGGGCAAAATAATATAATACATAATAATACATCTGCAAGCCACGTTTTTTGTTCATTAACTCGACAGGAGGGCGCGGGAGGGGGAGTGGGTTCGAATCGAGGGGCACAAGCCACAGATTCAAGAGCAACAGCAACGAGGATGTGTTTGCTGTCTGTCCTGCCATGTCCTGCTGCACCTCCTTCTCTCGAATCTTTCAGTTGTTGTTTTTCTTCCTGGCCAAAACATCGCTTATATGGAAAACTTTATGCTTCGTTAAAAATGATGTACAAATCAAATGCCAGAAGCAATTTTCCAGCAACAATTACTGGCGAAACACCAGCAGCCACAGCAGCTCAGCCAAACCACAACAATGCGGGGCCAAGATACACAGAAAGAAAATAATAATTAACAATAATAACACAAATAAATAAAAAATAAACAACGTACAAAAATATTGTTAATTTAAATCTTTTGAATAAGTGTACTTTGCTTTCACTTTTCTTAACGTGGCATATTCATTCAAAATGAATAATGTATTTGTTAAACATTATATTGCAGCTTTAATTAAAAATGAATATTAACACTGTTTATTTTAGCTAAAGGTTTTTTAAATCAGTGATGCAAGTCTTATGAGTTTCAACAGAAAAACTAAAACTATTTTATTTGCTAAGCAACATTTTAATCGACTTTTTTATATTTTTTGTATGCACAAAATAATAAAACAAATATAAAATATAATAAATAAATATAAATAATATAAAGCCAACATTTTCAAATAAACTTACAGTGATTAAATGAATACAAATTCGTTCACTGTAGAAGTAAGTCCAGGGTCTAGGGGATGTGCGTTGCGGCGGACAGACCAAAAGCTTGCGAAGGGCAATGAGCAAAAATAAATAAATCATTTAAATGAAAACAAAAAATAAACCCAAACACATACGGACCATGCTGGAGAAGAGGTGGGTGAGAAACCACCCATAAGGCTCATTAGAAATACATAGAAGCAGCCACAACAACAGGAAACCGAAAACAACATATATTCTAGCGAATATTTTCGAAGCAGAAAGCCGAGTCATTTTGGAAAACTAATTGAAAATTGAATACAATCGCAACAAATTTATATGGAAGGATTGAGGAACGAGTGGGGTGCGGTCTGCGGTCTGTCTAACCAAAAATATTGTTTTATATTTCCAGCATAAATAAATGCATGTATACTTAGTTTACGCAAAATGCCAGAGAAACGCCTTTTGACTTTATGTAATTAAAAAATGCAAGTTTGATACTTTTCTTACTTATTAATTTAGTAAATAAATAACACACACAATAACAGCCAAAGAAATAGAATTTTTTAGAATATTTATGCTTACATCTCTTTTTACAAATTAACTTATTTATTTATTATTATTATTTTTAATAGGGTTGCAATACAATGGTAAGTCTTGGAAACCAGGCAATCATAAAAGTTATTCTTTTTATACAATATTTAAAAGAAAAACTTCTGTGATGGATAGCAAACATTTGGCTTTGACTTCTTTCTGTTGCATATTTCTTATTATTTACTTTTAGCCACCTAATATTATATTTAGCTGTTTTAGGATAATTTTATACACATTCTTGGTTGTGAGTACCTATAATGATTTGAAATGATTGAGTCTTGTTGTTTTTGCCCACACATTCCTCCTTTCATTTTACTCACTTTACTGGACTATTTTAAACGAAAAACGACTCACTTTTGCGGGAAAATATCGCGATTGTGGGACATTTTGGCAAGGCGTACGCTCTGGTGCCACGCCCCTAACTAAAGGCGTTGACCAGCGGCTTTAACTCCGTCATCATCATCATCATTATCATTTGCGAACTCATCTGGAGCAACTGAGCCAGCTCTATAATGATCGTAATGATCAGGTGGTGCTGGCCATTTCCATTTTGATCGGCCAAGTGCGAGGCGGCGTCATAATTATATATTCCACACTTTTCGGTGCACAGAAAAAAAATATTTGCAAACAATTACTTGCTAAGACGTTCTTGCGACAGGGAATTGTTAATATTAATCGTATTCTTAGTTAACCAAAAGGGAACTAGAGCAACATAAATTAAATATATACACATATTTAATTAAAGTTTTGAAAATGTAACACCTGTACACTATGTGCATTGAACATTTAAAAAGTGGTTTGCTGATCAGAAAAACAAAAGTCTAAAGGTGATCGATTTTATATTTGTTAATAACTAACTTGACCTTTGGAATAACTTATTTATATTTTATAGAAATACCATTCGGTTTTTACTTATTTTTGTGCTTCAATTTCTCCTGCTTTCACAAGTTTTTGTAAACAAAGGTTTCTTGCCAAGCTGTTAAAAACAGAAAACATCCATTTAAGCAGGGATTTCTCTGAGTGTGAGTGACTTTAGCCTGGTCCAAAGCTGGAGTGCGGTTCACTTTCGTGGCTGAGAGCTCCGGGCAGAGTGAAATCGAGCAAAAGTTTTCCTCAACAGGGAAAAGCGAACCATATTTCGCTGCGGTTTCCTAGCGCAGGAATCAAATAAAATTTAAATTCCATTAGGGCCAGCTCGGAATTAGCGAAATGGACCCAAATCAAGGCGAGGGCCAATGAAAACAAAGTCAGCTGCAGGTCAAAAAAAAAAAAGGAATCGTGAAGGGACACGACGGACACACATGTGCGGGTTGGCATAAATATTTACAAACAATGACGACGGAAAGCCAAAAGTGCCGGCAGAAACAAATCCGTTATAAATAAAACATAACGAACGGACAGATTTCCAGCTCCGAATCCACTTGAAACGCAACTCAAACTGGAATTCAGACCTGGCACTCCAACTCCATAGGCTCGTTCGTGAAAGACGCAGGAATAGGAGCCTAAAAAGACGACGAAAAAGATGTCAAAAACAATAAATCAAACCGGCAGCAGCAGCAGCAGCAGCAGAGCAGAGGAAGTGCACACACAGAAATTAATGGTAATTTTATTATTTACCTTTCAAAACCACTCTCATCTGTCACAAGTTGTGGTTTTGCTCTGCTACAAGATACGATAAATCATGAAAATCATGAAAATCATATCCAAAATTCACAGTCTCATTTAATAAAATTCTTAATTCTCCTCTCCGAGCAGTAAAATTAATTAATTTTCTTGCTTGAATTGATTTTAAAATAACAATTCTTTTCAAATTATAAAGACAAATTTTAACAAAACTAAAAATATCATAATATCTCAAAAAAACAAAATTGAAATTAAATTAAAAAAAAAAGTAATGGTCTAGCCCATAAGGTTAATCTCTTAGTGTATTTATACAAATATTAGACACACTTTCGCGTTTTAAGTAAACAATTATTAACTTGAGGACATTATATTTATTAGAGCTAATTCGAAATTTAAACAAAATTTATCATATACGCGTACACTCAAAAAACACGTGTGATACACTAAAATACGAGCTTATCGAATGTGCTTTAGAAGGATTACATCAAATATTTTCGTTTTTTATTACATTTATTGTGCATTATTGAATGCAATATTTGAAGCACCATGTGCTATTTGAAGAAGTTCGTGTTATTAAGACTTCCAGTTTAAATATTTAAATTAAAGTTAGAAAAATGCGAGTTATGGAAGTTGGACTAAATATGATATCATATTGCTAAACGATTTTATGGCAATTCGATTGAAGACATAACTAAATCTTGAATAATTTATTAATGTGCTCAGTGTTTTTGGGTGAAGGTGTTCGGGGGAAGGGACTCGGGAAAAGGGTGAATACACAGACTGCTCGAACGGAAGCCCTGTTCCCAGAGCCCGTGGAAGATCTCACCCGGCACGTTCCCTTTCGGCGGGTGGCTTTCAAAATCCATGATCGAGGCATGCCCCTGGGCAAGCTTCGAGCATTAAAGATCGCTGCTCTGCAGGAAGATGGGATGGGGTCGAAAAAAAAAAAAAAAAAACTGTTGCGCAGGCGTCGCAGTGTCTTCTCTTCTGCATCTGACGCGACCCTCCGTCTGCGATTAGCATTTGTGAATGAGTGGAATGCCAATTCCGAAACGGAATCATGACAGCGGAAGTTTTGGGAACTTTGTCTTTGTTGTGAAGAATGAAGAAAGTTTAGGTTCGTTTAGTTTCTGACAGATTTAATGTGCAAAAATGTTTTCCAACTGGAAAGTATCAAGCTAGGGGCTCAAAAATGCTAATAAAATGCTGGCAATAAATTCACATATACAGATATCAAATTTTTACATGATTAGCATAAATAAGGTTTAAAAAATTACAATTAATTCACATATTATAGACTTTTTGTACTTTCAAAAAGATAAGCATTCTTCTAGATAAAAACAATAGGTTCCATAGCTCTAAAAATTAATAAAAATTTGACAAACATTACAAAAACACTTTTGAAAATTGTTGAAAAGGTTTTTTTTTTCCGTTTTGATAGCTTAAAGATTAACCGTTCATAGATCTCTTTTTTGACATATTTATGGAGTCCCTTATCAACACCATTCGAACATTGATGGCAACATGAGTTGCCGCTAAAGAGAGCGTGCAACAAATGTTGCTGGGAGCGCCATGGAGAAGCATCTGGCAACATTAGCTCTGGAAATAATTTATATTTAAAATCTACAGACAATTAAATTTAATTTTAAAGAAACTCCTTTCCTCTGCTTTTATGTTATGTATAACAATTTTGAATAGTTTCACATTCTTACTAGTTTAAGTAGTAGTAGTAGGCACGAAAAAATCTATTTTAAATGCATTTGCAGCTACAATCATTTCATTAAATGAACTCTTTTCAAAGTAAAAATATAACAAATTTTAACAAAAATTGTATATTTGTTATAAATATACATGTGAACTTAAAAAATTTAACTGTCCTAAAATTTATAAATGATAGCCTAGATCATATTTTGTTAATGTTTTAAGATAGAACTAATATAAAAAAAAATTTGATAATATGTATGTATGGGCAAAGCTTAAGTTAAAGGTTTTTGACCATTTTAAAAATTTTTTATGTAATATCTAATCTAGAAACGACCTCTGTTTAAGAAATAAAAAAACTGAATAAACTGGATTAGCGTTAGTTAGTTTAGCATGTTTTGTGTATGTTTCTAGAATTTGATCTAATTTTGATCAGTTTTTTTGTAAAGATTTATTGATTTTTGTAACATTTTAAGCAGCAAAAAACTGAATAATACAACAATAAATACTGACAGATGCAGACAATGTTGCCGACGAAACAAATGTTGCCAAGCAGCATTCGCAGCCGCACAAAATCGCGCTCTCTCTGTGTTTTGGTATTTTGTTTGCGGGGCGAGCCTACAACTTCAACTTTTGTGTATTGTTTAGGAATATTATTTATTTTTGATCAGTATTTATTTTTTAGAGATATTTATTTTAGTAAGCCTAAAGAAGTTTTAAGCACCAAAAAATGTAATAAAACTACAATAAGTACGGAGAGATGTAACAAATGTTGCCGGCGAAACAAATGTTGACAAGCAGCATCCGCACAGAATCAAAGCCACGCTCTCTCGCCGTTTTGTTGTTTTGCTTGGCAAGCCAACAACTAACAGCTTTCGTGTATTGTTTTAAAATGTCATATATTTTTGATCAGTATAGAGTCTTAGTTTTAACAAAATCGTTCCCATGGGAGCAATCCAATTATTAAAATAAAAAAGGTAAAACCAGTTTATAACTATGATTATATAGAATTTTTTAATTTTTTAATAATTCTTTTGGACATAGCAATGGATTTATATTTCCGAATTACGGTTTTAGTTTCATTAAAATCGGAAAATGAAATCTTGTACATACCTGCCTTAGGAACAACCGAAAAATTATTTTAGCTTCAGTGTTTTTAAACAATTTACGCATAAAAATCTAGTTGTTTTAAAAATATTTAATTTTTGCAATAGCTGCAAGAGTTTTTTTTTTAATATTACTGACTTACTGTTTATGTAAGCCTAACTTAGTTTTAAAAAAGAAAAGACTGAATAAAAGTACAATAAATACGAATACAAAAAAAAACAAATGTTGCGGGCTAAGCAAATGTTGCCAAGCAGCATCCGCATCCACAGCGACATCGACATCCGCACAGCGGATGGTGTTTTGTTTGCGGGCGAGCCAACAACACTTTCGACCGAGCGTTTCCCAGGTGAACAACGTAGAGCGGCGCAAGCGAGCGATTCGATTCCGAGGCGATTTCGAATTCGGCTCGTACGAAATTCAGCCGAAGTGTGCGTCGGTTCTTTTTTTTCGAGTGTGACGAGTGTTGTCGAGTGTGGGAGGAGTGGGACGACAGCCTCCGCCGACAGGGAGGTGAATATATCGTTTAGTGCGACAGGACGAGAGAAACGGAACGAAACGAAACGAATCGGAAACGAAACGAAACGAGACGAGTCGAAACGAAACGAAACGAGAGTCAACAGAATTTTGAACAATAAGGACCTTTTTTGGGGGCAAACTGGCGCGAGGACGTCGTTGCGGCGAACAGAACCACGCTGGCCGTTGACCGAGTGGCAACGCAGCCCGAGAATCGGATTGGAGAATTGGAGAAGTGAAGCAGAAGTCACTGAGACAACAGAGAATCGAAATCGAAATCGAAATCGGAGAAACTGAGATTTTGGCAGCTGTTGCATGCTGTGGCAGACTCAGTGACGCCGCGAGTGCCGTCGCCGCGTCTTCCTGTTGTTTTTGTTGTTTGTTTGTTTGGTGACCGCGACTCCGCGCCCCGATCTTCGCGAGTGTGTGACTGAGACAGAGAGCTAACGAAAAAAAAATAAAAAAACACAGTTCATAAAAACAGTGAAACAGAAGGAGTTAGAGATAGTGGGACTCGAGGAGAACGAGGTATTTCGCATTCGAGCCAATGTACGTAAATGCCGCTGTAAACTTATAAGCTTCGAATATTCCCCAGCTGTCATCTGAAACTTAAAAATTAAAATGCTAAATTACCTTACCTTTTGCCGAGTTCTCTTTAAACAAACCAAACTAGTTAATCGTATATGGAAGAGTAGTTAATTCGTGGACCCACAAAAATGTTTAAGGAAGATCAAGTTATTTTTTGTTAACTTATTTCGGCGAGCATTGGACAAACATTCTCTAGCAAAACTGAAATTATTTTCTTGTTAGGAAAGTTGGACTTTAAAATAATTCAATAAAAAAGTTTATTCATAATTACAAATGAAAACTGGTTTGAAAATGTTTATTTTTTTGTTTACTTAGCTTTGGCGACCACTTGATAATGCCTTTAACTCAAAGACTTTAAGATAGAAATTCTACTTATCAACTGGACTTATTTTATACATAATATGTTAAAGTGAAAAAAGTTTTAAAGAAAAAGTGAATACAATCAATTATTTTTCTTTTAACCTGACTAGAGAATGTTTTCATGAAATGGCATCTCATATTTATAAAATCTTTTAGGAAGTTTTATATTTTGAAAGTTTTGTCAAAATGCACTTAAAATGTATTTTAAATTGCAATTATATTAGAGGTCCGCATGAATGCATTAAAATTTTAAATACTAATAAATGGTTTGGAATGATTGTGAAATTCATTTAAATGATTTGAGTCTTATTATTTTTCGGACTCACAACAAGCTGTATTTTATGTTAAGTGGCTTTTACTAGTTCTTTAGTCAATGCAAAGGTTTCCATTAAACGTCAGCGCACACAAAGCCTTAATTTTTGAAAGTGATTCCCGGAGAAAACTGGCGTATGTGTGGGCAGAGCCCGAGTTTTAGCCGAGTTTTAACAGCAGGGAATATGAGAAGCTTACTGGGTGTCAATAGTCGTTAACCAGCCGCGACTATATAGTTCTGCCTTCTCCAAACCAGGGTCAGAGCGACAGGGACAGCGATGGGCCTGCTCCTGCCCCTAATCCTGGCACTGGCCATCGGATCCTTCGCCGTCGCCGCCGGCATATCGGCCAACGATCCGTGCTACTTTGAGGGCAAGCCGCGCAAGTGCCTGCCCAGTTTCGTGAATGCCGCCTACGGCAATCCGGTGCAGGCGTCCAGCGTTTGTGGCGCCCAACAGCCGGAGCGGTACTGTGAGCTGCTGCGGGATGGAAACGCCGGCGAGTGCCGGCCATGCGAACAGCAGCGGTACGGACCGGCGGCCCTCACCGATCTGAACAATCCGAGCAACGTGACCTGCTGGCGCTCGGGAGCGGTGAATGTGCCCCACGATCCGGACACCGCGCCGCCGGACAACGTCACCCTGACCCTCTCGCTGGGCAAGAAGTACGAGCTGACCTACATATCGCTCTCCTTCTGCCCCCGATCGCCCCGTCCCGACTCGCTGGCCATCTTCAAGAGCTCCGACTTTGGCCAGACCTGGCAGCCCTTCCAGTTCTACAGTTCGCAGTGCCAGAAGTTCTACGGTCGCCCCGATCGGGCCAAGATCTCCAAGTTCAACGAGCAGGAGGCGCGTTGCATCAATTCGCAGCACGACACGGGCGGAGCGGCCCAGCGGTTTGCCTTCAACACGTTGGAAGGTCGTCCCTCGGCCAGTGACCTGGACTCGTCGCTGGTCCTGCAGGATTGGGTAACGGCCACGGACATTCGGGTGGTCTTCCATCGCCTGGAATTGCCGCCCCAACTGCTGAAGGTGAAAAATGCGAATGCCTTCAGTGACGAAATGGGCGGCAGTCGGGAGGCGGACGAGGATGATGAGGCGGATCTGGAGTTGGATGGCGAGCAGGACGAGTACGACTACAATCTGCAGGACAATGACAGTGCCGACGGGGCCTACGATGAGTACGAGGAACCCAAGAAGCATCTGGAACTGGACGACGATCATCTGCACTTGGACTATGCCAGCGATGGTGAGTCCGTTTCCAAGCGACAGGGCAAACAGAAGGGCAGTGTGTACGAGAAGCACTACCAGAGCAAAATGGCGGCCACTACGCCTCCGCCAAAGGTCACGGCTCCGGGCAAGACCACGCCCACCACCACAATGACCTCTGCCTCCGCCGCCGCCGCCGCCGCCGCCGCCCCCGTGAACCTGCCCGTTTCCCAGCACTACGCCGTCTCGGACTTTGCCGTCGGCGGACGTTGCAAGTGCAATGGCCATGCCTCTGAATGTGTGGCCACCGTTGGCTCAGGATCGTCATCGCCATCGACATCGGGATCTGGACTGCCTGATCCAGATCAGGATGGCCAGGATGAGGACACGCCCGCCGCCCCCTCGCTGGCCGCCCACTTTGGACGCAGTACGTCGCAGATGAGCGCCAAGCTGGCCATGACCTGCGCCTGCAAGCACAATACCGCCGGACCCGAATGCGAACGCTGCAAGCCCTTCTACTTCGACCGCCCCTGGGGCAGGGCCACCGACAACGATGCCAACGAGTGCAAGAGTGAGTACTTTACATTATTCCGATTTCTTTCTGTGGAGCTGGGGTTAAAAAATAAACTGAAGAAACCTTGAAAAATCAAGAAGTTTTAAGAAATTTATTTTCAGCATACCCAGCTCCCTTCGTTTGGAAAACCTTTTGCCTACAACAATTTCGGGCTAATATCTTTATTGGGGAAAACCTGAAACCCATGCTTAGTTTATACAGTTTTAAGAAATTTATTTGGTGCTCGCCCCTTTTCATTTTTCTATAATCTAACGATTATAAACTTGGCTTATTCTCTTTTGGGTGTTCATTTTTGAGAAAACATTTCCTCCGAAAAGACATTTTATGTTGGTCAAGTTTCTGGAATTTTACTTGGTGAAAATCCCATTTTCCTTATTTTGCAAAATCTAAAAAAAAAAACATACATCTATAATTTTAGCTCACTCTTTTCTGATCAGTATATTTGGAAAACGCTGAATAAGTTTATCTAAATTCATATAATAATTTCAGCTTACTTTTGACTTACTCTTAAACGGTTGGACTATGTTGGATCCCTTTTTTATCTTTAAAAAAATTCCGTACACTCTTTGTCACTTTAATGGATAAACCTTTTAGAAACAAAGAGGTCTCTCAAAACCCCAATTTTGTACTGCAGTAATTTTCAACCTTTTGGTTAAAATTGTTCAAAAATCACACAAAAATAAGTTTTTGGTCTCTTAATTATTTAATGCCCATAATGAACTATATATATTTTTCAGGCAAACATATTTCTAACTCAATTACCATAAAGAAATTAAAGATGGACCAATTATCAGAGTGAAATTGGGGTTCTTAAAAGCAGTCTTCAATGAATAAGTCTTATCTAACCTAGAGTTTATAGCTGGCATTTAAATCGATTTTTGAACAGACTCAAGATAAATATAAAAGTGAGATAGTGTTATCTGCAACAAAGTGTTTGGCTCCGTCTAAATGTAGTGTAAAAAGATAAAGAACTATATAGTGTTTAAATTGAATTGGTTTTAAAAGCGAAGACCCTTACAATGTTCTTGTTAAGCTCAGATTTAAATAATCAGTAGTATTAAGTTGTAAGCTTCTTTTGGAGCAAACAATGGCGTTGAGCATTGAATAGAGTTGAGAAGAAAAACAAAATTAAATTGAGGTCCTCTTTTATATGTGTGACACGTATGCAGCTACTTTGGACCTGTACTAATTCATTTATAAAGCGAATGTGGCGTCAGTGGCAACCATTCTTTCATTGAACCCACATTGTTGACCACCCTGCTCCACTGCCATTGATCTTTCGAGCTGCCCTCGGTCAAGAGCAGAGGTCTTTTCATGGTCACTCACACTGGACGGACGACAGTGCAATTGAGTGCATTTATGGGCCAGCGGGAAATTTCAGGGGGTACTGCAATTCAAGTGCCGTTTTCAATTGCAAGCATTGTGCAATTGTGCTCCTCCTCCTCCTCCTCCTCCTCCTCCTCCTCCTCTTCATCGATCCTCCCCATCCTGTCGTCACTTCAGCCCGCTCGCATTGAGTACTTTAGATTCGCACTGGCAAACGCCATCGATGCCGATGCCAATGCTGATGCCAATGCCGATGCCATCGCTTCAAATTGCCATCCACATTCTACTCTTTGCATTTTTGGTGTTTTATTCGAGACTTGGAATGGTGCAGTTGAATGTCTCGGCTCGAGACGATTGTCTACACAGAGAATATGAGCCAGTACATATCTGTATCTGCATTTCCATCTGAGTGTTTTTGTTTTTGTTTTGTTTTGTTTTTTTTTTTTTGCTGTTGTAAAAGGCATTTATGCCATCGACCATCATCATCTTGATCATCATCATCTTGATCATCATCATCATCATCATCATCATCATCATCATCATCATCATCATCATCATCATCATCATCATCATCATCATCATCATCATCCTGTTCCATTCTCCATTCACACACTACTTTGGAGCGCCTCACCTTTAGCGGCCACGCCCCCTATCCGCCTCCACAGAGGGCCATAAATTACTAACGATTAACTTTTTGTAGACCATTGACGACGTCGACGTTGTCGTCCTCATCCAGAATTAATCAAAAGCCACCAAGAGGGGGAAAAATCCAACCCAATCCAATGGGTGGGTGGAGTTGGAGGTGGGTGTGGGGAGTTGATGGTCAGTGGGGGTCGAAGGTCAGCTTAAAGACTCAACGGAACGTCGGTCGGCACTAATTTATGGCTTATGGCAAAAAGAAAATCCCATGACAATTGCCGATGGAAATGGCCAACGAGTTGAAGCGAAAAGGATTAGCTTAAAAGAGAGAGAAAAGACAAAAGTACGGGGTATTAGCAATCTACTAGTAACTATCCATTGGATGGGAGTTCAAATTGTTGTGGCTACCCCATAAACCATTAAAATTTCAAAGTACTTTCTTTTTAAACAATAAAATAGGAGAAAACTGATCAGCATAAAAGAGCCAATCTACTAAATAAGATTTAAGTATCATCATTTAATTGTGGGTACTAAATAAAATATTAAAATTTATAGGAACAAACTCATTTAAAAACAATGACAATATGTTTAAAAATAAGATATATATTTAAATTATATTCAAGTTCAAGTACTCTAGTTTGTGATTTCCCTAGGAAAAGAACAGAAGATTCTGTCCAAAGCTCTTCAAGAGCAGAACCCTCTCTTTCCCAAATAAACCATTAACGTACAAAACCATGCTTATATACCTAATTAAATAGGAGAAAACTTATCATCATGAGCTATTAAAATATTTAAATTGTAATCATGTTCGGGTACTCTTTGCCTCATGTCGGTAAATCTCCGTAAACAAATAGCCCCAGATCCTGGCCAAAAATTTCCCTAAACTCTTTAACCCACGGCCAGCCAGCGGCCCTTAATCGACCTTGAAGCTAAACTAAGCCGAATAAGCCGAATAAGCCGAAAGTTGTCCGTCTACTGCCGTGCGTTTCCATCAGCTTTTTCAACCAGCCAACCCCCGCGAAGCAATTTTGGCCAAAACACAGGGGAAGGCGAAAAATTAATTTTCTATGGCTTAAATTTGAATTAGTCTCCGCCGGAATCCCGAGTCCGGACTTCATTACAAATGCAACGAAATAAAGCGGGGACAAGGGTTGGAAAAAGATGGAGCGCTCGGAAAGTGATAAAAAATATTTATGTCTGGGCAAAATTCCAGCCGCCGGCTGTCCCAGCTCGGTTGTCCCACTTCCACTTCCATTTCCATTTCCATTTCCATTGCCATTCCTATCTGTCTAGCTCAGCTCCTCGCCGGCACTTACAATCTCCAACTGACCACTTGGCTACTGGAGAATCAGTTGGCTCCAAAAAAAGATTTACAAGCGCAAACAATACAGCAACAAACAGCGAGGAAACAATTTACCAAAAACACTGTTTTCTTTTGGACACCGAATCCACGAACTTCACTCACTTGCTTTAAGTTTTAAATAAATAGCTTTATATAAATGATGGCAAGCTTATACTTCAAAACGATGTATTTTAAGTTTCTTTGGGGTTTTTAATCCCCTATTATATACAATTTATATACAATACAACCTCAAATATTCAAATCATAGCAGCATATAAAATATTACTATAATTAAAAGGACAGAATTAGAGTTTTTTTAGTCTTAACATTTATTGAGATATAATTTCATAAATAATTAAGTCCACAAGCTAGAAATTCTTTTGGTAATACTGTGTTAGATTAATAACTGTTGGCTAAACTTGAATACCCCTTTGCAAGGGAAATAAATCGTGCGACCAAACAAAGGTCTGGGCGGAGAGAGTAAATATTGAAACAGGAACTCGAAACATTTTGTCTTTGCTACCTGCTGCCGTGTGGCTTATCTCGCGGCTTTACCGCCACTCCGTCCGCCCACAATACTTCATTGCGATTTGCTTTATTCGCTGGCGATTTGTTTCGATTTCGTTTGCCTAAAAATTGCTCCCATTTTCCCCGGTTCGTCTGCAATTGTTGTTGCGCACAGTGGTTTGGTAACAATCTTAAAAAGTGTCCGGATTTGTTTAAGAGACTTTAAATATTATTTGAAATTTATTTTATTACTGTTCATTCTGTCCATTCAACTAATATTTGAGCTTACAATCTCCACTGCTCTTTTTAAAATAAATTAGTTGCTTAAAGGAACATTTTAATCATATGAAACATTTATTATCGTGTATACAATATTTTGTATTATTCATATTATAGCCGAAAGAGAATAATTTATGTCTATCAGTTTTCA
The DNA here is from genome assembly GCF_025200985.1 of Drosophila gunungcola. Lineage (NCBI taxonomy): Eukaryota > Metazoa > Arthropoda > Insecta > Diptera > Drosophilidae > Drosophila > Drosophila gunungcola. The sequence goes on along the minus strand of NW_026453186.1, from coordinate 233,954 downwards.
TTATAACGTTTTTTTTCTAATTGAAAATTTTCTAATGATAATGAAGCATTTTTTTAATTTATTAAATTATTATTAATAAAATGAACTATTTCAATTTTAAATCCCAGAAATATTAACACACAGATCTGCTAAGCAATAATTTATACAGTTCTGTTGTATAAATAACTTTTTTCAAACCAAAAATTACTATAATTAAATCTTAATCATAAAAAATATATGCATTGCTAAAGAATAATTTATTCCGACCTGTTTTAACATAAACATTCGACGCAGTGAACATTTTCTAAAGAAGTTGGTAAGGCATGTTTCTCAGTGGACGAAATTGAGGGCCAGAACCAACCAGAATATTTTGCAGTCATAAACAGTGTGCGTTTGACCCACTGTGGGTCAAATCGCCTCATTGGCTCGCCGCTCGCGGGTCTCTGGGGTCGAGTGAAGCGCATCTAATGCGAGACATCTGTTAATTTTTTGGCAGGCTGCAATCGCAGGGAAATAGCCAACAAGCCAAGGGGCATCGATGTTCGTCCCCTGCCCATTTCACTGAACCGAACTGAACCGGACTCCCTCGCGCTCAATGATGCTGCTTTGTTTATAACATTTATTTGTGTGTGATTTTCATATGTTTACTATTCCCCGCTCGGGGGTGAGTCCTTCGTTGTCCTTGCTATTGCTGGTGAGGGTGGTCCTTTCCGAGGGCTGTTCGGAGTGTTCCGGGCGCGACTAATTCGCTGCGTTTACATTTGCAAATTCCTCCTGGTAATCCCGGCAGCTGTGCGCATTTAACGTGCTGTCCGGGGAGAGGTGTAAACGGAGCCGCGAATCCCCGGCACCCACAACTGACTTGCAACAAATTGCCCCAGCTTAAGTTGCAGTGGCAGTATAATGCACTCAACAAAAATAAGCAATATGGGCTGATAATATTGACGGGAATGCTGACGCCTGGATTTGTTTTTATAATCTATGTTTTCCCTTGACAAGCCATTAAACCAGAATATCTTTATAATAAATATAATAAGTAATCAAAATGAAATCGCTCAAAGGTTCAAATATAATTTTATCAAACTTAAATTATAAACTGCTTTAATAATTATTAATCCGGATAGGTAAAATTAAACACACTTATTTAGTTTAAGATTATGTTAAAAGCGTTGTAAAGAAAATGTTTTAAACATGTAGCTCAGCCATGATTTAAACAAAAAAGTTAAAAAAGTAAATTTAATCACGGCTCACAATTAAGTAAAAAAAATCATTCAAATCACTCATAATAATGAGATTCAGATTATTGACATTGAGAGCAAAAGAAACCCAATAGACCTATGTACATGAATTTATGGTCAATGTACAAATATACAGCTATTAATGTATAGTTCAGTTTATGCCAAAATTACATAAATAAAATGTTCTTGTATTGTTCATTGGAATACAATGTTTTTTGATTCAGAAAATATATCGGAGCCACTCGTTTGAATACAAATTTAAATAAACTGCCGAAATTGACAGGTAGCCCGTTGAATAACCTAGTTTAATGGGGTATTTATATGTAGGCAAAATCTATTTTCGACTTGTTATTCATAAAACTGCTTAATGAATTCGTTTTTCTCAGTGCAGGAGGAGCAGTTACAGAAACAGTAGCAGTAATAGTAAGAGTTACCTAGCGGTTGGCAGTTAAGTTGTTGCACATATGCAACATGGAGGATTCTGGGCCAGGCAGTTGGCAAAACCGAAGGCAAAATGCAACATTTTATTGCATAACCGCAACACTGTGGCCCTGTGCCACGCCCTCCGCCCTCCCCCCCCCCCCCCCCCGGCCCACCAGATGGGGCGCTGGGCGGGGCGTGTCAATGTGATAAAATTCTGGCAGCTTCCATTTCTTTTGGAATTGCTCTTGCTGCGATTGCTTTGCTTAGTTGCCAGTGCTTTTTGCCTACTGTTTTATATTTATTTATTTTTTGACTGGCGGGATGGGATGCCAAGTATTAAAGTGTGTGGTAGTAAAAAAACGTTTGTTTTTCAAAAGGGAATCGGGGGACAAAAAAACTGGAAAAGGAGCAGGAGTAGGGCAAAGCATGGAAATGCATAATGAGTGTCCTTTGTGTAGTGGCAAAACTCGGAGACTGTACTTAATTTGCATGCAGCCGGGCAACGGGTTATGGATGTGATTTGTTCAGCTGAATGCCCGGAATTTAAGAAATGCGCAATGGGAATCCTAATAAGGCTGAATTACACTCTTTGTTTACCATGTGAAAATGTGGCCCTCAAATGTTTTTGAACATCAGGACTTAAAAGGAAATTCAAAGGGTAAAAACAAGGAAAATAATTCCTGAAAATTTAAAAAAAAGTGTCTGATTTGTATAACACTGTAAAAGAAAACAAAAAGATAAGTCAAAGTGTTAGTCTGTTCTTAAGTAATTTAATATTTCCACAGTATTTATTTGCATAAAGGATATGACTTTAATAAATTTGCGATTAAATAAAAATTATAATTACTTTGGCTTGTCATTGTAAATTCATAATTATCATGTTTAACATATAATTTTTTCAAATTTTTTAGGCAATGTGATACATATTAGTTTGGTTTTAGTTATTTATAAAACGATATGTAATATTTAGATACATAGATTCAAATATTTGGGCACAAAATTCAATTTGAAATAACCAGAACAAGGTTTTTTGTAAGAATAATTTTGGTTAGTCCACCGCAAGTTTGTTACAAAGATATCGTAAATCAGCATTTAAAGACTAGCTCGACCTCGATTGCAGGGGAAACTGCTGACGTAAGGAGTACATTTGCCGGCGTGGCGACTGTACTCGATTTTCCCCGGGGAATTCCAATATCCGCAGATCCTTGCAGTCACAGTCACAGTCGCAGTCGCAGCCAGCCTCCAACTGTCCAACCATATCCGACTAATGGCCTCGCCAGCACTCTAATTCCTTCTCGTACAGTGCCAGTGTTTGATTCATCACTTTTACTTCTATTTAATTGCTCCCCCGAGCATTGCTCGGCCGTGGAGCGATGCAAGATTGCCGCTGGTTCGTCGGGAAAACCCGCCTCAAAAACCAGCTTCTATTGCATTCTATTGTTTCGAAAGACTACGCCCTTGCCCTTGCCCACACTCTTAACCGAAAAACAACGATAAGTTGATGACTTTTTGGCTTTTTGCTGGCAACGTGAAACCTTTCAACTACACAAACTGTGAGCCACCTCGAAATTCCATCCCCAATCCACTCGATTTCCCCTGGAAGCCATCAACGCCGCATTCGCTTCTTCGGCTGCTGTTGCTGCTGCTGCTGATGTTTGTTGCATATTTTCTGTTTCTGACTTTTTCTCAAGCAATTACTTTTTAATTTGCGCAAGCATTTGGCGCCGGGCTACAACAACAACAACAACAACAACAACAATAGTAACGCATCGCTTCGGTAGTTGCCACGCCCCCTTAAGAGCCCCCTTCCACCTACTATAGCTTCTTGTCTTACGTTCAACTTTCGGATTCTTTTTTCAACGTTTTTTTTTTCGAAAAGTGGGGCTCCCACTGAGGGAAAAAGGGCTTTGGGTAGGCACTTCTTTAAGAATGTAGTACCTCCATTTATTTTTTTGATAGAACCCTAGGATAGGCTTAAAACATATTATATTTTGATACTATATGCAAATCATAATATTAATATAGTACCTCTTAAGGTTCATTGATAGATCTTATAGATCCTTTATCCATTTGAAATAAGTACATTTTCAAATAAACATAAATTTTTGTTTGGTATTTTGGTGCATGCGAATTTAAGTATGCTAAAACTACATATTAACGTTTATTGAATAATAAAATAAACACCCTTACCTTTTTAAATTTTGTTATTCCAAAATTAACATTAATTTTTTATTTGTTTTGTATTTTATTTTAATACCTTAATTGAACAAGAATATTTATTATTATTAACTTATAAGGTGTTTGTTGAACTGAATAATACATTTAACGATCATTAAATAAATTACCATATAACCTTTTTCAATAAGCCAATAAAATATATTTTTTATTTATTTAAAAAATTATTAATTAGTTTTGAATATGAGGTTCAGAAAACACTTCGATTTTCTTAAAAAGATTGTCAAATGCACAAGTAACACGTTTGCCTTATTGATAAGCACATTAACAAGAAAAATAGTTATTTGGTTGACACTCGATTACTAAGCAGCCCCCAAAACACCACCGTCTAATCTTCTGCCAAATAAAGAGCTGTTCACAAAACATTAATAGATTTCTATAGATATATATTGTTATATGGAACAAATTTGCATTGTATTATATCAGAACAAGCCAAACCGAACCAAAACTAGATAAATCTAAAATGGCTAGTTTTTTCCAAAATCTGGAAACCAGATTTGATTTACCTCAGTGTGTCGCTGCCTTTTAAGATAATAACTGGCTGTTTTTTTCGGCGGCTGTGGACCGCAAGCGGCTTAAGTTTTATCATAAAACCCACCGCCCACGCGATTCGTTCTTTGGTTCTCATATGGAAGTGGAAGTGATTGACCGCATCAAGTCATGTTTTTATGACTCTTGTTTTTTTTCGACCCAGCAGCTGTTGCAGTTGTGGTTAAGAGACCAAAAATTCCTATCCTATCGACCATCATCCGCTGCTTTGGGCCACAGTCACAGTCACAGCACTTCAAAGAGCTTTCGGGTCTGTCGTCATTCCATCTCATCGCTGTCTGTTGTGGCTGATGTTGCTCCAATTAGTTTTCGTTATAAAATTTAAATTGTAATTTATGATATCAAACAACTGGCAAAATGCTGTTGCTCTTGACGGTGTTGCTGCTGTGACCGCAGAAAAGGCAAAGAAGAAACGTAACGAAACGAAATGAAATGAAATGAAATGAAAAGATACACTCTTTGGACGACAAACAAGTTGCTAATTTATTACTTGATTGAAGAGGCCATCCGTATATTTGCATATGCAGACTGTGGTTGCCAGGCCATTGCAACTTCGATTAAGTGAAAATAAAGGGATTATAATTGTTGAGCAGTCACAAAATTCAATCAATCAAATGGATAAGAGAACAATTTAAAGACTTGCTTAATTCGTCGTAGAATTGAAAAGATAAAATGTTGGTTGAGATAATTACATTTATTACATACAAGCACAGAAATAACTCACTAATTAAACAGTCTTTCATGTGCTGCCATGTTAAAGGAATAAATTAATTGATACGCTTAGAATAAATTGTATATAATAAAATCAGTTTGTAAGAAATGTAGCCAAAAATTCATGATTTGTGTGCCTCTGAATTTCACTGCCACTTATTTGCTCCTGTTGCCAGCAACAGAAGCATATTTCAATTAATTTGTTCGCTTTTCACTTTGAAAAGAGAAATTTACTTCGTTTTTCTGTTTTGGCTGTATGTGTTTTGTTTTCTCTTCCTTTCGGTTTGTTTGCTTTAATATTGTTTACCCTCTGGTCCTGGGCTTGGTCCTGGACTTAGTCGTCCCTCGGCTTTTGCTGCTCCAATATCCTGGTCCAAAAACGCAAAACGACCCAGAAGTAGGATGTCCTCGTCTTCCTACTTGTTTTTCCTAAACTGTTTTTGCTGGGCTTTGGTTTTGTTTTCACTTTTCGGGATTTTGCTTCTTGGAAACATGGGACGACAACGACATGATGAAGTGCATTTGTTTTCTCGAGTTCGAGAATTCAATTTTTTAGATAATTCTGTTGAAGCACTCTCTAGATACTGGCGTTCAAATTAGCTAATAATGTAAATTAGAGGCATGATTCACGCATGGGTACTTCAAAGTTCGTTGCTGACTCTGTTTTTATTCATCCAATGACATGACCGTGACCGAAAACACGCACACGTTAGTTACTCAGCCCATTTCAAATGAAAAGTATTACCTTTATAATTTTCTGCACTCAAGTTCATTGAGTTTTGCAGTTCGCACTGTCACTTATTATTCACTAATTATTCGCAAGCTCCATTCACAACTTTAGCTTCCTTTGCTTTGAATTCCTTGTGTGTCAACTCTTTTCATTTGCATTGAGCTGTGCAAATTAAATTTGCCAACGTGTCGATTTCTCATTTACACAAGCAGATGTGTTTTTTAATGCAATCCAAAAGTATATAGGAAATACAAAAGGAAAAAATGTAATATTTAAGTAAATAATTTAATTATAACAATAAGAATTGACAAAACATAGTTATTAAAATTGAAATGCCAAGAATATATATTTATAGAAAATTTACAGGAAATTTTTTTTCTACGAAAGATGTAAATTAAAATAATACTATACGTTAAAAAATTGTTAATTTACAATATATGTGCTTATTATATAATAAATTATATATATGTATATATATATGTATATATATATACAAATGCACTTTTCATTCGGATTCATACAAAATTTAATCCTTAATTAATTCGTAAACTATATAAAATTTTAATGAATATGAGCTTAAAAATGTATATAAAATCAATTCTGTAAGCTTGAGTTACTTGTTCAATTTTTTTTTCTGCGTATATGAATGAATGTACATTCATTCATTTAGTCACATTCCATCCGTTGGGGAACTGAAAAAATCCTTGCACTCTTTTAGATTGAAAATAGCAAAAGTTTCGTTTCTGTTTGTGCTTTTCTCCTTCGCCGCTATCTTCTTTTATTTATATGATGAATCCCATAGATACACGCCACCATGTTCAACCCGTTTCTATCTAAGCCCGTCCGTGTTTAGCTGCAAATTGCAATTAGTGTTGACTTATGCTGCGATGTTGGCTCTGCTTTTGTAAACGCTTTTCCGACGCTTCCCCCATTTCCTTTTGGCATTTGCGGGTTGTTCGGCTGCAGCCGCTCAATATCTCAGTTACTCACTTGCTCAATTGACTCAATGAAAATGCAATTTCTCGGCCTGCACTCCTTTCCATGCCTTTCGACCTTCTTCACTTGTTCCAGCTGTGGCTGTGCAGCAAAACTCGGAAAACACCAGGAAAATGCCCCTGCTGCCCACCTGTGGCCACCTGTGAAAAGCCGCCGTCCGGCGGTATTTTAATTGCCAAATGCTTTGTTTTATGCCGCAGCCGATGCAAAAACAACAGGAACAACATTGAAACAACCAACAAACAACTGCGATTACATGCACTTAGAGAAATTAACTAATTTGAAGGAATTTAAAGCTTTTAAAGGCTTAAAATATGTGACAGAAATTTGAGATATGTATAAAGTGGGATTAAAATAATATAAAATAATTTCATATTAATATTTTCGTTAACAAATTATTGATAAATATATTTAAATATTATACATTTTTAAAAAAATGTTGGAATAAAATTAATTATTTTTAAATTTTATGGGAAATAAATTATATGAACCATCAACTATTTTTCTATTGATATTTCGTTTTCTTAATAATTAATTAGATGTTAATATTTTATCAGAAGTCATATATAATTTTTCAGATAGTTTGTCTAAGTAAACGTTTGATCCAAAACAAACTCATGAATCTAATTGAATTACAAAATAAATCACATCGTTTTTTCTCTCTGTGTCCAAAAAGGACCCAAATAGAAATAATGTTTGGTTAGTTAGTTGTCGGTTTTATTTCCCAGAAGCCGCCGTTGCAGCCACACAGAACTTAATTTAAAAGCAATTTTCATAGCAATCTAAATGAATTCGGTGGAGAAATGGGCGGGATGGAAAGGGGGTTGGGGGGTTGACAAATCGAATGGCGTTGTCGCAGGCTCGTTTACAATGTCCGCCTCCCTGGCCCCCATTTTCACCACAAACCCCCCTGCGTCCCGCCCACTCCTCCACCTCGTTAGCTACCTTGAAAATTCACATAAATTAAAGGCACGGAAAAACTATTAAAGCATTTTGTCGTGCCGGCGTTGGCCATGTGTGTGCGCCCCTTTGGAGTGTGTGTTAATGAAGAAAATTAGATGTTGCTGGGCGAGTTGGGTGTTGTGGCCAGTGGAAGGGGATGCAATAGTCGGGGCCCCATTACAAGCCAAAAATGTGTACCTTGCCGAACATTTAAATGCCCCACTTGAAAATTACAAAAGTTAGAGTGGGTCGTAAGCGAAATGCTATTTGCGATGGAGGTTGGGAAATTATATTATCCCGTTTACTAAGGAAAAGTTAACTCGAACTTGCCTAAAGTTATACTGACTAATTTCGGTTTTTCATAATTTACTCAAATAAAATTAGCAGAAATGTTAACTCTGAATAGGTTTAAATGAAGATACGTTTTTAACTAATTATCGCATTTTTATAAACTTTTTGATAATATAATATGTATATATGCAAAATGGCTTACAAAGCTGATCAACAATTTATAATAACCACATTATTTTAAATACTTTGTCTTTCCGTTTCCGTTTAAGACTACGTCTTTACAAATGTTTAAAAGTAAATTAACTTTCCAAATTATTATTTTTTATTATTTAAGAAACATAAAGATGTTTTTTTTTCATTTTGGTTGAGGTTCTTAATTTAATTTCGGAGCACTATAGCACAATATCGATTTGCAAGATATGGATTATCATCACCTTAAAAAATATGTATGTTGTATTTTTCTATGCATAAGCTGTGAAATCAGCTTGAATGATGATATTCCCTTTGCACTAACCCAGCAAACTCATAAAGTTTCAGCCAACCGAAACACATGTAGAAGTTCAAGTGCGGAAACAGAAAAAACCTTATTTATGTTAGCTTTGGTAGTGGGAAACTTGTACGGTCGTAGCACCTCTAGACCCATAATTCGATCGGGTGTGAGGTGACCCATCGGGGAGTCCCGACACACGCACACAAATTAATTTTCAAGCAGCATTTTGATGGTTTTTTTCTTCTGTTTATTGTTTTTTTTACACCGAATGGAAAACGGTTGCGCGGCAGGGGCGTTGGTAGTTTGTGAGGGGGAGGGGGGTCGAGCTGTTAATAAGTTGCTGCGATTTGTTGCCTGTCTGCCGAGAGTTCCCCCTCTTTAGACATCACCAGTTCCACATTTTCAAGTGTTAATTACATCCAATTCGAATTTGTTTTTGGGTTGGATTATAATTTTGCCTGCCTGTTTTTGTTTCTTTGAAGACTTTTAAGACAATAGACGAAGCGGTAGGCGCCTTCTTGATGGCGAGTTTGCTTCTGTTTCTGTTTCTATTTGGGATTCCATTTCTATACCTTTAACTTGCCTTTTTGGCTGCAATTTGAGGCCGTTTCTCTGAATTGCACGTGGACCGCATGGGGACCGCATGAGAAGGGGTCGGTAAAAGGCAGTTAAAACTGCGGCACGTAGTCGTTAGCGTTGAAAAGCGCGAAAGCGTAGCGTTGACTGCCAAATGAAAAGCCAGGCAAATAAAAGCCATCTAAAAGAGAAGGGGCGTGGTGGTGAGGCGAAAAAGGGGGGTTTGGGGCAGAGATTCGATTACACTGACCATGGCTGGGCTGGGTGGTACATGTGGGGTGAGGGGAGAGAGGGGAGGGGGGGGGGCGGTGCAACCGCAGAATCATGCGGCCTTCGGTTAGTTTGAATCCCTCTTCTCCGGCAAAAGCATTTCAGATTCCATTTCTTTCCTCTGTCTCACTTTGCCCCTCGCTGTGTTCGTTGTCCGCTTTTTTTTTTTTTTCTCGATTTCCGTACTCTGGGGCCTTTAGCTTTGACTTCTGGGTCCTCGCTTCTCGAAAAACGGGGGGCTGCAGGGGCGTCGCTGGTTCTGTGGACGGGGGTGGTTAGTTGAGTGCGTCTCGTTGCACTTCATTGAGCCGTGCAAGTGTTAAAAGTGTAGCAAATTGCGTGGTTTTTATGCACCGAAAAAGATGGTTGGAGTGTCAGAAGATGGAAAAAAAAAATGGTAGACTTAAATGCATGTGTGTGCAAAGATAAATTATATATGTATGTGTGGGTAGAGACTACATCCAGACTCCAGTGATGGGGAATGCATCTGCAGTTCTATTGGAATTGCTTTGCGGTTGAACTCCACTTAGATTTGTGGATGCCTGACTGTACGTTCTCATTTCATCGCTTATTTCAGGGTCAGAATTGTAAATAGATTGCAATGTATTTTTTGTCCCCCGTTTCGATATAGATTTTTATGTAAGGACTGCCTGGTTAAGCTAATGCAAATTGTGTATTTTAGACAATACTTCATAAAAACTTTCATGGTCACTTATTAATTTCGTTATTATTTCATATTTTTCATGCAAATTTATGATAGCTTGTGTAAGGTTTACCTTTCGCTTGAAATTATAGCGCTTCTATGATAAATCATAATTAAACTTGGCTTTCGGAAAATAAAACACAGCCCATCTTTAAGCTTTCAAGTTGAGGCTGATTTAAATTTCCCCATTCGATGACCCCGCAGCCAAAAATGCCGGCCTCTCCTGGCTACGGCATATTAATATTGAATTATTTGTTATTGCCCAGCGGCAGCTCAAACAATGGAAAATTAATTGACGAGTTCATTAACTTTCAAATGAATATGCTAACAAGAGAAATAACAGCAGCGGCAGCAGCAACAACAACATTATCGATGGTAAAAAATACAACAAGGAAAATAAAATGTTCAGGCCAATTCAATTTTAAACTGTCGCTAATAACTTTCGACCCAACGGTTGCCAGTGGACGATAAACTAATGAAGGCTTAAATGATGTATTGTTGTGGTGCCAGGCCCCCGTTGCTAATGAGGTGGTAAGCCCAGGGAGGGCTGCAATAAAATGCAGGCTAATTAAAAAAACTCATATGCACACAAAAGTGCTCAACAGTATAACATGAAACGTGTAAAAGCCGAGTGCTCGAGAGCTGATGGTAAAAAGTATACCCTGTGCAAGCAGTAATATTAATCAAACAGTACGAAAAACAACTGATGATGGTCCAATCCATATTTACTAATAATATCATTAAAATCAAATGAAACACCAAAGCTCCTCCAGTATACCCTCATGTAGGGTACATTTGAAAATTCGCAGAAACGTTTTGAAACAGCTTAACAAAGTGATTTAGTTTCCACTCCAGCCTCTAGTTCATTACGCATTATTTATGGCCGTAAAAGGCAGCTGAACAAAAAGAAAACTTACCCACACACACACGCACTCGGGAAAAGCCACCCACTTTAACAAATAAACGCACTCAGACAAAAAACAATAAAATGCACTAATAAAATCTCACACATTTTTGACTTCATTAAAAATGTTGCATGGATCTTTTGTTGTTCTTGTACCACAAACATGAAGTTATTATTAGCATAACTGAAATCGAGGCGAGCGAGGGTTAAAATCATTTTATTTAAACAAAAACTTTTAGAATGCTTTTTGGTTCAATGATGCGGCGGATAGGTAATCTAAATCGTTAATTGTCAACATTTTCAACACAAATGTGGGGGTGTGGGTGAAAATCAAAAAGCCACAATGCCAAAAACGTGACTAGGAACAAATTTTCGTAATTAAATTTGTTGGTTAAAAACATTTAAATAGGGAAAAAGAGATGCCACACCGTTCCAAATTGATTGAACCTATATAATTAGGCATTCGTCTATAAAATTTGGCCGGTCCACATCTCATTGTTTTATAATGCATTTAACAATAGCCGGAATTTGTTCATTTTTGGGTGCCCATTGTTCGGCATTGGGAAGTCGCATTCCAACTCGCCTGAATGAGTGCCTATTCAATCCGATACCAATACCGGTACTGATTTCGATGCCAATGCCACAAAAAGCCGCACAATTAACAAAAGTTGTCGGCTGCTGCTGCTGATTGGATGGAATCGAAGGAAGGTGTCGAAAATTTATACGCGATAATTAAATTGAATGCATTTTTAAGCTGTGCACAAATGATTTTGATTGATTTCGCTGCAGTTAAGTGCACGCACGCATTTTTCAAAATATCCATGCACAGAGCACATGGCGTATGAGTGATTTTTATGGTTTAACCCATTAAGCGAGCAAAATGTTCTAACGAATGATTCCCTCAGCTTTCGCTTAATATTGCCCATTAATCACTCGGCTGCTGTGTCTTCCCAAACTATGGGCACAATTGAAACGCCGTTTTAACTTTCATTGGGCATTTAACGAGTATGAAAACGATGGCAACAAATGGTTTTTACTGTATTTCTTTTATGTTTTATTGATGTGGTTTCAATAAATCCAACTCGATTAATAACCGTCCAACTTACAAAATTTTAAAAAAAAAAGTATCGTTTTAAAATAATAATTGGATTCAAGTTTTTCAATATGTTTGACAATATCCAAGCACTACAAGAACAAATTTTGAACATATTTTAAAGTTAGAAAAACAACCATTCTTCTTCCTAATTCATTATTTCTTGTTTCATTTAATTATACTGTGATATTTTTCAGTTCGTAACTCCGAACATTGAATTTTAATTCAATTCTTTCATAGTACTTTTTCAAATAACTTCCTTCCACCTCGTAGCGTTTTTGCTTTTATAGCCACCCACATATAAGAAACGTAAAAATGTATATAAAGAGTCTTCAATATTTTGACTCTGGAAGCTTATTAAATGTGAAATCATAATATCTTTCTTTAGTTTGGCCGTGCCCAGTACACAAACACAAAGCTTATTGAATCGAGGAACCCAATATCGCCCTACTCAAATTCATATTGGCAATCGATGCATAAATTCGTTTACATTTCCCACTCACTGGACAGCAGATGATGATTATGACGATGATGGTTCTGGTTATGGTTCGGTTTGACTTGGTTTGTCTTCGTTCTGGTTTTGGTGGGGTGAGATTGACATCAATAGCCATGCTTTCATTACAGTTCGGTTTTAATTTCCTCAACACCTCGCCGCTCCGCTTGCTTCATTTTTCGCGGGCAAAACAAAGCAAATGATTTTGCGGTTGGCAGCGGCAACAAAAACATCAAAACGACCCAAGAAAAATCATCAACAGCAGAGAAACAGAGAGAGAGAGAGAGAGAGAGAGAGGAGGGATTTTCTGCTGGGGGCCGGAAATGAATAAATTATTTTTTAAAATTAAATATTTGAAATGACAAAGTTGGCATAAAAAAGCGAATTATGCGAGCGAACAAGCCAAAATGAAAATTGAAAAATACGAAAAAAAAAAAAAATGAGAAGGAGAATCTGGCCGCCGGCGGACGGATGTGGCGGCCGTTAAAACACTCGCGATGAACTGTCGGAAACATCATTCCATTTCACGGCGGCGGGGAGAAAGAAGGAAGCCCGGACCGGACTCAATATTAATTTTATGCAAAGTGCGGACTATTCAAATGATTGTCCCCTCCGCCAAATCAGCCGACTGGACATAATGCTTGGGTCAAACAGAAGTGCTTCGGGGGTGTGTTGTTTGAGTTTGAGTTTGAGTTTGAGTTGTTTGCAAGACGGGAGGAGTGCTTGCTGACAAGCTGTCTAGGCCTTCGCAACAGAGACATGCAGCCCAAAGGGCAATCGTAACTGAAACAGCAGCAACAGCAGCAACAGCAGCAGCCATGTCGAGACTCTGGCCACTGGGCAAAGCAGCAACATCGCAGCAGCAGCAGCAGCAACAGCAACAGCAACATCCCATCACAGCAGCAACAGCAACAGCAACAGCAAACTCAACAGCAGGGAATAACCAAGAAGAAGCCTTTCTGAAGAGGCTTTCTGGTGGGGATTTGTGGGAAAGGGAAAGGGGAAAGCAAAGGGAAAGGACGGCTCGACTCGAGTGACAAGTACGTGCAAATGATACTACAACGTACGCTGTACTTGACTTTGCATCGGCATGTTGCTGCTGTCGCGACTGCTGCTGCTGCCTCTGCTGCTGCTGCTGCAGTTGCATGTTGCTGCGGTGCGTTGTATTTATTACACTTTTAATGACAGCGACAACGGCTGAGCCGCAGACTCAACTCCAGGGGCGGTACAAGCTGCTGCTAATCTGTGACATCTATTACTCTGGTCAGAGCGAGACGGGGAAAAAAAAAGGATGAAAGGGTGACTGCGCGACTGGGCGACTGGGCGACATCGGCAGTACACAGAGAAACTTAATGCGTAATGAGGGCTAATTAAATCTTAAATTACGTGCAAAGACGCTTAGAAAGGCACATGTACATTCATATACTTTTCAATTCATTAAAGAGATATATCTTTTGTATTCGTGAAAAGAAAGGATAGGCACGCCCATAAATTGAATATGTATTTCTGTGTTGTATATATTCATCGTCATGTTCTGTTGGCTATATTACTTATAATTTTATGATGAATAAGTTTTATTCGTAGCAAGTTTTAATTGCCAAATGTATTTATATGAACTTACCATACATATGTTTTTTTAATAAAAGAATGTGAATAATATTTGGTAACAAATATAATATCTTATTTTACTAGTATATTTGCTATATATAAATAAAGTCGGTCTGTTTTACATTAAGTGCAATCGATATTAGTAATAATAAAATAATTTTTAAACAGTCGTTCCCAAACTAAAATCAGTAGGTTTTTTAAAAAAAGTTATTCTCTTAACCAAGAACACAAATTAAATTCTTAATTGTAAATTATATGTTAAGCCCCCCGGTCATTAGGTTTTTTGAAAGATTCTATGAAACACCACAAGTTAAGCCAAATAATTGAAAAATTGAATGTTACAGCCTGCTAGTAAATAAATTCAAATTAAGTTACATTTTATAATATAACATTAAAGAATTAATTTGGAAAAGAAAAAAGAAAGATGGCATTATAACCATACGGTTCCTGCTTTTAAAAGAAAATCAGTTTTGAATGCGTTTTATAATTAAATGATAATTAAATCATAATATATTACTTCAAAATTCAAATTAAATTAAACAAATTGAAGCTATATTTTCAAGTCTTTCTGTCTGTGCAGACATGGAAGCTGTGTTTACCTTCGGTTGTTGCGTTTTTGGGGCAAACAACTAAGGGCGAAGGGGGTGAGAGGGTGCTTTGCAAGGGGGGCGGTGGGGTCAGGTGGGGGGCCAAAGGCCAAGGCAATATCTGTTGTTGGGGCACGCGCGTTGTTGTTGTTGCCTGCGCATTTCCGGCTGAAGTTGCGACTGAGGTCGAAAGTCGAGTCGACTCGAGTTCGAGTCGAGTGTCTCCAGCCAGGGATTCTACTTACATATACAATTTTTGTTGTATTTTTTGTATTTTTTGTATTTCTTGTTTTTTTTTTTGTTATTTTTCTGTTTTGGTCGTTTTGTATCGGCATGCGGAGATACCCACAATCAGAAGAATAAGAAGAATGGCAACTGCCACAGGAGGGGGCACATTTTTATGCGCTTTAATGAAAATCCTCTTATGCTCGTTGCGAATGGCGAATGCCGAATAGAGATGTGCCTGCCGTCTGCTTTTTGCCCCCCAAAAAGGGGCGAATTTTCGAAGAGGAGTCACGAGCTGACAGCGCGATTGCTATTGTAACGTGATTGTGAAAGTAAAGCGGCTTAAAATAGGTAAAACCGAACTGGAATCTCATTGCCTTCGCTTTTTTGTAGTCACTGTGAGCGGAAGTGAAGGGACAGCCGTGACCGGGAACAGTGACTACATTTTTATTTTATATCAACGGTGAACGGTAAAAAGCTTTTTTCTTAATATTTTATCTAGTAAATTGTGAAAGAAACTGTATTATTTGTCCAACATCTAAAACAATGTCCAATAAAACTGTACTCTGATTAAAATAAGGTTAAATTAAATAGAAATAAATTATCTAACTAATTTTTTGAAGCATAAAATGTTCTTGCATTGAAATTAAAACTATAAACTCTCTTGCTCTTGCTGCCTATGCCACTTCCCAAAGTCACAGCTTTTTATTTCCGTTTGTAGCACGGCGCATCTCTGGAGAACCAATAGTCCGCAACGTCACAAGCAACAACAGCAACAACGGCAGCAACTCAGTCACAACAACGACGTCAGGCTGCTTTGTGCCAAGTTTTGTTTAAAGTTTACTTTGGTGGTTTTAGCATGGGCCGCCGACAATGACGATGGCTATGACGATGGCAACGTCAAGCCCCAGCCTCAGTCTCAGTCGCAGTCTCAGTCGTTGTCTCAGTCGCAGTCTCAGCCCCATTTACATCCACAGCCGCAGCAGACGGAGCAGCAACATCACAGCAGCAACAGCAACAGCAACATCACGGCAGCAACAGCAACAGCAACAAACAAACTGAAGAGTTGCTGCCGCTGACGTTGCAACGTTGCGACGGTGACGTTGACGTTGTCTATTTACCTTTGAGTTAGTTAAACCCGATGCTGCCTTTGCGTGTATATTTTACTAATTTAGATTAACCTGCAGCAACACACAGCGGCTGAAAAGAAGCGAAGCGATGAGGGAAAAAGAAAATTCTATCGCATTGCACACATGAGCACGTACATGGCAGGGTTCCAATTCCAGCCAACCGACCCAGGCAAGCGGAACACCCGACCAAACCGAACCAAACCCAAACCCAAACCCAAACCCAGCCGAACTTGGGCTTTTGCCTGGCAATTTAAGATTATGAGCCACACGCAGACAACAGCAGTCTGGCGACAGAGGGGCAAAAACGGGTGAAATGCACAAAAAAAAAACAAAATATATATATATATATCTAAAAAGAAAGAAAGAAGAGGGGGACCCAGCCTAGAGGCAAGTCTAGGCCTTGGCATATGCTCCACTCTGGAGCTGAGGCTGGCGCATGGCCAAGCCCCTTGTCCAACCCCAACCCCAACCCCAACCACACCTCCGCCTTTGGATCTGAGTCCCTGGCTGCAGGTGCTGCCTGCAACTTAATTTCAATGCCCTTTCCCAGGCTTAGGGCCCATCCGCTGGACCAACGCCTAATGCTCCCCAGAATGGGGATTATATCTTGAAAGGTGTATATCCCTTAAACGGCTTTCATCTGGATGAATTCTTATGCCTTAATGTATTCACTTCCACTTTAACTAAAGAAAATTTATACCTTTAAATAGTATATTCAATATTATATAGGTTTTCAATTGTAAAGTTAGACAACAAAGCCTTCGAAAAGTTTTTCATTTATCATGCCTTTGCCAAGTGTGACTTTCTTGGTAGATCTGAAAATATATATATATATTAAAATATAAATATATAAAATATCATTATTTTAATTTCAAGATTACTTTTTATTAAACGATGCATTAATTTAGATAATTTACTTTGCTTTTGGTTCCAAGTAGAACAGGTTTTAAAGAACAATTGAGAGTTCTCATTGTGCTTTTAAAAAAATTGTGCTAAGCATTCTAAATCTAGCTTAAAAGTAAAAAATTAAATCTCAAATGATAGATTTTAAAATATTTTTTTTTTTTAATTTTTTAAAAATTTTTTTAAGTACTATATTAAAGGCATTAAAGGCAGGCTTTTTTAAAAATTTTAATAGGCATTCTATGATAAATCTATCTTAGAAGTATAAAAAATGTAAAAATCAAATAATAGATTTTAAAATGTTTTTTTTTTTTTAATATTTTATAAGTTTTATATTAAAGGCAGAGCCACAAAAGCAACATTTCGAAACCAAAATCTTAAAGGGTAGTTTATTGAAGCGGTGTCGAACTCTAATCCTCCGTTCTTATTTTATTTCCCTATTTTCACGTTGCTTTCTGGGAGGTCTGGGAGTTGACTTGCTCCCGATTGCTTTGCCAGCAAATTGTAATTGTGGGAATTAGCAGTCCGGGCAGTCTGCCACCACTCCCCCCCCCCCCCCCACACACACACACACACACTCGGCCACGCCCTCTTGGGTGGCACGCCTTCGTACCTGCTGCTGCTGTCGAGTGAGCAACTTCATTGCATATTGTAATTGAAAAGTTTAATCAAATTATAAGCTAACATTTCTCGTAATTGCAATTGAGTTGCGCATTTTGCTACAGCAACACCCACCGCTACGTGCCTTAGCCAAATTGAAGGCGGTCTGATATTGGATGTGGTGGTACTGACTGAATGCGGTGCGGAAATGGCCGGTGGTGCAGATGTGGCCAGTGGTTCTGGTGGCTCTAGTAGTGCCGTTGCCGGAACATTGTTGCTGCGGAACGTGCCAAGTGTTGGTGGTCAATGAATATGCATGAGCCACCTTTCAATGGCATTTTGATGCCCATGCAGATTGATGGGGCTTGGACCGCTTGTCGGGAAAACGATTTTGGCTTATCGAAAAGGCGGTTTTGGGCTAAGCATAAACATAGTTATTAGCCGGAGCGAAGGATTTAATTCGCTTAGCCAAAACATGGATCTACTTGCATATCATGATAATATTACAGATTAAAAATATCATTAACATTTTTACAGAAGCTCTTTGGAGTACAGTTTTTAAGTTGTGTTGCCATTATACTTTTCAAAGTTTAAAATTCTCTAGAAAATCTGAGTAGAAATAATTGTTCCTTTTCTTTTTATGTGGCTTTAAATCTTTTTACTAGACATATAAGATATTACGGATAGATTTGTTTTAAAATGGCGTTAGCTTTAATGAAACAGACAAATTTTAAAACATTCTTTAAACTTTTCAAGGCTATAAACTCTCTAAACATTATTTAGAAATAATTCGCTGATAAAATAAGCAATTTAAAAAAAAAAATTTGTTTTTTCATTTTTTGTGTTTTAAGTGTGATTTGTCTGTGTCTTAACTACTCAAAAACGTAACACTCTTTAAACGTTTCTCTTCATATTAATTTAATCATTTCAAAGTTTAAATTGATTAAATGAAATGAATGAGAAAAATATTTTCCGAATAATAAACTATGGTTCCGGAACCCAGAAAAATGCCCTGTTTCACAGTGGTTGCAAGCTCCATATGCTTATGCGGCATAAATGCATGATGGCTTGCAGGGCTGAAAACTGAAAACTGAAAACTAAACGAGGCAAGTCGCAGGACTGACAGACAACTGAAAGTGAGATTGCAATGACATTTGTTCTGCTGGTAGCCGCAAGGCCCTCCTCTTAAAACCCCACATCTGCTCGACTTCTGTGTGCCCCGCCCACTGAACTGCGTACCACGCCGCCCGCCCACCGCCCACCTTGGCATATTCCCGTCCCCATCGTCGCAGTTCGTCAGTTGTGTTATGAAACATTAAACACTTTGCATGCTGTAGCTAAAGTTTTGGTTGTCTGCTTGGCTTGATCCAGGGTACCGAAATATACGGGGAAGTCGGCGGCAGCGCTCAGTTTTCACATGTGAAGTGGATTGTTATCGCGGGCACTCATCAGATCAGACCATTGCACAAAGCACTTGGCAAAAATATCAGTGTATATTGTCTCATTAATACTAAAAATATTTAATTTAAGGTTCTTAGACAAGAAATGTAACTGTACTAGCTTAAATTGCATGAAATATATAATATTAACTTTTAATTTGTTTTCATTAGTTACTGTTTGTTTACAAAAGTCAATTAGTGCTGCACATTTTCTTAAAAATTTCATTTCAATTTTCTCTTTCAACTTATTATTTGCTTTATAATATTCCATTTAATTTCACTGATTTTTGCGTTTTATTAAACACATGCTCATTGCTGTTATTATAAAAACTTAAACTCGATGAATAAAACTGCCCAAATGCTATCGAACCCCAAAAAAATCGAGCAAAATATTATTTTGTAGATTTAGAGCGTGAACGTGACCTCCGCAAATGCTCATATATAAATAGAGAAGTTCCACAGAATCGCTTCCTAGGAAGGTTGTTCTTTTTTCTAAGACCTGATTTTTTCGATGCTTTCTTAAGGTTATTTCCCCCAGTGTTCACATAGTATAACATTCTGGTTAGGTCTGAGAGGAGTAACACGCACACGAAATGTTTGCCGACATCTAAGATTGGCAAACGTAGCCGGCGGGTTACACAGCAGCTTTTAGCAATGAGTAGGTGAGACAATTGGGGGAGGGGGCGCGGGGTCAGGGGTCACAGGGGGGATGGCAAAACTGGTAAACTGGCAAACACTGTTGATTGTTATCTATGTAGCTGCCTGTGTTGTGTTGTCCCTCGTTTTTGTTTTAACTCCCACCCAGCGACAAACAAGAGCAGCTTCTAAACTGCTCGTGGAGTTAGTCAGCGGCTCATAAACGCAATTTAACTGGTGGTTGGCTTGCACAGTGGGGCACAATTTGTCACTATGTCGGTGGATGGTTATTTCATATGCACAATCAAGCATTAACTGCATGTTGCTACATGATTAGTGAGTAAAAAGGGTACTCTAATGAGTTAAAACCCGATTATATGCCGTTTTCTCAATGTTATTTTAAGTTGTGACATTGATTTAAATTGCTGTTTAAAAAACATGCGTTTTCTCAATGTAAGTTTTAACTCTTAACTTAAGTTAAAATTCGGTTGGCAAAACGAAAATGACGAAGAATATTTTTCCCATTCTCCATTTTGTGACTCTGTGAGATTGAAAATTATAACCTTAACCAGACTCATTGTGAGCTCTCCTTCTTCTGTAAAATAAGTCTGTTTGGAACTGAATACTTTCCTTCAATAATCGAGCAACAAAGGCTTTAACCTACGTATAGATTTTCTAGTTGTTCACTTGGTTTGTTTTTGGCCTGCCCATATTCTTATCCCTTTTATTAAATCATGTATTTATATTTCTTTATCGATTTCTCGATCGGGCGGAAGAAGAGTTGCTGCCAATTGTCTCTATTGAGCATAGTCCTATAGTATTATATATTGCCACCCGTGCTGTTTATGTCTGCGCCCCTCTGCTCCTTCCCCACTATGTTCTACTTCGCCCCTTATATTTGCCCACTGTATCTGTGCCGCAAATCACAGTCTGTGGGGCGAACCCGTCGTATACGTTATACCTACGTTAAATGCACACTTGCGGTTAAAATAATAGCCGCATTTTGAAATTGTAAAAAGTTACTGCTGTGTAATTTGGGTATTTAACCTATTATCTTTTTTTTATTTTCTAGTTGTTCTATGTGGTTAAAATTACTTCTAAAATACTTGTGTTACAGAAGTTTCAGTTTTTTGCTGTTTATATGTAAATATAATATATTTGTCAACCGAACCTTGTTTATTGACCCAAAATTGCCTTTATTTTAACTTTTAAATAAAAACTAGGGTTAATTGTAATTGTTGTATTAAAGAAATTGTATTAGTTTGAAAAATAAATCAGAATGAATAGCTATTGATTCAAATTGATAGGTTAATAAATTATTTATTTTATGTATTTATTTTATTATTAATTAAGTAATATATAACTTTTTATATATATAGTAAGTCATTGTTTAATATACCTATATCAGTAAGAAATTGCTATTTTGTCGGCCGCCGCTATACGTCTGTCGTTATGCCTACGAAAATTGCGGTGGGAAAGAAGGGAACTGTGGATAGGGATGAGGATGAGGATGGGAATGGGGCAGGAATGGGCCCGAGGATGGCGATGATGGCGAAGATATAGATGGCGATGCTCTGGCCCATGGACCTGGCTCGCTGCCAGTTGTGGCCATCGCCGCCGCCGCCGCCATCGTCATCTGCCGTCTGCTCGGTGTGCGCCTTTGGAGTTAATTGCGTTTTGCTCAATTTAATATTGAATTTAATTGGGGGCGCATTTTTGCTAGGTAAGCCGCCACGCATTCCGTTTCGCTCGCTGGGGATGCCATAGGGATGCCATGGGTATTATATAGTATAGGGCCACCCAAGACACATTAAAAGCTCTTAGGGCAAATGGGCAAATTAAATTTGATATGCGACGATGGCAGCCAGAAACGGGACACTTCCACAGCCCCCAATTCCCCCTCCACCCCCCCCACATTCCAAGCCCATCTATCTACGGGCGTAATCCCATCAAATTAATGCGTTTAATTGAAAGTGTTAAGCATTCTTGCCTTTGGCCAAAAGCAGAGCATCAATGGGGCATTTGTTTAATTGCGGCGGCTTCCTGGAAAAACTTTTCACTTTTCCCGCTCCCGCGGGAGGGAGTGAAAAGTGAAAAGTGTTGCCAACAATTGGCAAACTAATTGACAAATTGACGCAGCAAAGTAGGCAACGCCCGAAGGGTGGGAGTTGTTTAGTGGGTGGGCCAGGCGTCTGGGTTCAGGGGTCTGGGGTCTGGGGTCAGGGGTCAGGTCCTGGGTGGCAATCAGTTGCTCCTCAAAATGCTGTAGTTGAAAACCGAACAACAGGGGCAACGTGGCAAGGCACTGAGCTCCCGACGCATTTGCAACTCGTTCGCCATGTTGCATGCCGCAAAATCATCAACACGTTAATTGAATTGTTGACTGACACACACGCACACAGGCGCCGGGGAAAAGGGGGGGTCGCTGCATACGGGGGGGGGGAGGTGAATTGCCGGACCGGCTTCGTGCGAATGCGGTTCACCGCTTTTGGGTTTCCAGGGGAATCCCCCCGCCTTCGCCGCTTAGCTGATGGGAATGCGTTTGCTTTCATGGTTCGCTGCGCTACTGGCATGCAATAGCCATAGCCGGCAGCAAAAGCAACAAAACACAACAAAACGCAACAAAACGCAGCGAACTCGAGTAGAGTCACGTCGGCGCCATTTGCAAAAGCCTCCCAACTATAAAATGGCTGCAAGTGGCAGCAGCGAAATAGCAGCCACACTCACATCACTCCGTCCATCTCTATGCGGATGTGTGTCTGCCTGGTAATTAATGAAATTGCAACGCATTTGAATTTTAATTAAAACAAAGCGCGCAAAGTACGCAACATGCAAAGCGGGTGATGTTTAAATAGAAAGAGCTTTAGAGTTCCTCGACTCGAATAATATAATCACAGACGATTAATCACTTCAAAATCAAGCAGAACCCAAATTAATTATCAATAATAAATGAGACAAGAGTGCTACACAGAAAATGCATGTTGTCATACTTATTTAAGGATATTCTCTGAATTTTGATTGAACTAAAACAGATCATTGATTATTTTATTTACAAGCATATTATGATATCCAAGCAAGCGCCTTTAAAAACAACTAAGCTATGCTAATTAACTAAATTATTTATTTTAATTATTAATTCATAAAATCAATATTAATTGATTAATTACCAAAGTAAATAAAAATGAATTATTTCAACCGATATTGATTAAACTTAAAAACTCGAACCTTCTAAGATAACGAAACTAGGTTTCGTTTAATTTCTTTGGCTTTAAAAGAAACTCAATAAGCTGTTTTTTATTTTTGTAATATATTTTGTTCCTATGTCTTTGCTTTGATATCTAGTTGTATCAATTTAAAACAAAACAAAATTGGATAAGTTCAAAGGCTGTTTGAAAATACATTCATGTTGAATCGTTTTATTAATGGAAGACCACAGCTTAAAGCACTGCACCTCGAGAGTCACTGATTTTTCAATCGCTGCTCGATATACTTGTGGCATCCCAACGGGGCCATTGCCAATTCCCTGTTATCGGCCTTCTTAGCAGCTAAATTGCTTGCTTCCGTTAACTTGCCCATCGGGCACAGGCCAAAAAAGGCAAAAAGAACAAACAAACTTCTGCTTTCTGGCTACCTGCGAACAGTTGAGAACGTTGAGGTCCAGAGACAAAGGCTCAGTCAGCCCAAGTGCCTGCCTGTTATAAGTGTGTGCACTGCGGGAAAATTCCATATCGAAGTTAATATTTTGCATACGATAGTAGTAGTAAATGAATTATATGAGATGAGTTCGTAGTGCGATGTGATAATAGACAATATTTGCAGCACACCAAAACCATTACAAATATTGGGTGTTTAATTAAATAATTTATTTATATGTTGTCAAGTGTAATTTATCGGATTGTTTTTATTATAAAAAACGATCATAAATGTTGGTTTGTTGTATAAAAGACAAACAAAAAGTTTGATATCTTTCTTTAAAAAATATTATTGTTATTTATTTTGAAAACATTTGGAAAATATTAAATTTATTGTCTGAAAAATGTTAAAAATGCGTTTTTAAAAAAAAAATGGTATTTAGTTAAATGTAAAATGAGTGTCGTTAATTTTGTTTTGTAAAATCCACCAAATTCTGTTCTTCTATTTAAAGAATTCTGGTAAACTTAAAATTTCTGGTTGGAAAACTCGTAAAAAAAAAAATTTAACACCGTTTTGTTCACTGTTTTCTTAAAAAATCCAGTAAATGTGAAATTTATAATTTGAAAATCAAGGAAGTTATTTCTTAGTCCAAGCATAATTTCTTTCTGTGTACGTGTGTGTCCATTGAAGGCTCCACAATGTCCAATAGCCCCATGGGAATTGGTCGGGAGTTGTGAGGGGGTCGGAAGGAGGAGATTTCAGTCTGGCCTGGCCGGCGGGCAATTGCTTTTGTTTCGTTAGAACAAAAAAATACATTTTCACCCGGCAGTGGCTGACCAACACCCTCCCCCTCCTCCCACCACCCCCTTTTGTGGGAGTGAGAGAGTCCGTGTAATTGCGTTTGTGATATTAGCCTGAAGTACACTTGGTGATTTTTTTTTTTTTTGTTTTCGCATTTCATTTCTGGCGTGGTCCATTGAAGTTTCTGCCTCTGTTGCAATTTTCAAGCACATGGCCCCGACCATGTTTAATTTGAATTGTTTTCACTTACAGTTGCCATTTATTCATCGACCGAACGAGGAGCACTTGATTGGCAAAACAAAAACAAAAAAAAAAAACAAGGAGAGCGACCATTCTGCCGCCATTGAAGAATCCGTTGGGACCCCGCTTTGTGGGGGGAGATTCCTTTTAATATGGGTTTCGTTTTTCCCCCCCTTGTTTGTCCGGCTTTCCAAATAAATTGATTTCCATATGTGCACTATGCGCCGCCAATAAAAATCTACGGATCTGCGACTTGGTGCGAGGACAATGGCAACTGTTGGTCACTTTATCACTTGAGTTGCAGCAAATTTGAAAAGGATTTTAAACATTTTTAAAGCAAGTGTCTCCATTGACTATACAAAAGCTTAAACACTCAGGAGGTCTTTAATTTATGAACATTTTCCCATATGCGCAACATTTAAAACATTTAGTAATTGCAAGCTCTGCGAATATAATCTCAATAATTTCTTTCTAGGCAACCCCGTAAAATTTAAGATTAAATACAATAAAAAATCAAATATTGATGGCCTTGTTAGTCAAGAAAAACAAGAGCAGAATCTGCATCTATCCACTTTCTTAAGGTTTTATATTTAATGTGACCCAATTATCTATAAAACATAAATCTTTTTTTTTCTTAAAATGTATACCTATATTTTCTATTTAAGCAAGAAAATATGTTGAGTATATTAGCTTATATAAAATATTTACTGTGTTAAAAATTACTGGGCTTTAACTTAAAAGAGGTTTCCATTTAAAATGTATTTTTGGGAGGAAATTTAAAATACTTAAATCATATTGTGCATTATGCGGTTGTGTTTGTTTGTCTGTGTTTCTGCCCAATATACCCACAGCAGATATTTTAAGCAACTTGACCCAACTGCATTTCATCATATTTTTCACTGCCCTCGAATTGAATTTATCTCGAATTTGGTGTCCGTTTTTTGACCCACTTTCGCTGGCTTTTGGCTTTCGGCTTTCGTGAGTGATGGGCATTGTCAGTGTCAGCTTGTCTTTTTCGTGAGTCACGAGTCGGCGAACAGCGCATCGGGGCGAGTACGTAAATTTGTGAATTTCGCATTGCGCATACGACATGTTGACCCAGTTGAAGAAAACCAAGGAGCCCAGACCCCAGCCGACCCCTCCGCTCTCCAGCTTCTTTTGGGGGGAACCCGAGAAAGCATATAAATTATAATTTCTCTTTGTTGATGTTGTTATTTGTCGTTAAGCGCATTTTCGGCTAATTAAAAAAGAGCGACAGGCGAATAAAGAAGCGCAGCACAAGACCCAGAGAAGAATGCAAATTAAATGAAGAAAAATGCGATGAAAGACGACGGGAGACGGACGGCAGCGGTAACTCGACTGTGCGCAGCTAAATTGAAAAAAAAGGTTAACTACAAACAAAAAACAAAAATCAAGGAAAAAACACAAAAATCTCACACAAAACGAGGAGAAGAACAAAGCGGCGGCAGCAGCAGCAGCAGCAGCAGCAACGTCAACCAAATTTCACGCTGACAAATTATGATTTATGCTACAGCTGACTGCTGCCGTTTGGTTTGGTACTTCTTGTTTAAGTTTTTGTTCCTGCCTCTTTGACGTGGGCGCCAGCAGCGGAACGCTGAAAACGCAGCTGCAAAGCCATCTCCAAAGCTGTCCGAAATCGTGAAAGACAAAGGCCCAAGCCTGATGGAAAAGTGAGGCGTGATTCACGCGTGACAGGCGCATGACAGCCCGCACGCCACTATTGTGAAGTTACCTCTTCTGTTTGCCAGAAACGTTTTTCATTGAATGACTGGGGAAAATTTGACTTAGTTTGATCACAAACAACCATCATAAACGATTTAGATCGATTGTATCTGCACAAGATTGCCAAACCGCAAAATATTTTAAACAAAATTAAATGTTTTTTTTAGGCTATTTATTAATTTATTAAAATTTAAAATCAGTTTTTTTTATTTTTTTTTTTATTTTTGTGACTCAACTACATATGTACATATGGATCTCATATAAGTATTAATATTTTGAATTTAGATTTAGGAATGGTGGGTAAAAATAATCAAAAGTCTTCAAAATAAAATTTAAAAACGTTCTCTTATTTTTGATAAGTGTTTAGGTCTTGTTTTTTCCGAAAAACTGCAGAAATTAAAGGTTTTATGCTGTGAATGCTATTTAATGGGTTTGGCATGACTCTTAACTAAATCGGACCAAAAAATTGTTATAACTATTAAGTTTAAGATTTGGATTGAGATATTTTTCTGGCACATTTTATACAAGATCACTCGGCTGTTAGTTCTGATTACGAGTATATGCATATAATTTCTAATAAAAGTAAGCACTTTAATAAGAAGAATTAAGAGTTGCAATCAGTGGAGCATTTAAGGGGTCTTATTCTCCTTTTGATTTCACTACGCACCAAACACGCAAATCGGACATCAGTCGATGAATCATTGTTCATGGCACAAGAAAGCCAAATACCCATTGGCCAGCTGTTCCTGTTCCTCGAACCGAATCTCTGGCAACGATTCTGTGGCCCCTGGCATATGGTAAAAGGCTTGACGCTTCAATTACACTCACACAAAGGCTCACAAAGAGTCGAGACTTGGGAACTGCGAAGGAGATATGGCCGACGGCGATCGTTAAAATCCATCCAACCACCCAGACAACACAGCACCCGAATCCAAAATTCAAAATCCAAACCCAAAACCAAAACCAAATCCAAATCCAAGTTCCCCAGTTCGAATGTCTGTAGTTGTGACTTCCCCTCCCCCAAACTGCTGCTCTTTCAACTTGTGCCTTCTGTTTTTGCTGCCTGTTGAGAGTTGACAACTGTGCACTTTCATGGCCTATGGCTAGAGCCATGAAATACGAGTACGAATATCTTCTCTGCCAACGATTGCCTGCCTCCTGCAGGTTGTCATGCGAAATCAGCAGTTGGTCGACTACCTCTACTACTACTACTATTAC
The DNA here is from genome assembly GCF_025200985.1 of Drosophila gunungcola. Classification (NCBI taxonomy): domain Eukaryota; kingdom Metazoa; phylum Arthropoda; class Insecta; order Diptera; family Drosophilidae; genus Drosophila; species Drosophila gunungcola. Next base: position 206,568 of record NW_026453186.1, on the reverse strand, counting down.
TACGGCTACAGCTACGATGCGATTTGGCCAAACATTGCTCAGTTGCTCAAAGGCAGGAGGCATTTACATTTACTCCACTATTTTCCAATCGAGAAACCGAACAGTGGGCGATGTGGAAGCAGAAGCAGAAGCAAAAGCAGTAGCAATTTGGTCAGCAAACTCGTTAGCAGGCAGTAATAGTGATAACTGAGTTGGCCAGAACAAGAAATTACGGCCAGTCAAAAGGACTCGCAAATGTGAAAAGAATAGGCACTACATCAGCATTACATTTCTAAAAGGCAGAGGCAAGTGAGATGATCAATGGTTTTTGCATCTAAAAGAAGGGATATTTTAACAGTGATTATTGGGGTTTTAAAAAAAAAAAGTATTTTTAGAGCTTATACGCAATATAATTTGTTGATTAATTTTGCGGGTTTTTAGAAAGATCTATTGAAATATATTACTATTGTGTTATCAACACTTTAAGATTATGCAATTTTCAGTCAAATATCTTAAAGCGTTTTGCTTGGATTACAAAATCGAAAATAAAACATTGGTAACGCTATTGTTAACAGTTGGATTTTTATTCAATTAAACATAATTAAGATAAGACAATTTCTATTCACTCCCTTAAACTTAAACGATATTTTCTGTTCAAGTCAAAAAGTTTAAAGGGCATTTTACTTTAAAGATTAGATTTAAATTGGCAAAAGTCTAAAAAAATGAACTCTAGTTTAAGTATTTTAATTGAAGCCCCGGATAATATTGGTAAGCATTTGGAATGTCACACCCCGTTTAATCCGTCATAACATTTCCAAACCAATGGAATTCACATGGCTTAAATTCACAAAACATTAAAGCAAAAACCAAACTGCACAAATAAAGTAATTTAAACGTTATTATTAACATTCCCAGTAATAAATAAACTATGTCATCAGTAATATTTATTATTGAACTGCTCCCTGACTAATAATAAAGTGAAATTCGAAAAGTAGCATTCACAGTTTATTGGGCATCGCTGTTGGCCAATTACCCAAGCCTTCTTCTAACCTCCTGCTGTCGTTTAACTCGAAATTCAAACACACTTTTCGGTCTAGCGCTGATTGTGAAATCTTGTTTGTTTGTTGCCATCACCGACCCCTCACCCAAAACACCCTCTCAATCATTTAACATTGGCCATTGTCCATCGACGTTGGACGTTGGATGCTGGAGTATCTGTCCTTTGCTCCATGCTCTTGCTCCCTTTTCGGCATCCTCTTTGCTGGGTTTTTTAAACTCCCCGAACGAAATTGAGTCATGGGCCACAAAATCGAAATTCCATCAACGTTCGAGGTGCCACTAGACGAACACGCGATCAATTCAGACCCCCGATCAATCGAAGACCTCAAGCCCCTCCCATTTTAGGTGCGATCAGTGTCACGGGGGATTGAAAAGGGTATCACTAGTCTGGACAAAAGGTGGAATGGCGAGGGGGGTGCCGCGTCAAAACTAATTAAATAACCCGTTCGACAATGCAGTCGCATGGAAACGAAGCTGCGAAGTGAACCCCAAGAAGACCAGGCCCTGGACAAGCTCTCCCTGCTCATGTTCAGCTGTCGAAAGCATTTAATTTTCAATTATCTCTTGGAAATTACACAAAAGCCAGGTCCGGACTTCGAGTTGCAGATGAAGTTGGACCAACGCCTTCCACTTTTCCCCTCATCGAGTGGCAAAGTAAACAAACGGAGGGAAATAAAAGTCGGCCAACTAAATTGGCCAATTAAAAGCCCTAAGTGTTTGATCAAATAAAGCCGGGAAAGCAGGAACTACGAAGTTCAGCCAAGATAACTATTATTTGTCCAAAATGTGATATCAGAAGTTTTGAGGATTAAATGTGCGTTCCTCACCAGTTTTTTTCTCAGCTACAACATTTTTTGATGATTAATTTAGGTAAGGGAAGAGTCAATGTGACTTGTTTTTTTATTAATAACTTTCCTTACTTTTACTATTACTTTCACAAGATTTAGGAAACATTGCATACAAGATTCTCTAAAGCAATGCATTTTATAGAGTCTTTGATTTGAATAAATAATTTATTCGAATTCGGAACTGATTAGGTTACAATTTAAGCCAATCTATTTCGATTTCAAACATTTTATATTGTTTCTTATATTTGATTACAATTATTACTGTAATGCTTAATTAAATTGTAAATAATTTAAAATCTAACATCTTAAAATTGTGTATAAATATTATTATATTTTTTATGTTGTAGATTTTAAGATGAGTTTTTTTTAAATATTGTACGCTCTCCACTCAACCTCCTCATTGTAGGCCTCACATGATGTGAAAACCATCTCGTCAGCCAGTTTTTTCTATCTAATAATTGCACATTAGCCAGCCAGATCAAAGCCTCGCTATCGGAGGCCATAACGCTAAATGGATAATTTACGACCTGACTTTTAAAGCAGCTCTCAGATCCACCGATGTCTCCGAAACAATGCAATTCAATTAAATTCAAATGGAAATGGAAATGGAAATGCAAATGCAATTTCAATTGCGGCAGCCAAGGAGACAAGACCAAAAGGCCGAGATGAAACGACTCTCAGCGCACCATTTGACCGCAGCTTTTGGTCTGGCTTTGGTTTGGGATTGGGTTTGGGCTTGGGTTTGTCTTAGTCTTAGTCTTAGCCAAGAACAAGTACAAGTACAAGTACAAGTCCAAGTGTAAGTCCAAAGGTGCCGGGAGTTGGGGGTTGTCTGAGGCAACAGCTTGACTGCCTCTGGTTTTGGTTCTACATGGGCTCCCCTCTTGGCCCGGATCGCCTTCATACCATGCCATCGCATCCCATCGAATCCCATCCCGGCATCATCGTCATCGTCATCGTTGTCTGCGCCGTTTTGTCTGCATCTGCCCCGGCGTCATTTAAAAATAGTTTTGCGTGCGGCTTCGCCGGAATGGGGGGCAAAATCGGAGGGTCGAAATGAGCAGGTTAAGCTAAAAATATGACGGCGGCAGCCTGCTTTTGTACACTTGCAAAAAAGTTCAATATGCAAATAAACACTTTGAGTTGTTATTTGGCCAAGTCTCCTCTCCCTTCAGTCATTTGCATGTTTAGCTTCGTGATGCAAAAAACTTCTAAGTGGCACTTAATGGAAATTAGATTGCATTAAATTCTGAACTTTATCTTTTCGTTATTTTGAAACTAAATCGAATGTAATGCTTACTCTAATATAAAAAGGTTTTATATATGGTTTAATTTTATGTTAGACATAAAAATTTAAACGAACCTACAATTTAGTTTTATAATTTTATCTTAAAGCTGATAATAGTCTTAAATTATGGTGGCTATTTTAAGTTATAGAAGGGCCACGCATATACTTCTTTTAAAAGATTATATTTAGATGTTATAGTGGTTATTTAGAGTGGCGAAAATGCGCCTTTGAAAAACAACGAATGACTTTAGCCTTTAATAGGTCTTGAATAAACAAAACCAGTATTCATATTGATGTCGCTTCACCGCAAACCCACTGGACTTCAAAAGCAAATCGTAAATTTACGGCTTTCATAAAACCCAGTGGCCAATATCGAATCGCTTCCGTTGGCAGTCTCTACCAGCAATGCTGGCCATCAATTCGAGGCTTCCATAATTTGTTTCCCACAGCAAAGTTGATACTTTTCTTTTCTTATTTTCTTATTTTCTTACTTTTTATCGGCACTTTTGCCTCCTCTCGACGACCATTTATATGTGGTGACCTCAACCGGTTCGGTTCCACGGTTTGAAGTGACCCATCTCCCCGGGTCCACATGCTGCTCCATTGTCGCATTGGCAGAGCGATTAACTTATTTGAGTAGGAGACTTTACCCCATTTTCAGCCATCATCATCTGGCCGACGCTCCTTCGCTTTTTATATTCTAGGGTATTCGAGGGATAAAGGGTGTATTGTGTTGGCTGCCATGTGGCTCTAGATTTAAGAATATCGAAGTGTGTTTATCACTACTGCTGTAAGTAAAAGGTGTAGTCTAGTCGAGGCTCTCCAGTGCAACTCACTTTCTTGCTCGCTTTTTGTTGCTGTTTGCGTTGCGTCTTTTGCGTAAAGTGTAAATATTATTTCAAGATACTTAACCATGTTGTCGTTGGCAATGTTGCCATCGTTCTTTGGATTTCCAGGGGGCGGCAGAGCTGGCGATTAGCTTATTTTTGCCGGTGACAGTCGACTGACTGCCAACTGCAAACTGCCAACTGGCAACTGGCGACTGGAGAAACGACCTTGTCCCTGTTATGTTGCTGTTTGAGTTGTCAGCGCGTGAATGACTCACTGATGGATTGGCTGACTGTTTGCCAGCTTGCTTGTTGATATTGTCACAGCAAACAGTCAACAGAAGAGGGCCAACAGGGAACAGGGTGGAGCGCTCCACTTGTGCAGCTGACAGTCGGGCGGAAATAAAAGTCAGCGCTGAATCGGCGCCGCCAAGTCTGGCCAATTAATAAGCCCGCTAATGGCACCGCCCGCGGACGGATGCGATGCAGTGCAGCCGCCAGATGAAGGCGATGCCACGACTCGCTGCAGCTCATTTGCAGGCGTCTTTCGTCGACAGTCTCAATCCCTTATGCATACACTCTGAGAAAGAATCTACCAGTTTTTCCTTCAAAATTGCCTTTTACTAAGACCAAATCTAAAGATGGGTCTCCTTGGTTTTCTATTCACTAGTCAATTTTTTTTAAGAATAGAAAATATATTTGTCTAAATTCTGCCCATTACTTTTAACCTTTAAACTAGATATTTTTAAAAATGCGAGTATTAACAGTCAATAATCATAGCTTGCTTAAAAATAAAAAGTCAGAGTTTCTTAGATAGTTTTAAAGATTTTTAAAATTTGTTTTCAATAAAGTTCAACGTTTTAATTGGAATAACCCTATTCCAATGTTGATTTATAAAATACAGTTAAGAATTGGATCGTATAACATTTCACAAAGCACATATATCCATTATTTTTTAGTTTGGATTGGACTGGTCAATTTTAAATCTGCAACCCTGATAAAAGCATCATATAAAAAAAAATAAATAGAAGTAAATTAATGGAAGTTTAATTATAATAACAAAATAATTTAAGATTATAAAATTGAAATGTAATTTAATTTGAAATATTAATTTGGATAACGTTTATTTTGATATGCAAAAGGATAATTTTTGCTGATACAAATAAGATTTCCAAACATGGTTATGTCATGTTAAATACCAGTTATAAAGGCTAGCTTAGTTCTATTATTTGACTGTAGCTGTATGTTAACCGTAATATCCAGTCCTTTATCGCGCGACTGTTTAGGCAACATCATCACCCAACAGACTCGTGGCAGTGGAAGTATTTACCAGGGTGTATAGGATGTGTGTGTGTGTGTGTGTTAGTATAGGAATCCAGCTACAAACGCACTGTTCAGACGGAAACTCATTAGTGAAACTGTGTCTTGGCAGAGTCCCGCCTTACTTTTCCTCCCCGCCAAATGTCAACTTCGCGGCATTTTAAAGGGGTATGGTATGGTATGGGTATGGCATGGGTATAATGCCACCAGTACTCGAACCGACCTTCCTGCCGCCAGTCACCTGGCAACATCGTTACGACGCTCTCGGAATCCCCTTTTTCGCACTGGTCCTAGGTCCTGCCCTATATCCTATGGGGAGAATAATGAGCACATCAGCTAACAGACCACATAAATCACTGGCGAAACGATCATCGCTCTGTTGAAATTTAGACAAATCTTCCCGGAAGACTTGTGGTTCTTTCCGGCTATTTTAGTCTTCTGAATCTAAGACCAAAACCAAAAATTTAAATTTAGCCGGCTGTGAATGGCTTTTAGCAGACACCACTGGCATACTTCGAGTGTATGTATTTGAAGTTTTTTCTATTTTAAGTCATTGATGAAATTCTCAATTAAGTCGTTGATACGTTAAAATTTATACTCGGACAGGCGTGCATAGCTGCATAAATTGGTTTTCAATTTAATAGGAAATTAAAGCTAAAAGTCTACCGCATAAGTATTATTTTTGGATTCTTTTCTATTGACATCTTGCTAGGAACTAGAAACTACATTTAAACTGGTCAGTTACACTTAATTCATCATTAATAAAATATTTAACGGTTTAAACAAGGTCATAAAATAGAAAAAAATTGCTTAAAAGCTTCGTTGGAAGACTAGTTTGCTACAAATACTAACAAAATGTTAAAAACTGTAGCATTAGGAATAAATGAAATTTACAATGACATTTCTGTCGACTGCAAATTAAAACCCATCTATACCCTCGTGAATAGCCATTTGAGGTCCCCATTTTTAATTTTTAATGGTCTTGTTAGTTATCTTGTTGTGATGTATACGTCTCCTTAAGCCTGTCAAGTCGCACATATTTCAAACTTTGTTGCGTCCCAAGGGACCGATCCCAATTTGAACCGGTTAGGAAGTTTAGTAGCGCTGCATCGAATTGGCGTGAAGTTAGAGTATTCCCCTTGGCTGTTTGTGGTGCATTTGCACGGCTGTCGTCTGCCTGCATTTCTCCATCCTGCCCCTTCCTTCAGATCTTTCGACACATTGTTCTGCTCCTTCTGTTGGGTTTTCCATTCGCTGCCGTTGTTGTGTGTGTACACAAATTTTTATGACGACAGGTTGGTTGGTTCGTCGGTTGGTTCGTCGGTTGGTTGCATATTCGCTTGCAGGTGGGGTCGAAAGGAGGCACAGGAGGTGACTGGCAAACCTGGAAAGCGATTTCACGCTTGACGTTGCACCGAGCGCACACGGTGGCGCCACCTAGCGGGGCTCAATGGTGGCGAAAATGCACATAGAAAAAATGTGGACTCCTGGTAATTAATAAATGGAAAAATCCCATAATTTTTCGGCAAACTAGTAAACATACATTTCTGGCTCCCTGAAAAACTAGTGGTGTGGGTGGGGCAAAACCGACCGGTGACTTGAGACAGCAGCTTTGATAATATTTTTAATTAACAAACAAAAAAAAAATTAATTTAACATTCTTTTAATCGACTATTAATGCTAAAATATGTATTTCGATATATAGAATCTAAAACAAAATAAAAATATTAAAGGTGTTTACTAGTCGTATACGTTGTGATTATGTTATATTCAATAGGAGTACTATTAAAACAAAATTAGTTTTTTGCATAAGAAGCATACATTTATATGACATTCTAGGACTTATAACCTTAATTATTATTTAATGTGCTTATATCATCTATATGTTTTTGGTTATTTATGACAAGTGTAAATCATATTTTTTTCACTGTTCCGAATAAGAGAATGAAAGGCTGAAAAACGAGCAGCTCGTCTCTGACAAAAAAAAAAGCAAGAGTTGAGGCTGCTGGTTCTTCTGAGGCCCAAGTTGGATCCGAAGCTGGATCTGAAGCTATAGCTGAAGCTGCAGTCGAGTGATATAAGTGGTTGACATGTAGCCGCCATTAGCGGTACGATGACAAGCGTTGAAAGCGCGCCCGGGGAATTAAAACGCAAAAAGGGAAAAGGCAAAAAAGGAAAATGATGTGGAAAATGGGGAAAAGGCAGAAGCGAACAAGAGAATTGGATAGGATAGTTCAACGTTATTTTTTTTTCTGCCACTCCCCCCTCTGGCTGACTCCATTTTTATGACAGCAATGGAGCAGGAAACCGCAGTGGAATATAAAAAAGGTGCAAAAATCATCAGCACGCTGTCGGCGGCAGTTCCATACCCTCCCCCCCTCCGCCCCTCCATACGACCTTCGTTCTGCCTTCTGAAAACCGCCTGTCACATTAAAGTATCATTTGCAGTCACTCAGCTGGAGGGTATCCCCATTTCACAGCCAGCAATCCACGGCGATTAAAGTCAATGGCATTCCAGTAGCACTAGTGGCTATAGGATATATTGAATCCACAAATCGTAGACTTAATTTATGGTTTCGCGACTTGGGTGAGCTTTTCGTGCCATTTGCATGGTTTTCCCGACCATCAACCATTGACCATTGACCATTGAACATTGACTACCGGCCACCAATAATGGCAACGGAAGTAAACTCTAATGAATACATTAACATTAATAATTGCCTTGGCTTGAACCGGTCTTTAGCCCCAGAAAGGAGGCGTGACTGAGTGGGTCTTTTCGGTTGCATAATTTGGTTGAGCATCAGCAATTTGACTATGAGTTAATATAAACATAAATATTTCTTCATTAGAGACCTTAAATTTAAAAATATTCAAACATTTCCAAGATATATTATACTTATAACCAAAAATCAGAAAAGTGTTTAAACCTCTTCAGGAAAAATCTGACGCAAACTAAATTAGTTCATTTTAAATGCAGATTTATATCACTTTTAAACTCCCACGTAGAGCTTAATAAATCTCAACACTGGCAGCCATTTATATAAAACTCCAGTTTGATATGGTCGCAATAAATTTTAAAACTAATTGAAATTATTTAACTGATATGCATAAACAATTTGTAAAGATTTTGATTCATACCCACTTAATGTTCATATCTGTATCCATAAATTCAAAGCTAATGCCAACAATAAAAGGCATCAGCGACTTATTAAATAATATAGTCAAGAAAATAATACGTTTAAGGGCAATGAGCTTGAAATACGGTTAATGCAGTGTTCATTTAATATTTCCAATAATTTCAAATAATTTTCCAAAAAAATAAAATGTGTTTAATGACCGGGCCATTATTGTGAAATTCTTAAAATAAAACTTTTATTGATTTAAAGTGGCACACCAGACTTCTACTGGCTGCGAAGTTCTCTAGAAATGGTTTTCTATGCCGATATGTTAAGAAATTACCACCAACCAGCTTCTTTTGGTCCCGAACGCGATCGTCTGGATCTCGAAAATGGGAAAGTCGCCGGGGAAACCGAAAAACTACTCACACCGAAGTTGAACAAAAATAAAAAAAATAGTCAAAAGGCGGGTCTGCAGCTGAGGGGCAACAGGATGCGCTGACATTTATCACCTGCCATGAGTGTAGTTTGCGGTCTGTAATTCCCTTTTAGCCGGCACTTCACCCGCATTCGCGGACATTTATGCCAAGTTTTTCGGCAATTGTGCGAGCGGCAGACACTTTTTGATTACAGCCAAAAGTGGAAAGTGAGGAGTGGGCGGAGATGGTGCGGCATTAGCATTAGCATAAATTTCGGCTAGCTCACACAACATCCGAGTATGAATATATAATACGCCGGTTGAACGTTATTTATGAGTGTGTGTGTCTGTGCTTGGAAACTTGGAGTAACTTTTCGAATGGAAACCCATGGAGGAGGGGGTTTTTTGGTGAAGGTCGGAGTGTGGGGGCGGTTAGGCCGGAACAGGGGCAGGATAATCGCAGCTTAATGCAGTCGCGACCCATCCGTCCTTGCCAACTGCCATTTGTCTTACCATCCCGCCATTGATAACAAAAGCGAGACGAACTTTAGCCCCCAATACACAGGGAAAAATTCCAATTCACTTAACACAGACGAAAACCACAATGCTTAACACTTCTGGAAGGATGAATATGGGTACGTTTACCCAAACTTATTTGAGCTGGTTCCTGGAATTTTTAAAACTTTAATAATATATATAATTATTATAAATCAAAGTTCCTTAAAACGTGAAATTTTTGTGTTTTAAAGATTTATATGCTTTCAGAAAATTGAAATTATAATTCTCAAAAATCCTTTAAATATGCTTTTTAAGAGCATACCCTTCCAAAGAGAAAATATGAACCAAATTGAACATTGTTTTATAACGAAATATGCCTCAAGAATTTTAAATTTTACCTAATTGGAAAAATTTCAAAATATATATGTGCAAAAATTGTAGCTAATTAAATATTCTAATTAAATATGCCTCAAAAATTGTTTAATTATTAAATTTTCCAAAAACTTTGGTAGTTCTTTTGAATACACATTAAAAATCTTTAAAGCATTTTCAATTAGTCCATATTAATACTTAAATTTAGACTTTTGTTTACTTAAATTTAGACTGTTGAATTCTGCAAAAGACCTTATTAATTATTTAAATACAACTTAAAAGTCTAATATGCTTTGTTAGAGAATTTACTTCCACAAAACATATGTACAATGGGTTCAAATAATTTGTTCTGGGAGAAATAAAAACGAAAGTCATTTTGTTGGACACATACGTATATTCGGAAAGCAGAAGTTTTGCTGTGTATTAATCCACCACGCCCACCTTGAGCCACAGAAACGTGGTGTGTGTGCGTGTGGGCTCATTGAAGAGCATTTAAATTTAATTTGCATGCAGGCTGAGCAAACTTGTGTTTACCTTGCGGTAGCGAAATCAAATTTGAATCCGCTTTGAGTTCCGCTTCCGCGACTCGCAGAGTCGGGTATTTCAAAGGGATCGGGATCCCTGACGAAGTCGCTACTAACTAGGCATCGTCTGGGGCATCTCGAGTGGCAGCCGAAATCGGTTAAGTTCTGACCAAGCCATGTGGGGTTTCCCCGGCCCATAAAAAAACCCCAAAAAACATTAACACCCACCCATCCTGCAGGTGTAGGTATAAACTGTTTGAAGTCTTGATTCGGGGTGGGGGGGTTTAAATCAGTGGGTGTGTGAATGGTTGGCTATGTGGGTGGGAGCGGCTTTAAACGATGCCAAATTATATTTATTTATTCGTGCGTTCAAAGAGATTAGCGCTCACTAGATGGCGCCACCTCAAAGGCGTTCACGGTGAAATGCAAAGCCGTACACGTGTATTTATCGATGTGTAAGTGTGTGTGTATGTACTGTGAAACAAGAGCAGAGAGATACTTGAGATTTAAGACTTAAGCTCTTATATGCCAACAAAGATATCCTTTAATTCAATCGATTACGCCATTACCACCATTAAGGCGCCTAGACAGCTACGCAATTTTCCATAATTTATGACTTTTTCCTTACCCTCTTAAAAGGTATCATAAAATTACAAATAAAGAATGGTAATTGTATTCCAGATATCAATAAACCACAAGTGTGCCGCCAAAATAAGTAGTTTTATTTTATCACTGTATAAGGCTGAATAAAACTATGCTTATTTGTATCAAAAAGCTTTATTAAAAACATTAAATTTGTAGTTTTATGCTAAAGGAGGGATAATGTGGCTCTTTAAATCAAAAGAAGTAAAGCATTATTTATTAAAGGAAGCATTATTGTTTCAAAAATTTGAAAATGCTGTGCCAACTAACTATTCGGTCTCTCAATTTTACAAAGTATTTGGTTTATCCCTTTTTTTTGCAGAGTATTCGACATACTTTCTTGCCTTTCATAGCTTTTCCTGTTTTATTTTTTGTGTTTTTCGTTATGAGGCCATTTAAGGAGCCCGAAAGGAACAAATCTTTTATTGATGTTCGGGAGATGGATGGCGATTGGAGTTGGGGAAAAAAGGGGAGGATGGCTGGCTGATCCAGTTACCGGAGTTGGCCTGTTGGCCTGTTGGCGAGCTCTTTGGCAGCTCATAAAACCGGCAAAATGCGGCAATTGCTCGCGCCGCCATTGAGCCGCCCATTAACCCCAACGTGGTGTGGCGTTACCTACCTGGCACATGAATAAATCACGGGGTGATTCAAAGCCACCACCACCCTGAATACTGGATACTGAACACTGGATACATAATATCGGCCCACTCGTTCAACTGCCAGATGATAAATGTTTTTACACGCCCTGCTGGCTTTCTTCGATTTGCTTAACAAATTTGTGAGATTCTTAGCACATTTGCATATTGCGTTAGCGAAATGGAACCCCGTCCAGATTGTCAAGTGTACAAAATGCCGCCGCGTCCTCTATTTATATTTGTGGATTTCTTTTCCCCAGCTACAAAGACCAATGGGTTGGCACAGTAATGACGACATTTCCTTCCGACATCGACGACTGCACTGCTAAAAAGAAGGAATAGATGGAACATAACATTACGTACCTTATAATAAAATTCAAATATTTAATACAATGCATGTAAAATTGCATGAAAAACTCCATGATTTAATATTAAAATGCTTGAATAAAAGTTGGATTTAAAATGGGTCATAGTTGTTATATACAGGAGTGGTTAAAAGTATTGACACAATTTATAAGAATCTTTTCATTTGATATGTGTAAATACTTTTGACTAGCCCTATATGTATCATATAACAGTTTAATATATTTTAAATTTACACTGAATACCTCAGGTTTTACAATCTTCTTCGAAATTAATCAAATCAGTTCTTGAACCATTTCCATTTCTTTGTTGCAATTGATAAAAATCAAAGGAAAACACTCGGCACTTACTAAGTTTTTATGAACAGTGTGAGTTGCGCTTTTATTGCTGCCGTTGTCGGTGTTGCGAACCATTTTAAAAGGATTTCTGTATTGAGTTTATTTAGCTCCTTCACACGACTTGAAGACAGGAATTGAAAATGGACTGTGGGGGCGGAGTGCGAATTGGCGCATCGCTCAATCGAAGTAGTTCAATAAAAAATGTGCTGGAATTTCCTTGACATTTTCGCCAACATTGACGCCATTTCTCCCCCCGCAAACTCGCACCCTAAACATTTTTCGACGGTCTTTTCGTCGTAAAACGCTTGGAATTTCGTGCGATTTTCATCGGATCCCAGGGGGAATTGACCTGAATTTGCTTTGTGTTCGCGCGACTCTGGAATGTCCATTCTGGCTGGCCTAAGGTATTTTCGCAATAATTTGAATTAAACAAACGCCCTAAAACGAGTGGCAGGGCACTGGGGAGTGGACTTGGGATCAAGTTTAGGTTTCGACCTCCAACTTTCTCACTCCCAAAACGCAGCTAAATCAGAAGAAGTTCATCGGGCGAGTCGAAAAGTGGATAACTGCTGATTGTGCGGATGGCATGACAGAATCTTAATTCTAAACTGCCAACAAATAATGCGATTGAAAAAGTTTAATTACACTGTGTGAGTGCAAAAATGTAAGTTAAATTCTTATTAAAAGCTAAATAATGTAACCTTTTCACGTTGTTAAAGAATTCCATTAACATGAAGGTGAGATATTGAAATGGTGAGAAATTGTGTACTTTTAAAATTATAAAAATAATAATATTATAATTTTGTAACACAATACATTTAAGTTGAAAATGTATAAAAAGCATTACAAATTTATTACGTATTTTCAAAGCATTCTATGCAATAAGTACTTTTGTTATGACTTAGATACCTTTCCACGAAATAACACAGTCATTTAATAATATTTCTGCAGCGTCTTCTATGGTAGCTCTTTAACCTGCTTTAAGACCAACATATTTTTAATTAGTGAAGTTGGAACTGGCATGTTCTCGGTTCATTATCAGAGTTATCCTCTTTACGAAATGCTGTCCCCCCGAGATAAATTAAGCTCTAGATTAAACTCTGTTGTCGCAGTTCTCCGGAATAAACTGATGACCAAACAAGCCTATTAAGTTCACTTGGCCACCTTCCTGCTAGACAGTTGCTCCTCCTCTTCCGCTGGCCAAAACACCTCGTAAATTGCAAATAATAAAAAACGGGCGAAAAACAAATTATTTTCTGCTGCCTTAGCTAAAAGTTTGCTTATCAATGGGGGGCAATGGGGACTTTGGACTGGAGAATGGAGCATGGAGAATGGAAAACCTTGTCGGGTCAGTGGACCCGACGCTGTTTATAATTTTTTTTTGCTCGCGGACTCGACGCATTCATACGGCATGCAGAGCCTGGAAATCCTTTCCCTATTCCCCGCCCCGTTTCGCCCACTGTTTGGGGCTCTTTTCTACTTTGGCTTCCGTTCCTGGGTCCTGGGCGAGCTCACATAAAATTTAATTAAGTGCAACAACAGCAGCAAAAGCGGCAACAGCATCGGGGACCCCGGCGATAGCAGCATCGTTTATAAAATTCACATAATAACAATAAATTTTCAAATGCGCCTTGGCAGCCAGCGTCTGCCACCCACGTCCCTTCGTCCTCGGAAAGGACCTAGGTATTAAAATTTATCGCCAGCTTGCGTAGCACGCGCTGCAAACGCGAAGAAATTTGCGTGCCGGATGCCAAGGGGTCGGAAAAAGACACGGGGAGGAATCGCCCCCGCTCGCTACACGGTAACAATTGAGTTGGCAATATTTCTGTAAGACTCATTGTTTACAAAGATAAAACTTTATATTTTAAGTGGCCACTTTACGTAAGTAAACCTGTATACATCAATATTGACAAACATAAAAGGCAAAGAAATTGGAAAAAAGTTCAGAACTTGTTTGTATATAATTAGGAACTCACATAATTCGAAGTCTCAGTCTACGACTAAACTATAAAATTAATTTTAGATTTGTTGGCAAAAGAGAGTATAAATTCAGTTTTATTATTGATTTTAAAAGAATTTATACTCTGCTGTTTTTAGAGCTTAATTTGAATAAACTATTTCCTGTTTTAATTCAATTTAAAATATTAAACCACAAATTTTAAACATTTCGTAAAATATTTATAAAATAAATAATGACTTCAATATGGAAAATTAAACTTAAAATGCATTTATTATTTAACCTTATATTTTTTTTTTTGCCATTTTTCCCTGTGTGTAAAATTAGTTGAAGATATATTTGTTTTAATCAAACATATTTTAAGTATTACTCTTCTTATTATCATCTTAACACTTTGAAATACAAAGCATGAGCTTGATACAACTGCTGACTTGACAATATTGCCAACCTTTAAGTTAAGGCGCGATTTTTAATTGATTCAACCTGAATTTGCACAGTGTGTTGGCATCGGAAAGCGAGTGGAAGCAGCAGAAAGCGCGATGCGAAGGGAATGCCAGCTTAGTGTCCCCAGAGGCGAGCTTCCTCCTCCAGACCTCCACCGCCTTCATCTCCCCGAAGCCATGGGTGTGCATATGTATTCCCGATCAGCTTTAAGAATGTATAAGGCACCGGCGGAATGGTAGTCACATATGGCGGGTCCCGACTCCTCCACCATCGTCACCCCCACCACCCCTCGAATAATTTGTCTATTTGTTTGCCTTTGCTTCGGTTGGCTTGCTCATTCATTTGACTCGCATTAATTACATGACACGCACACGAAACCTGGAGTCTGGAATGCAGAGTCCCGGTTTTTCCCTTTCCTTCACACTGATGCCTATTCCTCCTCCTCCTGGCCAAAGTCCTCCTTGGCCCAGCATAATTTATTAAAGGACCAAAAAGAAAGCTTTCTTCTCTTCACAAAACGCCGAATTTCGGTTGCACTTGAAAAAATAATAAGTATTAAAGGAGTATAGCCTGAACTTTGTGGTTATATATGAAACTACTGTTCAATTATCAACCATTGTTCTCATGTGTAAGTAATATTTAAATCAATTATTATTTTCAACAATAAAGAACTCAGAACAGATGAACAGAGAATTTTTAAATGTTTTATATGGTAATTCTTTGGGTCGACTGAATTAATCATTTTAAAAACTAGGGTTTAAATTATATTTTAACAATTTTCTTAATTTTACATTGTGTAATTGCTATGTTCTTTTTACTATTATTATGCATTTATTATTGGTATCATGTTTTTATTTAGATTAATTGAAGAAGTTGAAAATTAACTCTAATAAATATTGTTTTAAATTATGAAGTTCAACAGAAAGTTGTGAAGCATTAAATAAAATTTAAATAATAAACATCAAGTGGTTTACGCTGTCTGTTATATTTATTTTTAGGAAGACTTAAAGCAAAGGAAAAAGGCATATTAAAGGCATATTTTATTTATTTAAAGTGGAAGGGTTTAGTGGGCTGTATGAGGCGAATTTCTGTTTGCCAAAATTGGGCGTTCATCTCTGGTTCCTTGGGGAAGTTGAGGCGGCCCCATCCTCCGTCCTCCGTCCTTGAGCACACACATCATCATCCTCATCCCCATCCTCATCTGGAACCGGCTGTGGCTGAGGCTGAGGCTGAGGCTGAGCCTGCTCCTTGTCCGCTCGTCAACGCAAATGACTGTCTCATGTTATCTGCTAAGCCGCCTTATCTGTTTCGACCTTCCTGGCTCCCAGATGCTGCCCCATCCGCCCTTCTGAGATTTCGCCTGTGTTACTTATTTAATTTGTTGCTTATTTGTATGCTCGTGGAGGAGCAGAGCAACAAGCAAACAAGTCCAACGCAGCTTGCTGTCTTCTTGGATCTCCGAATGCGAATCCGAATACGACTCGACAAATTCCTGGCTCCACTCACTTGTTTGCATATGTTTAACATGTTCCCCAGCTCCTAACTCCCAACACTTAGCTACCCAATCCCAAGCCCAGTGCCGCCCCATTGTTGTTTGCCTGTTTGACTGTTTGACTGTGTTGTGTGTCCTTAACTCAGCCGAAACAAACTGAGCCGAACTGTACTAAACTGAGCGGGGAGCATGTTTTCCTTGGGCTTGCTAATGATTTTGCCAGGGTGCTAATCAAATTGCCTGGCCTGCAGCAGCTAATGTCATTAACCAAAGGTGAACGGGAGGCGGGGGGATATGTAAATGTTTATCCAAATGGTGGCAGACCCACAGACTACCAGCTACAGTTGTGGCAAACGAAAATGGGCCAAGTTAAAAATGACAAATACTCCAAATTTGCAATGATGAGCCAATCTTAATGATTGAATTTTTTATTAAATAAAATTAATATCAGGTCTGTGATATCTGAACTCACTTTTATTTATTGAGCCATAGTTTTTTTGTTTTTTAACTCCAAAAATTTTAACACAAAAGCTTTCTTTTTGAGTACTACATGTGTCATTTTGCATATAAAAATAAACTTTTATGTATATTTAAGACTTAATTTTAGTGTGCTTAAACTGCTCCATCTGGAAGCCAATATTTGCTTGCCTATTAACAAGTAATGTTGTGGTCATTTCCTATTAACTGAATTTAAGATAGTTTTTGAGTCCTGTACAAATACATTTTGAAAACTATGTGTACTTTAGTTATACTATATATTTTTATTTTGTCAAAAGCTTTATTTTATTGCGATGAAACTGTAACTCTACAGAAGCAAAAATTTAGTTTGATATTTACAAATTAAGCACTCAAAAAATATTAACGTGTGCTATTACGGTTTGCAATGAAATATGATGTATACGCCTGTGGTACCACATTTCTATGCATAAATTGCCGAGCTCCGACTTAAATCTCCCCTTTTGGTCCCTGGTTGGGGGAACTTTTATCATTGATTGCCATTTCACTAGACCGCCTTTGCCACCCCTTTAAGTTTTTAACTGCAGCAGTTGGGCCTGCAAGTTGTCGCATCTTTTACCGGCTTCCCTTGGTTATTGCTTTGGCACATTTTTCGATTAAAATTTATTTGCACAACTTATGAAAACTTAAATGCCCATAACGGCGCCGGCAGACCCGGACTCAGACTTGGCTACGTGGCAGCTGAAAGACTGGAAGGCTGGAAGGCGGAGTAGGAGTAGCTGCAGAGCCAATACCAAGTAATAGCCTCCAACCGATCCCACGAACGTCTGCGTTTTCTTTCCGAATGGCGCCTGGGCTGCCACATTTCTTGGCTAAAAAGTTTCGAATATTTCATAATTTGCAACATATTTTATGGAGGCGCAAGAGCATATTGCACTTTTCCGGCCACGGGGCCTCACAGTCATAAAACTCATTTTTTTTTTGTCCGGGAAACAGCAGGGGAAATGTTTGTTTTTTTTTTGGGCGATTTTGTTAGCACTTGCAGCATAACTCATACGCCGCATAAAAAAATTAAATTTAGCTCCCCCCTTTTGACCTCGTTTTGCTGCTCATTTTTCGTTAAATAATTCAAATGACTTCCGACTTAGACTTTGACATTGAAGTGGTCGTTTTCCTTCATTTCCCGCCGCCGCTGCTTTCTCGGAAAATTCAGTTTGCGAGCAAATGAAGCGCAGAGTCTGGGTTTCCCCCCACTCATTGCCGACGATCTTAAACCGTCTTCACAGGTACGCGGCGCACTTAAAAAGTAATTTTATTACACAGCTACTTACGGCAAACAGCGGAAAGAGATGGCTAGAGGTGGCAGAAGGAGACGGGGAGACGCACTTAAAGTCATCACCTCAAAGCGAGGAAAAAGGAAAAAGGAAACTTCTCTTGGCGGGAAAATGGCGTCCCCCCACGCCCATTGTCACACTATTGCCGGAAGTTTTATTTAACCTTCGTACCCTTCGTCAACCTTTGACGCTGATTGTTCCTGTGCTATCTTCAACCTAGTAAACCCTCAACACGCACCCCCCCTTTTTTCAGCTTATTTCCTTGCATTTTCGTTTACAAATTTTTCTCATTACATTTTTACATCATCTGTTTTTTCTGTCCCCCTTTTGACTTTTCGCCGGCTTCGCTTCGAGCAAAAGCTGGCAAAAGTTTCCACTAGTTTTTGCCCTTTTGCATGGCTTTTCTTCAATTCTTGCACTGCACACACTTGGCTGGTATCTTTTGCAAGGTAATTTAATGACTCGAACTCCTCGTAGTAATGGGCATCCAATGGGGTTTGACAGCAAGAAAGGGAGCTCTCTAATTTGGCTGATCCCCAGGAAAGTTTCCAATCGAGTCAGGTCACAGATGTGTGGCTGGAATGCTTTGTTAATAAGGGTAAGTCTAATAGAGGCTATAAGTTGTTTGTGAAATAGGTCATCATCTAATTAAAACAAGCAGAGAGACGGCGATTTTACCTAAATTTAACATAATGTTACCTAAAATGCTTTGACAAAGCACTCAATCAACTTATTCACTTATTTGTCCTCAGTTTTGTTAAACTGCAATTTCAATTTCCTTCTTTAGGTTTTGGTTTGGGTTAAAGTTTAACAGTTTAATTCGTAAGTTACCTTTTTAATATTTATTGTCACTCAAATGCTACAATTCTTGTTAAGCTACAATCTCATATTCAAAATTCTTTTTTAGTCAATATAAAAAAGTTTTACAATTTATTTCCTAAAACCTTCAAACGTTTAGTTAGGGCAATTGTCTTGCCTTAATATAAACTCCTTAATAAACGAAGACCAATTATACTAATGAAAAATTATGCTAACATGAAATATGTATTCTGGCTCTGACAGTTTGGCCAGTCGCCGTCAAAAGATTAAATAGAAAGTACCTTTGGGAAAGACCAAGATGTCCAGAAGACTTTACATTTTCTTTGAGCGGTCAGACCTCACTTTTGCCATTTCTTACCCTTTTCTTCTCAGCTCGCAAGCTTAGCCCAGCTTTTTGCTGCCATTGCCACTAGTTTTGAGCTGTACAAAGTGTGTATGTACCAAGTGCACTGAAAGAAAAATGCATACAACTTTTAAACATTTAATTCAAATAAATGTTTAAAAATATAAAAGATCTATAAAGAAAACTGTATACTACAAATATAACATTTATGATAATAAAAATGTGTTTTTTAAAGTTAATCAAAAATAACTAAATATTCTTAATTTTAAAATACATAGTCAATGTATCAAAATGTATATTTTTAACTAAATAGAGTTAAAGGCATTTGTTTTTTTAAGGTATAAATTAAAATTCCCGAACCCAAGACCATTTGACATTTTGTGTTTTTAATTTTCCGAGTGCGGTTATCTTTTACCCGTTGTTGTTCTCTGGCTTGCTTCTGCTGCTGGCATTTCATTTAATTACTTTTGACATCAGGTAGAAATTTTCGCTGCCGCTTTTCAACCCTTTTTTTGGACTCCGAGTTGAAGAGGGTTGCGTGGCGTTTTAAGGGGGGAAAACGGTACTGGGATGGGCGGAAAAGTGTGCCAAATATTTGTTTAGGCATATTTGCCAATGGCCAATGGTGTTCTCATATCCGCAACTCATCACATCTGAAACAGCCGCATCCACATCCACATTCACATCCACATCCAGATCTACATCCACATCCGACTGACACACGCATCCTTTTCATTGTAAATGCTCATATTTGCATTTTTCCCTTTTGACGTTTGCCTTGCTCGCACTTTTTGGCCACCACCTGCCGCCCGGTTCCTTGCATTTATTTTGATGTATTTCCGTTTGGCAAGCAAATACCCAAGATTCGGATGGAGTGGGTCCGAAAAAGGAGTGAATTTTGAGCTTTCATTAGCTGATAGTTTAGCTCGTTCAACGCAAATATGCGTTGCTCTTCTCCAAGCTTTTCCCAACATCCTTTGGCTGTCAGTCATCCTTTCCTCTCAAAAAAAAAAAAAAACAAAAATGATTCAACGTATATATCTTTACCCGGTGAATGTTAAGTAAAGCTGTGTGTTTACGTAAGTGTACGAGTTTTTGACCTCAGAAAGTATATAAATACATCATGATCAGGGTAACTAGTGGATTCAATTTAACCATTCCTTTGCAATTTCCAACAGTATTTTCTTAAACATGACAAAATATGGCTGCTTAAAACAAATTTTAAGCTAAAAACGTATAAGGAATTTGTTAGCAAAGGACACTTTTCCTGTTTTCAAATGTAAATGAAAAAGAACTACCGGATTGACAACAATGATATATGTGGCAACGAGAAGGCGGGCCTAAAAATAAATTTAATTCAACTTTTAGTTGATGTGTTTATATATAGATAGATTGTTAATATATAGATTGACCTATTTCAATTTCAATAACGCCGACAATAAATTAATTTCGAGCCGAAAAGTTTGTCTGCATAATAATGCAGGGTAGCGTATAACTGATGTGTCATAGAAATAATTAAATCTAAGGACATTTTTGCTCTGTAGATCGATCTATTCCAAATTCTATATCACCCACAGTAAATATGTTTGGAGCCGAATAACTTTGTCCGTACAATAAATAAGCATCAAGCGTATAGCTGGTGTGTCATACATTTGGGAGTCATCCATTTCGACCATGGTTTCCTCCTTGTTTTTCGCTGCGAACTAATCCCATGCTTAGGACTGGTCCCTCATTAGGACTGCCGCCGGATATTCCGTTGTGAGTGAAGGACATGATGCCTTTGCTGGTGGCCGGGGCAAATGGAAAATCTTTAAATCCACCGGCAACTTTTCACTGGCGGTCGGTGGGCGAATGAGCCCGTGCATTATATAGTTAATCATTTAATCTGCATATGTGCATATTAATGAATTTCAACGTTCCGCAGTCCACGCCACTATCACCCGGACTTTTGCACATTTCACCCGCCCGATTTTCCCCAGAAAAGTTTGTGTTTTTTTTTGCCCGACCGAAACTTTTGTTTTTGTTTTTGTTTTTGTTTCGTGTTTGTCTTTTGGTTTCGCTCACTCGTGTTTTATTTTCGACTTTTTGTTTAGGTCCTCTTTTGCATTGTTTTTGCTTTGTTTTGCCTGTTTGCTGTGACTTTTAAAAGCTTTTTTTTGGTAACTCGAACTAAATTAAGTTAAATACATTTTGTGCTCGTCCGTGAACGACAAAGATGCCACCTCGTCACACACGGCGTATGCGTAACCTAAATCCTTCAAACGAAATGTTAAAGATGATAATGTATGGCGGGCCTCAGCTAATGGATTTTTCTCCTCGCGCCAGCAAGGATCAATTCAATTAGCTTTGGCACACATATCGTATAAACACCCTCTGACCTTTGACCTTTGGCAACAAGTGTGTCACATTGAATAAGAGCATTCAATAAGAAGGAAGCCCTAATTCTATTGAAGCTTTTCGCCGTCTGGGTGCTTTGCTTAATACACACATGTTTTAAAAATTTAACATTTAATAAAAGAAAACAGTACTCGTTTGATTACTTATTTAACTTTTTATACATATGTATATTCGCTAATACATTATTTCTTGTGACTATATAAGAGAATCGAAATAATATATACGGATTATTTATTAAATTTTCGAAAAGGCAGCATACATATTTATTACAATAGTAAACAATTTGTAATCCAAGCAAATTTATATCTATTGGAATCTTACTTTGTTTATAAATACCATTACTTCTCCCTGCATTAAGCACTCTCAATATTTATGTTTCTGGGTTAAAACTGCGGTGTGACATTTTAAACCTCCTTTGACTCCCCGACGCCATACAAAAGGCTTAAGGATATATATGGATGGTGATGGTGCTGCATTCTAGGTGCGGTGGAAAAAGCTTACGTAGGATGCTGCTTATTTTGCACAGTTTTTCCGCTTTGTCAATACGCAGATGCTCGCAATTGCGACCTCTGGCTCCGCTGCAGATGCACTTTGTTTCGCAAAAGGGTTTTCTATGTTTTCCAATAGCTTTTGTTTCCCGCTTAGCATACACACAACACACACACACACACACACACACTCTTTGAGAGCTTTTAGTTTTGCATTTTAAGCGTTTGACTTTGCATTTTGCCGTTTGCTGTATTCACAATACGCAAAATCAGTCGGAAACCAGAGTAAAGGGAGTTGAGGATACCTCCTACTAACTTATATATATATATTTAAAAAAAAATTCAAACAAAAAACACTTTTGTACAAACAAGTACAAAAATCTTAGAGTTTTTCGACAGACGTGTGCTATATTAATTTAATTCTTTTGATTACATTTCCCTAAATGTCATATACCTTTCCACTCTTCAAATAATGGGTACAAATACAAATTCTCGTGCATATTTACCGTCTGCATGTGTGTCCGCATATGTGCACACAAAACAACGAGCATGAAAATAAAGAGGGAAAATAGAGGCGCTTTGCGTCCTGCAGTCCCGCATTGAAGATTAGAAAACTGAGTCGGGGTGGAAAAATGTAGATCAGCAGGAGGCGGTGGAAAGAGCCTTTTCCGAAAGCCACAACAGAGTTCATCGAGTGGCAATTTAAGTTGTAAGCTCTTCAATTAGGTGCAAAATGTTAAAGGGGGAATACCTCCGGAAAAGGCTCAACGACTTATGGGTTTTTGAGAGTTTTCATTCGCCATACGCAAATTGGGGGGGATTATGACTTAGAGGGTGTGGTTTTGAAGTTTTTTTTTTATCTGCATAAATGACCCTTAAATTATCTTATTTTAAATTAAAAAGCAATTTGATTAATAGCTTTTGGTTTTTTAATGGTGTTTAACTTGTCATACCCATTTGATAACAATTTTCGATGTACAAAAAAACTTTAATATATATTTTGAACAGTTATTAATTGAAGTGGTTATAGTACTAACATTTTATTCTGCAAAGACAATTTTTTTTTACTTTTGTAAACTTTTATTAAATCAACTTAATTTGTTGACCATTTTATTTTACTGATATTATAATTGAATCGAATAAAACGAAAGCCATTTTGATTAGGAAAGTTTGAATGGTTTTTGTGGGCATTTACCACAGGACTTAATCGTTAAACTTTGACTAGCACCTTCAAGTGCTGTAAAAAAAGCGTCGTTCTGAATTTTAGTGGCTAACCGGCTCACCCGGCCAACTCGTTTGACAGTTGCTGGAAGTGATCGAGGGGCAATTGCCGAAGCTATTGCTATTTTCCCGCTGTGTCAGACCGATCCTCTGCTTTTAATTGCATTTTGATTTGAGCCCGAGACTGAGACTATGACTGAGACTAAGACCGAGTCTGGTTAGACCTGGAAGTCAACGATATCGAAATCGAATCCGCGACCGGTTTCTCACAATCGTAATCGAGGCTTGGACGGAGCTCATAAATCGTTCCATCATCAATGGCACATTGACAACGGCAATGGACGTTTTGGCTGCCATTTGGTCTCCGGAACGAGTCCCCTTTTTTTTTTGGACTTTTTTTCGTTGCGACCGAAGAGTTTGCGCAGGCAAGTTGTGAAATTAATGCAATTTACTTACAAAATGTCCCATTAAAAGCGCTCAGCCAGTGGTGGGGTGAAAAAGGGGGAAAAGGCAGCAGTCATAGACATAAAGCAATATGAGCTTGTCGCAGTCGTAGAGTCGCCCTGTCTGGATGCAAAAGTCTGGGATGTGGATGTGGGCCTGCATGAGAGTGTAATTTAATGCTGCTGCAGTTTTCCCTACCACCCTGCCCCCTGATTTTCCTCTGCCAACCCATACACCCGACCCTGGCAGGCCACAAATTACTAGGCCAAGTCCATGAAGCGCATTTAGCTAAATCACACAATTTATGTCTTATAAAAATGCTTGCCTCTTCAAACCGAAACCCAAGCCGAAACCAAAACCAAAACCAAAACCATATACCAAAGACCAAGGTCTCAAAAGGCCCCTTCCCCTTTTAAAGCCAAGTGACATTGCAAAAAGGCCAAGAGATGTGGATCGCATAAGGAATGCGGCTAGAGTAATATGGGTTCTAAAGCTAATATTTAAATGGGTTGTCAAAGGACAAAATATTTTGCAGCTACTTGTTTTTCGATATACAATCTTAATTTAATATTTTCAGTTGTAGATTCGTACAAAATCACTTCCTTTACAAATATATTCCATATAAAAAGTATTAGTGAAATAAAACCAATAAAGAAAAGTCAATTTTTAATATCTTACCTAAAATCTTTTGTTTCTTCTTGTTTTATTTCTTTATTGAACGTGTTAAAAAAATTTAAACAATGGTCACTTAATACATTTTTAAGTTTACACCGGACTTATGTTTTACAAAGTACTGATGGGATAAATTTGAGTTATTTATACAATCTGTTAAAATGTACAAAAACAAAATGAACTTATTTATGTTGAACACACATGGAATATTGCATTTAAAAATTCAAGAACGAACGCTAGCGTTTTGTTAAGTCGATTAAGGTCAGGTAATCTATATCACAAGTAATTGTGATCCTTTTCGATTATATTACGCAAATAAGGCTCTTAGACTCCACATTTGTTCTCCTATGATTTGCCCAATTTGAGCAGATGTAAAAGTTAACTGAAGAATAAATTTCACTGGAATTACCTAGAAATTCGTTAGGAACCGTTCCCTAACACCTCGACTCAGCTTGACTTCTGGGGAAAAGTGGCCAATCAAGTATCTCAGCTTCGTTAAAGTGGCCGAGCACCCTGCCAGGAGTTGAATAAGGCTAAATCTGATTTATACCTTTTATTATTATGGCGGCCCTCTGATTCTCCATCCTGAATTATTATGAGTTTTGCTGCGTTCGAATAATTTTGCCCGTTCATTTGGCACTGCCGCCGCCTCGTCCCAATTTCAATTTTCCGCTTTCCCTCCGCCATTTACCAGTTTCCAACTGCGGACCTTAAAGTTGCACAATCTCTCGAATTATGGCGTCTTAGCGCGCTTTTCTTTTCTCCTCCTATCGAAATGAGTGCGAATGCGAGGCAAAAGTTTTCAATTCAATTATCAACGCCCATGCTTTATTTTTTTTATTATTTTTTTTTTTTTTGCTTGGCCCGGGATTGCGTGATGGTTTTTTGGGGCGGTGGGTTTTTGAAAATGGAAGGGAGACTCGATTTGGCTCCGATTTGGGCCTGCAATTTTCTGTTTCCCAATGCACATTTTTGGCGTAATTTGTTTGCCAAATTGCGTGTTGGCGTCATCATCGCATTGATGATCATTGGCAGCGTCATCATCGCGGCAGTTGTCACCCATCGGTTGCCAGTTTTGCGGGGGTGTCGATTGCAACAACAGCAATAATGCCACCCCGCCCACTTGGCCATAAATAATTTTGCAGGCAAAAGCCAATTTCGCCAGTCACATTCGGTGGGAGAATCCCAATTCCCGCTTTCCCGCTATTTCAATGGAGTAAAAGAGGGCGTTGAAGTCTTTGTACATACTTATGTACATTTGAAAGGAAATTACCGAGGGAAAACCGGGGTTTCCAGCTGGCCACACTGAACACTCCTTCTAGTTGGGAATTAATTGCATGCGGAGAAAGTAAGTTTTTTTCATCCTAAGCAACGTACATACATTAAGTTGATTTTGAGTTATAAAGAACATTAGCTAGTATTAAATATAAATTCATAGTCGATATACCTACAAATGCACTACAAATTTTTACTTCATGGGTTTGTTGTTCAAATAAACGGTTGGAATTTAACCACAATCAGAAAGTGCTTTTTTACACTGTTATTCTTAACCATAACTTAAATTGCTGTTTTAAAATCAATTAATTTT
This sequence comes from Drosophila gunungcola, assembly GCF_025200985.1. Lineage (NCBI taxonomy): Eukaryota > Metazoa > Arthropoda > Insecta > Diptera > Drosophilidae > Drosophila > Drosophila gunungcola. Next base: position 180,686 of record NW_026453186.1, on the reverse strand, counting down.
TCAACATAATGTTAGTGTTTATCTGCTTCAAAATCCTTAACTAACCGAATTTACTATATTTCTTTTCGATTACACGAATCGAAGCCTGTACATTGTTACATTGAGTAAGCAAATTTGTGTTCCCGAACAATTTGACTTCTTCTTAACTTTATCTCACAAATTTTAAGCTAGAACCTTAATTTAATATTGTCATATTAAACATTTGTTGATGAGGCCAATAATTGTATTTAATTGGATATGCATTTACTTTAACTGATAGCTTAAGTTTCTTAAAAATTAATAATAAATAAAAGTAATAAAAATGTTTATTAAATTAAATCTTTTTGTAAATCAATTGCTATGTCCCCTGTCCTTACCAACATTCAGTGAGGCTTTAATTATCATATGCTGTTATAGCAAAAATGTTAAACCAAATTCCTTCGGCATTCTGGAAACAAACCAAAAAGGGGAAAATACAGACCACCCTAAGTAGTCGCTGTGTTGCGCAGAGGATGGAACACAAAGTGCGGGAAATGCACTCTCGGGCTAAATATAAAAATCAGTTGCCATTCAAGCGGCAAATATTTTGGCAAGCCAAACATCGCACAACCGAGTGAGATGCGAAAAACTGTCAACACGTTTGTTCGAGGGGATATCATAACAGACTTAGCCGAAAAGCAAGCAAAGTGCTTAAGGACGTAGACAACACAGCGATTTCAACGACGAATATCGGCGAGTGGGGAAGTAGCAGGGCGGAAAAATTGAAAAATAAATAAAATTATGCGTGGCAGCATTTTTGAAATCATTGGCAGCGACACAGTCCCCACGCTGCCTTCACGCATCACTCGATTATGCCACTCCCCCCCCCCCACTTTTACAACGTACAAATTTACTTGATTTCGGCTTGTGCTCGGAAATGGGCATCCCATTGAAAATTCAAATCACACCAAATTTTAAAACACACAAACCACGCAAATCGCCTTCGAAACAAATAAAGCAGCCAGAACGTAAAAATAATAATAAAAATAAAATAACCCAAAAGAGAACGTGAGTCGAAATGAAAGCGAAAACATACCGAAGGCGAGACAGGCAACATTTTCTTGTCAACGGGCGAGAAAATTACACAAAGTTGCGGGGAGGGGGCAAAAAATAAAAAAAACCCAAAAAAAAAGCAACTCACGAAAATTTGCCAGGTCCTCGGGGGAAAAAAAAAAGAAAAGCAAGGACAATGCCAACAAGCAACTCTTTGTGCAGGCAAAGCAAATTTTCTTTTGGTAGAAAACTTGGCGATACGGCAAATTTATTACATTGGGCGTGTGTGTTATGTGGCTACAGACACACAAATCGAGCCTGACAAAATGGAAAATATTTTAAAAAATTATTAGAGCTAACTTCGCATTCCCCAAACTGTTGATCATAAGCTTGCAGTAATTTTATCAGTATTTTAAAACAGTTAGGAAATGTGAAACAAGGAAAAGCTTTAATTATGATCACAGAAATTTTACTTGCGCTTATGGTACTAAAGTACAATGTCGATAGAATTCTTATATGAACTCCTTAGGCTTAATAAATTAGTTTGCACTGATAAGCTTACCCTTTACTTACTCAAATAATTCTTGAGTGCTAAGTAACACGTTTAATTATATTACAAAATACCAATCGGGGAAACTCTTAAATAAAACTAATTATATTGGTCGATAATCTTAATTCAAAATAATGTGAACTTCTTTAATGACATTTTGCTGACCTCTAACTAACTCTTATATGTAGTTGTCGAGTACTAATTATTATGTTTAATTAATTTCCAAATGTACAATATATTTTACAGAGGCATTTATTAGTTTTTTTAATTGAAAACTTAAACTTAATTCGTAACGAAGACCAGACCGTTTACATGCTCTTATGGTACTAATTACCATGTTGAATTCAAATCCGCAAGAACCGATTGTAAAGCATTCCATATATTACAAAAATGAAACGTATTCCTCGAGGTCGGTAAACTCAATCCATAATGATGAGAGCTTCTGATGAGTAACAGCGTTGCTAACAGTTTTTCTCACCATTAAGCTTCATTATGTGTTTTATGGCTGCAATTCGCTATCTGCACTATCTGGAACCGAGTATTTTCTGACCCTTGTGCGGCACACTCGTATATTTTTTATGATTTATGGGAACGTGCTCCGTCTCCGCATTTCCATTCGCTCACTTTTGGCCACATTGTTCCCTCTTTGGAGAGATGCTATAGTCGTCCATTCTTCGGCGGATACAGTCTGGCGCCTCGTTCAGTTCGAATGTGAATACAAGTACTCAAGATCATATCATATCGTGTTACTTCCCCTTGGTCTTTTTTCTTGCTTTCTGTTGCTGCTGCACCTCCCACTTTTTCCCATTTCGCCGCATACAATCGTATGGAAAAAAATTTAGACATTTTGTAGCCAGTTTATGGATGGTTGTAAGGAGGCTTGGAATGGTCTGGCTGTCGTTGAGGCTGGCTGAGGCCTGTTTGGTCTTCGCCCATAATTTCTGTGCCGTTTTACAACAAACGGACGGGCACATAACTCTCAGACTCTGTGGACTTATGAACGGGGCCTGGACCAGTCCGGTCCCGGCTTATCTGTCGGCGCCGTGCCTCATCATGCCCATTCCGTACCCCCTGTACCCCCTGTACCCCATGTACCCCATACACCCTCTCTCTGTCGGTACTGGGTGCAAAATGATTTTCACATGTTTTCCTTTATTTTCCTTTATCTGTGAGCACGTTGCTGTTTTCGCACTTTTGTTGGCTAGCATGTGTTTTACCACTTTTTCCCGTTTTCCCCATCGAAAGAGTTTCCCGCCCCCTCCCAAAGATTCCCCCCAGGCCCCTGAGTGTTTGGCTTTTAATTAAAATTGCAGCTAAATTATGAACTTTTCTTTTCTCGACCGCCTGCAAATTTCTTTCCAGCCGATGGGTCTGGGTCTTTGCCTCGACCTGGCCTGGCCCGTATATCAAAAAACGGCATTCTCTGCCAAGATGTGCAAATTTCGCCGGCCAGTAATTGAGGTTCTTCAGAAAAAAGACCAAAAAAAAAAAAAAAGAAAACAGAAAACAGAGAACACGTAATGGGGCCGCGCCAAATGAACTGTGAAGGAAATTCGCGTAAAAATGCGTTTTATTGTTACCCAATTAAGCCGATCGGCTGCATCCCATACGCTCTGCTCCATGCTTGAGTAAATCCACAACCCTCCCCCTTCTCATACACACCGAATTTCCACCGAAAATTTATGTGCTACTTTGGCTAATCGGCGGGAGCTTCGAGTTTTTGTTGCCTTTGGGGTTTTCTTTATTTTTAATTTTTTTTTTCTAATTGTCTGCCAGTGGAATTTTCCCCTGCCCTGTTGAATTTTCGCTGTCCGCTTTTCATCGCCCGTCTCGTTGAATTGTGGCTTATCGTTCCGCAATATCAACTCAATTACAATGCGTGTCAATGGCAAAACGACAATGGGTAGCGTCCCCGAAGGCCATTTGAATTGGGAAGGGGGATTGAGTGGGAAAGTGGAAAAGTGGACTCCAACTGGCGGACATTATCATTGTTATTATCATTAAAAGCGATATGGGTAAGCCGGGGAGAAGGAAAAGCTCTTAATAAGATTCATATTGACGCAGGAGTTCACTACTACAATGGGTTCGGAGACGAAGATGAAAATAATATTCATGACTCTGGGTGAGCAACCCAGAAAGCCATACAACATCGAACTGAAAGAGCTGTCTTATTTGATTTGTTTTATGTACTTGCTGGGTAATTATCAAGTTACAAGATATAACATGGAATCTTAAGAAGTGATATAAAAATCACAATTTTAAATCACAATAATTAAAGATAATTTTATTTTAGTGTTATTTTTTCGATCAAAAAAATTCTCTTAAAGTCGGATAACTTGTTTTGGGCAGCATTCTTGAATTAGATTGTCTTGTTAGCTTATTAAGTTTATTAATGCAAACCAATAAAACCAAATTTCATAAAAGAATATTAATTTAATTCGAAATTTAGTTTTTTGGCTTGTCTCATTTCCCTTAATAAGCTATCACACAGAACGCTGCACAAAAAAGTTATCCGACTTTCAATGAAAAAATATCGCTGTTTAATTTTTTTTTCGCTCAAAACAATAATAATTATTTTGTGAGCGATTAAATAAAATTCACCAAAATTATTTTTAAATTGGGATGGTTTTGTTCAATTAAATAAATTTTTTTTTTAACCGTCCCTGATAAAAAATACATAATCTGCTTTCTGGCAATAGTGAAAACTTTTTTAATATTTTAATGCACGCATTGGTCATTGCAATAACACTTTATATTCATGCTTTTTATTTTGAATAATACATTAAAAACTAATACTAAAAGTATTTTATTTGCATTAATGCAATATTTAAAAAATAATAAATAAATAAATATTTTTAAAAGCATTATTAATATAAATAGTTGCCTAATCCATATTAATATAAAATTATCTTAATTTTTTGTTAGTCTCATGTAATTGCTACATTAATTCTAATAAATTTTAAGCGTCGAAAAACTAAATTGAATAAAATCAATAATATTGTCAACAAAATTTAATGAGGTTCTTCAAGTGATACCTTATCAAACGGAGATCTGTCACTAGAGAACAAAAGAGAGCGAAGGACACAAGATCAAATTTAAAATGGCCTTGTCGCCTTATCATAATTCCTCCAGTCAAAACCTATCTCATACTCGCAATGCTCGAGTGCTCGACCCCTTTTTGCCCACATCGTGGCCTTGACCCCGGAGAAGTTGAGTGACGACCGAGAATAAAATCCATTTAAATTGTGCAGCGACCACGAGGAGGAGCGATGATGATGACAATATGAATGGTAGGTTGGGGGAAAAGGGGGTTCATGCGACATGTGCGCCTGCTGCAGGGTTAAGGATAAGGTCCTTTGATAAGTATTCTGGCCATCAGCGCTCCAACTCGAGATTCAGTCGGTCTGGCACTCCGGGTCCATTGTTGTTGCTGTTATTGTTGTTGTTATTATTTGCCAAATAAGCGAACGTCCATCCGCGTTGTCTTCCTGCCGCGCCCACCTCCTCGGCAGGCAGCTCCTTTGTTGTCAGTCCTCAGTCCTCAGCTCTCCACTCTCGCGTCGCTCGTCGATGATGCAGACATAAGATATGAAAAATATGAAGCAACAGCAATCACAATAGTCGCACCAGTCACCAAAGGCAATCACCAACTCCGAGCCCCTTGCCAAAAAACCCCCCCAAAGGCGCACATGCGGGGGCATCGGCGGACAGTCCCCATAAAAACATTTGTGTAACAACAACCGAGGGCAAGAAAATAGCAATGCAAATGTAAGATTCTAATTTATTTATTCTACTACTTCATTATTTTTTTTATGACGCCATAGATTGTACACTGTCATAATTAAAATATTCCTTATTGAACACTTACTTACTAATTATGTCTTGCAAATTATAACATTAAAAAAGATAAGTCGACTTTTCCATATAAAATATTATTCGATATATTGAAAATTATTTCCTGCGACGGCAATATCATAAATACCAAGTTAATATTTGAAAATTTCACGTTGATTTTTTGAGAATATCAGTTTGATATTTTTTATATAAAAATGATATTTAAAGATACAAATTATTTATGATCCCATATAAAATGATCTTTTCTCAAATTTTGTAGTGTTTAATAATTTGAACGAATTGCGAAATATTGGAGATTCGCAAAAACGCATGATTGGAGCTAAAACTGGGACCGCCACTGCATTTTATTTACAAAGAGGACACGTGTGTGTCTGCGTTTGTATATAAATCACCCTTAATGCCTTTGCCCACAGGGAGTGGCGAATAACGGAAAGAAAGTTCAGGGGGCGGCGGAGCAACCTCAGTGTTCCGTTCCAGAAACATAATAAATTGAAGTCAAGTGCTGCCAATTAGTTGCCAAAATTATTTTATGATATTTTCCGACTAATTAAATGAACATTTACGGCGACCAAGTGGGCGGTCAGTCTGCAAAATCGATAAAGAGCAGCGAAAAAGAATGCCATAAAAAACATAAGTAAAAGGTAGCAGTAGCAGCAGCAGCCAACTCCATCCACTCAAGGCCCATCAAATCCCACAAGATCCCAACTCGCATCCTTGCTGGTTTTTTCATCAATCAAGGAAACAGCACAGCAGCCATACCATCAACAATAATCAATCATAAGCAAGACAGGGGATAAGGGGATGGCTCAGCTGCCCCCGCACCTGTTCGAAAAATAGAGCACGTAACAGTTTCCCATCATTATTAATTATTTATGAAATATACGGAGCCATCCACCCATTCACCCATCCACCCATTCACCCATTCACCCATTCACCCATCCACCTATCCACCCATCCACGATCCCACCATTTACCATCCATTCCAAGGAAAAAACGACCCGGACTGCCATTAAATGATTAGCCATCCTTGGACCCGATGGTGCTATCCTTGGTATTAGCAATATAGGAGCGGGTTAAGCTCGTTAGGCAATGACCGTAATTTGCTGAAACTATTGGAAACCGATGGAGCAAACTGTTTGTGATATCCTTTATCAATTGGGTTAAACTGCGAAAGCTTTAAGTGGGAACTTTAAGCAAGGCTATTTTGGCGCAAATTTCCGTTTTCTACCAGAAAAATAAACAAATAGAGATTTTAAATGAGTTAATGTGAATAAAATTTCAAAAGAGTGAAGTTGCATATTTACTTTTATCACTCGAGCAAGGGCATGAAAATGTTAATTTAAGCTATAGTTACACAAAATAATAAACGGAGCTATTTTTATTACCACAAGTTTTTTAATGATAAATGCTGCCAAATCTAAGGTGCAATTAAAATGATATCTTTTATTTATTTAAACCAATTTTCATGATATAAATTAAGCATTTATGGCAGATAATGTACTTATTTTGTGGATTTTAATAACAACGTCATTGCAAATTTTTATTAAATATCTAATTAGTCTCGACAATATTTGGGTACTAATTTGCTTGTAAACTTTTTTTTTGGGGTAAAATGTGATTGATATTTTGGTAAAATAAAAAAAGTATGTTTCCACAATTTTGTTCTGAGCCTCCCCACAATCAATCATTTCTCCTAATAATTCATATTGTTTCAAATTGGAAAGAAATTTCCCAAACTAAATGGCATGTGATGCATAAGTTAATATTTATGTTATTGATTATTCTACTTTCTAATTATGGCCTCTCTGGTTTTTTTTTTTTGCAGTGTGCCAGTGCAATGGACACGCCCGTCGCTGCCGCTTCAACCTGGAGTTATACAAGCTATCCGGCCGAGTTTCGGGAGGTGTGTGCTACAATTGCCAACACGATACTACCGGACGGTACTGCCACTACTGCCGCGAGGGATACTACCGCGATGCCACTAAGCCGCCCAATCATCGCAAAGTCTGCAAGCGTAAGTTCCGCTTTCTCCAGTCTCCCGCTGATTGAATGAAAGACATATGATGTCTTGGCCGGTTGTTACTTGATGTTCATGTATAACAGTGTAGGGGTAATACCACTTTTCATTGCCCCTGGTACACAGATTTAAGGGTATTCAGTTAGGCTGCAAAGCATACAATTTTAAAGTTTGCCAGATGAAAACTGAGTCAATAAAGCACTACCTTTTACTTTTGGCACTGCTTAACTTTATGCCGGCAAAAATAAATAAAACACCGCCTTCATTGATTAATTTTCACATGTTCAAATTGACAAAGAACAAAAAAGTTGCACCTACAAAATAGAGCAAACAAATCTATTCGCGAATTCTTAAGCATCTCTCTACAGTACTACGACCTCAAACGTTACTTTTCAATATGTTTGTATATTGTTAACATTTAAAAAGTTAACTTAATAGAATACTTTTTCTTACATTTTGTAAGCAACATTATTGTACTAAGAACTGTTCGTTTAAAATTGAAATTTCATTTCTTGTGAAAAGTACAAGTTTCGCTATTGTAATATTTCTTACTGCTTAAGAAACCGTGTAGTTGTTATTGCCTGTCTCCTTTGCTGTCATTATACAGCACAGAAATGACTGAGTTGCCCATGTATTCCCAAGTTCCCCCCGGTTTTATTGATAATAAGCTGTCATCAATCAGTGGTCCCATAAGCTGTCTGCCAGGCCGACAGATAGACAGATAGACAGACAGCTGTGTGTATGGATGGATAGATGGAGCCTCGCTCTAATGAGGATGACATGCCCGCTTGTGATTCGCCAACCTTCTCCACCTCCTCTCGATTCGCAGGTTGTGACTGTCATCCGGTGGGTTCGACGGGCAAGACGTGCAATCACCTGAGTGGCCAGTGTCCTTGCAAGGAGGGCGTCACCGGACTGACCTGCAACCGATGTGCCCGGGGCTATCAGCAGACCCGCTCCCATGTGGCACCCTGCATCAGTAAGTGGCGTTCCACGAGGAGATCCTTAGGAACCACATGGTTCCCAGTCCCTAATTCCCCCTCCCTTCTTTTTCCCCACCAACAGAAGTGCCCACCAACGCGAACATGATCCAGGCCGAGAGTGCTGGCGGCGGTGGAGGAGGCGGCACGGGCGATTACAAGGACGGCGGCGGCTCACAGGTCGAGGAAATGAAGAAGTGTAAGTACACTGAGAGAGAAAAGCGGCTTTTGATCCGCCTTTGTATATTTACAAACTTTACGCCCCACAGACTGCGGCAAGTGCAAGGCGAGTCCCAAGAAGCTCAATCTCAACAAGTTTTGCATGGAAGACTATGGTGAGTTATAAAAAAAACACTTTGCTATTTTTGGGGGTCTGTTCTTCGTTTTCATGGTATTATAAAACAAGGTTTCAAACGGATAAGTAATTTTAAAACTACTTTCAAATTTTCTCATTTTAATGTTAATCTTAAATTACGCTCCTTAGGTCCGTGATTGCTTTAATATTTTATTTTAGAAAATGTGGGTCTTAAAAGGCCTTCCTTTTTTTATTTTAAAAGTTGGTTTAAAACTAAGAAAATGCGTAAATTTTCTTCTTTAAAATAACACTCCTTAAACTAAATTTTAAAGTAATCATTGACTTAAAAAAAATATTTACCCATGATCTAAATGTATGGCCATTATGAAGTCCATGTATACATTTATATTTTTTTAATGGATATTTAGGTATTAAACTCGTTTTTTATTTCGTATATTAAAAATGTGAGATCTTCTTAAACTGCACTTAAAATCTTTCTGGTACTTTAAAGTTATACACAAATAGAGTTCGTTTGTAATTCATTTTATAAGCATTAATTTGCCATTAATTACAAATCGGTTAATAGCACTTAAACACTTCAACTTTATTTACAGCCATTTTGGCCAAAGTAATTGGCCACGATCGCGCCTCCCAGGACATCAGCACGGAAAAGTTCTCGATAGAGCGGCAGAACGAGATCTACAAGTACGAGATCAACATCCAGACGATCTTCAAGCGGAATCCCATGTCGGGCACGACCAGTTCCTTGTTGGGCAGGGGCAACATGATGCTGCTGGTGCCGCGCAAGAGCATCGAGTGCCAGTGTCCCAAAATAAAGCTAAACAAGTGAGTACACAACAGTCATTCAATATCCGAAACGATTTATTTGTGTTTCATTCATAAGAATTCTAAGAACCAGTAGGTGAATCAATATTGGGTGGGTAAACGCATTCAATCAACACAAAATTATTAAAAACATAACTAGGTTCAAAATCTAGAGATACAATTCAATGAGTTTAACTTAAAGAAACTTTGAATTTTGTATTGTTAAATTCAAATTTGATTTTTTATTTAATTTTTTATTTTCCATAAGAAGCAGAAGAAGAATAAAATTTATTATATTGTATGAAGAATTCAACGAGGTATCACATACACACATTTGGCCACTGTTTTCCAGAGTTTTGATAAGAAAACAACTAAATTTAGTTTGTTTTCAGACTTAACTTTTACGCCTTTTTCTTTTGTAAGAATGAAAAAGATTTTTGTGCAGCTTACAAACTGAATTACTTACTTACTTACTTTACTTATTTCCAATTTTAAAATTGTTATAAGTTTTGTAAAAACTGGCCGAAAATTACATTTTTATCTGTTAACGATAATTGATTGTACATTAAATGACGAATTTATATTTGGTTTGATCAATATAAGTATTGATGGGTGTTAAAAGAGTGTAAAGTACTCGGCAGACTGCGTTTATTTGGTTTATGGAACATGGGGGAGGTCTATTAACTGCTTACCAACTAATGTCAACCTATTCGAACCTCTCCACCCGCAGATCGTATCTTATTCTTGGACGTGATTCGGAGGCGGCGCCTGGGTATTTGGCCATAGGACCCAGCTCCGTGGTCCTGGAATGGAAGGACGAGTGGTCGCTGCGCATGAAGCGCTTCCAGCGGCGCGCACGCAAATGCAGTTGAATCGAGCCGGAAACGGAATATGTCAGAGCGGATTTCAATTTCACACACTTGGCTAGGTATCGGTTTTTGTATAAATTGTACAGTTTACTCAAGTTTCTGACCTTCTTCGGCATCATGCTATAAATTAATCGAATCGGAGCAACCCCAATCCCTTCCCCCCGCCCCGCCCCACTCCAATCATCGTCATCAGCAATTCCCGACCGGAAGTAACCCCGAAATAGTAGCGAAGTCCCATCTATATAATCTCAATTCTTCCCTAGATTACCTTCATCCGGGGCGGTCTCTAGTCTATAAAGCGCTTTACACAGACCTAAAAACAAACATTCGGAAAACAAGACAACACTGCGTATTATCCCCTTTTGAGAAACACCAAATGCTAATTACAGTTACGTGCCAATGGATGGGCGTTGTGCTGGCCATAAAAACCAGTTATAAATTGAAAATAAAAGCGAAAAAGAGCCGAAACATCGAGTGAAAATGTCGCTGGTCGCAATTCTAGACAGGCGAACAAATGCAAATTTTGGGTGGCAATGGGGCAGTATATAGAAAAAAAAAAAAAACACGTTGACACATAAGTGCAGTCATAAACCAACAACACGAACCTCCACCAGATGGCAGATGACCATTCATCAGGGTCACTCAATAGAAGCTACTAAATAAATACAGGATTTTTTTGTTATATTTCGATTTTCGATTCCGAGAAGTCACTCAATTATTTTCTTGATTCAGTTTTGGTAGTTTCCATTAAAATCTGGCATTAAATTTCTACTAAATTATAGAGTTAAAACAAAAAATGACCGTGAAAAAAAACTGAAATTTTATAAGACCGATAAAAGTGAAACAAATGGATTTATTTCCATACTAATCGCCGAAAAAACCAAATCAAAACTGTTTTAAAAGGAAAACTTAAGGCAACAATTAGTGTTTATTGTCTTTCTGTCCCAATGACACTATTTATTTGTATTGAAAATTAGTAATCATTGTGTGTTTTTTCCAATGTCAATGTTTATTGATATAGTATCTTATTTGCTAAGCATAACCCTGATAGTGCTTATATAGCAAACTTTTCTAACCCTCGTGTTCCCATTTTTACCATCTGTATCGTAATCAAATTCAATTTCCAATTTCCAATATTTGCTAAATTCCTGTTTAAACATTTACCATTTGTTGCTGGTCCAACAATTTTTGCTTGCACTACTTTACTTTTACGAGGGTATTTTAAATTTGACCATCTGTCTGCTTCAATTGCATTACAAAGTATTTCTACCATTCTTTTGGTTTAATATATTGTTTTAAATTTATTGAAATCGGAGATAAATATTCAATACAAACTTGTTATTGACCCAATTGCAAGTGTAATTAAACTACGGCTTACTAAAGTTTCATATTTATCTTCCTTATTTTAATTTCAGGTATTATTTTTGTGTATTTTTGTGCAACAGAAAAACGTTTCTCAAGAATTTATGCAAACAGTGTTTTGGCCGATAATTATGCACATGTTTATTGACAATATGCTAGTTGATTTTTCACGCGCTTTTGCATACCAATTTGTTTGATGAATGCATCAATAAAAAACCAAGGCAGCAACAGCGGCAAAACACGCATTTAAAATGCATTTATTTGAATTTAATTTTCAATTTGAATTATGCATGCAAATTGGTAGCGCATCGATTCTGGCTCACCATCTCGCTTGCTCGCACTCAGTCTGTTTATTTTTCTGTTTCTGTCTGAAATCGAATCGAAGGCGTCAAGAGTGAGATGATGGAAGGTGTTAAGGGATCGGTGTGGGGACCGGTTGTAACTGGTTTTTGGAGCATGTTTAGGCCACGCAACACTTGAAACTCATCCCGGGTAGCCCCTCAGTACAGTGAAACCAACCCCAAGACGAATGTTTCAGTTTGAAAGTGTGGGAAATGAATACATCTATAATCTTTCACTTTACGAATAAAATATTGTTTGTGGCATAATTAAATTGAAATACAAGTCCTTAAAATACATGTTTTATAAATGTTGAAAACATTTTTTCCTACATTTGATTATTTAGCTTGTGTTTTTCATTATAAAATTGTGGTAAAAATTATTATAAATAACTAGTGGTCTGTTTTTTTGGGTAATCAGAGCTTTTTCTTTAGTTAGTGCTCACTGTATTGCCCGACAAGCATCACATGCTTAAGCCAACAAAGCACCAGACAACAAAAAAACACGTAATACAAATTAAACAGTCGAAACAAACAAACAAAGCTTCGGGGCTGTACATTTTACAAATTAAAATCTTAATCTGTATTCAAGATTATTTTAAATTGGTCTTTTATTATAAATTTTAATGCAAATGCAATAGAAAATTTCTTTTAATTTGACCATTGATGGCACATCCAAAATCAACACTTTTTTGTCCGTGTACAGTACAAATGAACTTCGTGGGCTGAGCCACTGATATGCATGCCCCCCCACAAAAACCGGCGAACCACCGACGATTGCAGTTACATTTTTTCGATGTTGCTGCGGATTAAACATGTTTCGGGCTCAAAATGTAACATGATATATGACAGCCAAGTGTCGAACTTGATAAATGTTTTAATGAATTTATTTTCGTGTTTATGTGCTGCCTGCCTGCTAGTGACTGAATCGAGATCTTTGGCTGACTTTGGTTGGGTTCGACGGCTGCCACGACACCTACTCTCTGGGTCTTTTGTGGCCGTCCGATTCTGATGTGTTGTATATCCCCACATTGCCATTCCCATTCCCATTCCCATCCACATTCACATCCACAACCACATCCACTCACAAGTTATTCAGGTCCGAGACCGTGACCATGATGTATGATAAATCAAAATGGGGGCAACATATGCAGGGACAGTCCACAGTTGGACAGTTAACATGCTGCGGCATTTAAGCCGAGATTTGTGTTCGCATTCACTCTCCGCCCAGGGACGCATAATTAGCTCTTGCTCTGACTCTGCATCTGACTGTGACTCTGGCCATGTCATATGGATCTGGATCTGGATCCGTATCTGTTTCTGTTTCAGTTTCCCGCTGGCCAACGTGGCGTATGAGTCATGAACACACGTGTGCCCACCGACAAACACACACATGGACAATCATTCGGAAAAATGTCCTGCAGCAAGATAAATGCAAAATTGTCAACTGTTAACTGTATACATTTATTCACATTTTTGATCACAATACTGCACTGCAGCGGGGATATTAACTGTTGAAATGGTTTGGTAGGCAAAAGTCAGTTAACCGATAAGTTCTTTACCAGCAGCAATGATCCATTCAATTTACATTTACATTTTTAAAAATAAAATAAAAGCAAACCATATCTAACTATGCAAAATTCTTGTTGCTTAATTCATCAATTAACTGAGTACATTTGTTGACAACACTATATATTTTCTCAAAGATAAAAACAACCTTTACTTGTAATTAAATTCGAATATTTTATTTTTTTGATATCTGCTCACATAAATATTTTGTTGACTTCAATTTTCGATCTTATTAGAGCTGATTTCATCCCTCATCATTTTGGATCAACCCCTTTTTTACCTGAAACTCTTTGGGAGTTAACATTAAATAAATACTGGAAAAAGTATTAAACAACAGAACAAAAAAAGGGGAAATGAAATGAGAAATTCAATTGTGGCCTCGGTCTGGTCTCGTCGACTGTGGCCGGCTTCATGCCTTCATGCATATTTAAATGAGATTTTGCGTTAACTGAATTTTTCAGCGGCATTCTCCAGCGGAGGCGGGGGCGGTTTCGGGGGCGTGGCCAGTCGCATATGTAGGCGAGCGAGCGGCCCTGAACAAAAATAAAAAAACATATTAATTTATATAATGTACGTGTACGCACAGAGATATAAAACATTCATATAGATTTAAATAAATTGGGTTCTTCTCATTTCTTTTTTTTTCCTTTTTTGTTGTTGGTTTTTTTCGCAATTTTTGTCGTTCATTTAACGCACAATGGGGTGGAGGCGTGGCAACAGGCGTGTTGTCGCATATGTATTTTAAATAGGATGCAGGCCCCATTAGCATATAAATTGACGCAGCGACAGTTGAGTGGATAAAAAATCTCTTAACCGCTTCGAGAGGCTTTACAAAAAAAAAAAAAAAATGGAAAGGATGGCCCGTAACTGTTAACTAGCATTTGGTTAAAAAAAAATAAAAAAAAACTAATTGAAATGCCCACCAAACATCACAGAAAAAACCCCCATTCGTACCACAAAAACAGCACCAAGCTACCAAATTGACTTCCGTTTCCGCTAATTCAAAAACAAAATGAAATTTCTTCGAAAGAATGAACAAGTACTTAAAGAGAGATGCAAACATAACCAAATTAGTCATTAGTTGATATGTCAAGCCGTTTATTTATTTACACCTTTTTTTCCTAATCTTAATTATAAATTAATACACTTCAACTGAGTATAATTATAACGAATACACATGGAGGGGAAGCCAGAGAGCTAAAATGTATTTATATGTTATGGGAAACGAAATGCAAAGTTTTGGCCATCCAAAATTCTTTCTTTCCTGTAGTTCACTTCCCTATTTGGTTTGCAAATGCATTAAGCATGGCCTACTAATCACATATCCTTCAACCACACACATATAAACACGATTAATTATTAAATAATGTTTTTTTTTGTCAGACTAATATGAATATCATGCGTGTGTGTCCAAAACGAATTATTCATATGGTAAGCTAAAAAAATGAATACTTAAAACGCATAAATACGAATAAAACATAAATATAATCAAAAAACAAAAAAAAAAAAACACAAAAGAAAGCAATTTTTTTTATCTTAGATTTTTTGTAAATACTCAAAAATCGTAACGAGTGGAGAAGAAACGGTAAAACAGATAGAACTATATATATAGATATATATATTGATAAATTGATTACAATTTCGATTATTGCTAATTATTATGTTGAACCATAAATTGCACACTCACGCACACTCACGCACACACACACACAATGGCAGCAGAAGAAAGCAAAAGGAATTCACATTGTCTGATATTAAAGTATTGTAGTTGGTACTTATATAAATATTAAAATATGATTAATCATAATACATAAAGTATGCAATTTTTGTGGCAAAAGGAAAAATATATCAAAGACAAGCAGATGGAAGAGAATCCAAGTTATATATATATCATTTATGTGTACTTGAAAAAGTAAAAAACCGAAAACAAAGCAAAAAGAGCATGAAAGTTTAATCGAATTAAGTGGACAAATTGCTAATAATAATAATAAAACTAATAACGAAATCAAACTAAATAATGTGTACTTACTGGGGGTCAAAAGGCACAAGTTATTCTTATTACTTGGAATTATAAAAAAGGTAAGACATAAATAAGATTTTCATAAGGAAAGCTTTGAATTATTTTAAACCTTGTGCTTATAAAAATATTTTACTCAGCAATTATATACCGCTATTTATTAAGTCTAATTTTTTTTTTCAAAATCAAGTAGTAGTAGTTATTTGGAATTATAAGAAAAGTAGCCTTTGTGCTTAGAAAAATATACGATATTGTTAAGAAATACTAAACAATTTAACTATTTATTTAAAAAGTCTAAAATCTAAAATAAAATTTCAATTTTTGAACATTTTTTGCAAATTTTTTTTTTTTATGTTCTGTTACTTAATTGATTTATATTTTTTTTTAATTTATAGTTCTTATTTAAAAAATCAGGTTTATTTATTGAATAAATAATTTATATTAACAAAGTTTTGTATATTTATGACCATTAATTAAAACTCAACTGAGAAATGAGGCTGTGTTAAGAGGTCTTAATTTATATAATTACTGTAAAATAAAAATCTACCCTAAATTCCTTTAGTTTCATCCCTTAATGAAAGGTAACCGACTAGAATCTATATTAAATTCGCATTACCCAAAGACCTCCAACGAAATATCGAATCTACTTGCGAGAATCTTTGGCACCATCAGGTTAATGGAATCACGGCAAAGTCATCAGGGAGGTGCCGGCAATGCCCACAATCCCTACGTTTTCCCACCGCCGAGATGCGGCAATAAAGTCGTCTAGTCGATGGGGGGCACTCCCATCAGGATCTTCTGCCCGAGGCACTTATAAGGGGGGACTCCTCTTCATTGATTTTGCATTTGCATAAGCAGTTTATTGTGCCAGCCCACTTTGCCACAGGCGAGTCCGAGCCGCATAGTGCTGCATACTTTTTGGGGCTTCGCCAGAAGGACGCATAAGGAGCCCGGAGGTATGGGAAAACTTGCCACTTGCCACTTGTCCTCGAACGGGCAAATTAATTTAAAGCGCAATTTAAGTAAAATTTCCGCCCGGGGGCCGTTTCTTAGTTTTATTTGAGCTTTGCTCCTGTTGCCTGCGAGTCCTGTGAGTCCTGTGAGCAGCAACTGAAACTAATACGCATATTTATCAAATTTCACGGCCGGGGTGGCTGCTCCTGCTCTTATTTCCGTTGCATCTGAAGTCGTGCCTAAATCTACATCCACTGTCCGCATAGCTGCCCGGAAAATGCCTTGCAGCGTTTCGAGTTTCGGCAACACAAGGACTTTCAGGAGAGCGGGGCACGTGAATGTGGATGTGGAAGTGCTGCAGGATGTTCGGTGGCAAGTCGACCGCAATGCAAAGCGACGGACAAAGTTTTTGGTCTGGCAAACTTGACAAAGAAATAAAATGCGCCGAGATGTAAGTGCCGAAGCACGTCCTCGGAGATTGCTCGACTAAAAGATACCTTGGGATTGGGGTCACGTAGCCGAGAAAGTAAGTTGTTGCTGTCAACAGGATGCTATCTTATTTTCCTCGGCAAGTGTAAAAACAACGTTAAGTTAATCGCAAAACAGGTCTCGTTCTATGCAAGAAGGAAATTATATCTCACACCATTAAAGGGGTTTACACAAGTATGTTACTATTTGGACATCTGTTTAAATAGTATATCTTAACAATCAGGGGCCGAAACTAATCGGTATTTGACACATTTACTTTTTAATCTTTTGTAGCTATTTATTTAAAAGCATTCCACATAGAGATAACAATCAGATAAATTGGAATATAAATTAAAGTATATCTACTTTGCCCACAGAGTGCATAGAAATCTGCTAAATAGGAAACAAAGAGTAAAAATACTAATAGTTTTTTTTAAAAAGACCTTAAAAACACAAATATTTAATTTTAAGTCCCCTTCACCGAAAAAAAATTTTAACAGGAAAAATTAATCTCTGACTATTAAGTTCAACATTAAATCATAATAATACATTCAACGCGTTTTAAATTGCATTTAATATTAAAAATAATTAATTTAGTCTATGTGGAAAATATAAGATTTAAAATAGTTTCTGTTTAATTAAAACGCATTTTATTTAAGTTTACTTAAATTAAATAAATTTAAAGTCAAATGAAAAATGTTATACAATTTTTATTTTTTCGTATTTAAAAAACTAAGATACAGCAATGGCGTACAAAATATTTGGATTTACTACAACTACTAGAAAAAGCCTACTTTAAAATGGGTATACAAATTGTGTAGCGTAAAAATTAAAAGAAAAAAAACCTGTGCGAATTATTTCTGCTTAAACTCTGAAATCTTCCTTAAGAAATTGAAACCTGAGGTAAATCTTTGTCTATTAAATTCTAAATACTTTTTAAAAAGTCAGGGAGTAGCTAATGGTCGGGACATCTTCTTCCTACATTCCATTTAATGGTAACCACTTATTCTGGATTCTGAATAATTGAATCGAAAGGGACAGGGTCAGTCGGACAGGAAAAATAATAATCCGAGTACATGCAATCAATACTCTCCCCTGCTGAAAGGTATCATGGCTAGAAAAAATAACCGCTAAACTTTGTTGGGTGGTGGGTGGATGAGAGGATGGGTGGATGGGCGGTTGGGTGGATTGGTAGTTCGATGGGGGAGGTCTTGGGATAGCCCATAGGCCGGGATGGTCTGGTTGCCTTGGCGATGCAAGGACAAAGCGGCGTCTGTCTGTGGCAGACAGTCCCCCGCTCTCTGCCACCCCCTCTAACACCCCCACCACCCCCGAACAACCTTACGCGCTTTGCACGCTTCATAAGCGCAACGAATGAATTTTAATTTGATTAAAGTGAAAAATTGAAAAATGCTCCTTGGCAAAGCTTTCATTTCGCCTTCCATTTTTTTTTTTTTTTTTGTTATTTTCGGGACTCTATTAAACGTGCTCGTTTGATGGCAGGGGTACGAACCCAAATTCGCCACCCTGTGCAAAGATATACGGGGATTAGTTGGCCAATCAGTGAAGGCAGGCAACTGGGATTTTGTGGCCTGCTGCACAACCTCATCATACAGCGTACAGCGTACAGCATACAGCTCTGTCGTTGTTGCCATGACTAGAAATTCCAAATGCCAAATGCCGATTGACGACGTCGTTGCTTCGCAGTATATCTGCGTTTTACGCCGAATCTAAGGGGGCCAGACATCCGGATGGAGACTTCTTGGGAGCGGGAGCTTAGGCCGCCATAAACCTTTTTCTCTAATATTGTTATTGTTGTTGTTTGTGTTACAAACCAACGAGCCAACCATCGCAGCCCCCTCACCACATCAGACCCTCGAAAATGCTCAAAGACTTTTTTCCTCAGAGATTCTCAGCCCGGCTAAGAAGCATTTTTGCCCTGGTCGCCTGCTGGAATTACGCCGCTTGGGTTTCAAGTGCTGCCACTTGCTGTTGCAGCAAATACAACACAAAAGTTGACACAGCACCATCACACTCGGAGAAAAGTTTTAAACTCGAATGGATCCAATTCGAAATTGCTCGTTTTCACATGGACACCCTTGAAATCATCATTGAAAGAAATATATGTACCAAACCATTTAAATATTCATAACTATTTATAAATATAAAACAAAATACGAATATACTTTATCAAGATACACAAAGAGAACATATCTATTTGTTTGTCAAACGAAACATTGTTTGGCTAGAAGAAAAATATACAATAGAAAAAAATGTTCTACTTATCGTTTTAGCAATTTAAAAATGTATCCCTTAACTAATGTAGTTTCGAGTTTACTCAAGAAATTATCATTTCACAAAATTACAATAAAGAGTATAAGTATATAAAAATTACCATTAAGAAATATTCTGTATTATATAGCAATCATATCAAGCAAACATTTTTTTGAAAGCTTATCAAATATTTTTTAAGTGGCTATACACATAGTCATTAAGCATTTCATAAAAAAAGTCAAAGAAAAGTGGCCAAAACTGGGGTTGTCAGGTTAAACAGGAACTCATCATTATTCCTATTTATAACTATTTATAATTTATTGTTTATTTTGGTTCCTTTAATGTAAGGTTTTCATCCGAATTTTAAACAATGCAGTTGTTACGTATATGTAGTATATAAGTAATTTAAGATACAATTAGTATTTCTGAATGGGGTTTGATTTCCAGGCGTAATGTTACAATTTAATTTCAGTATTTATAAATATATTTTTTTAAGGAGAAAAACATTTAAATGTTTAATGGCTTTTATTAAGTTTGAGATAATACAAAGCTGAGTTCATGGCTTTTTTCTTCAGACCGAGTTCAACACTTTTTGTAGTGCTCGCCACGAAAATAAAACCGAATTCCGAGAACCAAAAATCGAAAGACCCCTCGTTGGATTAAGTTCGCTCCTGGCTCAAGATGAGCCCAACTGCTGCTCCATAGTTGCAAATTGCCGGAGGCCAACGAGACGCCAGTCGGGTAAAACAGAATTTTGCACTGAACCCTAAACTTGCGGTGGAGGAGGTAGAAGTAGAAGTGGAAGTGGATGTGGATGTGTAAGCAGAAGTAGATATGGAAGTGGGGATTTGGCGGTGCGGAGTCCCACTGACGGCATTCACATGGGGCGCATTGTGAAGTGCAAAAAAGGCGTATTTTACAAGATTTTTATTACATATAAATGCGAAAAGTATTAAAAAAGTAAACTTTTTATAGACTTTTCATTTTCCCTTGGCTTTTTTTTCTCGGGGTGCGAGAGGTGCGGGAATGGGGATAAGTGCGGAACGAAAAAGAAGTTGTACGCTTTTTGTCTGGGCGTCATGATGCGTGTTAAGGGAATACACACACCCATGGAAAACTCCATGTGGCATAGGCCAAGCAGACACACAACCATTTCACCATGGAAAAGCTTTCACTTGGCCACAAGGAGCACAAGGCTAAAATGCTCTACGCTCAGTTAGGAAGACCAGTCGAAGCTGTGTCTTGATTTTGCATTCAGTATTATGTAATATAAGACCATTTAGCAAAACCAAGTATTAATTCATTTCCAAATAATAGAACCCCTTTAATTTGTAGTTTTATATTTATACCAAAGAGACTCAAAATATGCGGTCTGCCAAATACAAACATTTTTTTTTAATACTTTTGATGCAAAAACAAAAGAGAAGTAGTATTAATTTATTACCAAATAATATAAATAAATAATTTATAATATAGGACTGTGACTGTTTTCCACCTATAGGAATATGTTTTATTTTTAAGGAGCCAGGTTTTCCCCTAAGTATGTAACACTTCTTTTTGATGTTTGAAAATTCCGGGATAGATAGCTTGCATACTTTCAGGCAGATTTCTTTCCAGATATTCTAGTTCTGGATATTTGTGTAAGTTTGCTATTTTTAATTCACAACATACTTCCTTAGATCCCCTGAGCATTGGCCCATTGTAGCGTCCAACTCGTATCACGACAGCCGCATTTCGACCGCAAATCTCCGCCACTTTTCCGCCACGCCTCCGGCCCTTTTCCCGCCCCCCCATATTTGCTCTCACTTCTTTTTAGGTTTTTCGCTTTTTCCACTTGCTGTTGCCGTTCCTGTTATTGCCGGGACTTGAGGGGGGATCCGGAGTGGGATTTCGGGATGGGCATGTCGATGCGGAGTTGCTGGCGTTGTAACTGTTGTTCGAAATGTTTTCCAACGGCCGGGAGTTGTCGGGTTTCGTTACCAGCGACTTTTCATATTTTTTTCTTAACAATTCGCTTGGCATCACCGCCCGTTCCGTCCCGTCCCAGCCCAACCCAACACACCACACTTTTAAATTTTATTTTATTACTATAACAAGACATAAGTAGGCATAATGGGGCCCTATAAAATATTTAAAAGGAAATTGGCATAGAAGTTTTTCAGCCGGAGGCAGATTCGGTAAGGGCATGGCTACATTTACGACTACGTTTCCGGGTCCCAAGTACTTTTGCCCCATTCAAGCGGCCACTTCGAGGACCAGGGCACTGAATGAAGGTCTCCAGAAGCTGGCACCTCGAGGAGCTCGAGGTGCGCGTGTTGGGCGATTAACCACCGCTCCTCATTGAGCGCTCCTTAAGGTTAATGCACTCCAAACTGGGATTTTCCGGCGGGGAACTCGGTACGCTAACTACACAGAAAGAAATACTGATTTCACAATAACATTACTCTTATATACAAAGCTCGCACACAAATGCTCGATATTTTTAAAATGTTAAACCTAAAATATAGTTGATTTGAGACACGACAAAAAAGGGTTTGAACGAAGCAGACAAAATCAAAAACAGCTTTGTTTAATTTCAGTTTTGAACAGACACTTTTGCTGAGAACTCAAATGCAAAAGTTTATTTTTTTCTATATCGTTAAGTTTTAGTAGTAGAGGTACAAACATGGTTTTATTCAAAAATAATTTGTTAAGCAATAAAATTCTTAGCGAAGGGACGAAAAATAAATGTTGAAAAACAAATTAGTTTATAAAATATTAAAATAAAAGTTAACTTCATAAGTTACAATCGTTTAGGGCTAAATATTATTTATTACAATTTTTATTTCCCTTTGCCTCGTTAAAAAAAAACATTTTTAGTTAGCGTTTTGTTTTGTTATAAAAATACAGATTTAAAAGCATTTAAAAATGTTGTATGTTTATCAGTGAAAATAAGGGTTATAAAAGTAATGTTAATATTATGCAATATTAATATTATGCCGTTGAGTATATAACATTATTTGCTATGCATTTATAATGAAAACAAGAATATTTTTTTAGCCTTACGATGCTGTATCCATTTGTTTAGAGAATAAGTCAGTAAAAAATTTTATAATTTGTAAATACAAAATAAAAAACAAGACTCAGAATTTGTCATTGAATTAAATATCTTTTTCGTAACAGAGAACATCATTTAGTGTCTTAAAAGGTGTTAAACATAATTTTATTTCAAAGACGCATGTTATAATCTACATTTTTTTTTCGTATTCCCTTTAATGATGCAAACTTAAAGAATTATTATTTAGATTGATTGAAAAGTGGTTGATCTGGGGACCTAATCTTAAAATTTGTCTCCGAGTGCCAGCGTCTTGAGTGGTTTTTGACACTCCCAACCAGTCAGCAGTTTCCGTGTTTTGGCCAATTTGTACTCAACCCCTGGCCCCTCATTTCGTCCCTGCTGTCAATCATTTTCACAAACGATTTGTCAGGCAATGCCGCGATGCAAATAAGCCGCGACATCCCCAACCAGTAACCGCCACCCACCACAAACCACCCACCACCCACCAGCCCATATCCGCCTTAGTTGGTGACTTTTTTTCGCCAGGATCATCACGATTTTTTTTACAACTTTTCATTTTTGCGCTTGAGCTGACTTAACTGCCGAAATTGGCGCCCAAAGCTAAACCGGATTAGGAGGATTCGGTTTTAGGCCTCGGGAGCAGTAGCAATCGCAGCATATGTGGCGGGCAAAGCCCCAAATCCGGTGGGCGGTGGGGCAACTATTCAAATGAGAAGCTCACATCAAATGGCTTGGAAAATATGCCATCTCGCGTTGGCTTTTATTGGCACCCCGGCTCCAATCGTTTTTTCAGCACCCGCAGTCGCGAGTAGATGATGTCCCAGTCCAGATAGGCGCCGACAATGTAGCGCGGACTGGCCTCGGAATCGTCGTACCCAGTTCGTCCGTGGAGCAGCCGGATGTTGTTGAAGGTGAGGACGTCGCCGGGCCGCGTCTTGAAAGCGTGGCTGTCGGCGATCGCCAGGCGCACGAAGCGGGCGTAGGACTCGTACCACGGCAGGACCTCCTCCAGCGGCACGTTGAAGTGGCTGTCCCGCTGCGGAACGCTGTGGTTCACCCGCGTGTACCGCCCAGCGGCATCCAGGCTGTGGGTTAGCAATGAGGTGGAAAAGGTCACTTCAAACTCAATCTTGGCACATGCATTGGTGCAGACAAACGAACTATAGTTGCTATCTTCTGAACTTTACAAAGTGTTGAAAAAAAAAAATAATACATTGCTGACATATTTTTCTTAACGATTTGTATAAATTTAATTGCCATAAAACACACAAAATATGTAAAGGCTTTTGAGCGCTGCTAAATATGACAATCAAATTTTTAAAATTAGCGAAGGCATATTATTTAATAACGGGTTACACATGTTAGTTTTTATATTTCCATAAAATAGCTAGCAATCGTTTCTTTATAAATGAACGTTTTTTTATGTGTTTTGTTTCGTTGTTATAGCAGTTGATAAATTAAAAATATTGGCAGTTAATTAAAATTTTTAAAACAATGTGGTTTAATCATTTCGCTTTCGGTGTATATGTTTTTAATTAAAATGGCCAAGTTATGCCCAAGTTTTTACATTTTGTCTATGATTGGTATAAATAGTAGCCCGATTTTATCGGCTCTTTAACCTTAGCGGATCATGTTTATGTTAGCGGATCAAAATTCAGTCAGAATAAAAAATATGATTTACATTTGAAGAGCGTTGAACCTATGAATTTTAATTACAAATTATAAATTGTTATTAAAAACGTATTCAAATTCCGGTTGAAATGTCTATATTAATTTAATATAATTTAATTCAAAAAGTTATCAAATTTGATTTTAAGCATTGATTTGATTTTAATTAAATATAAATATTAAATGACATAAATTAATATTAAAATTTTTGAATTTGAATTTAAATAGGTAATATTTGCTTTGCATTATATGCATTTTATTTAAGTAGAATAGGTTTTAGTTTGAAATTTATTTTAAAAATAGTTATATTAATTTAATGTAATTTTGAAATATATAAAATTATTAAAAAATTAAATAGTGTATCATCCATTAAAAATGAAAGCCAAAGGGAAAAATATTTAAGTTGAGTATGAAATACTTGGACCTACTAATACTTGAAATTAAACATGAAAATAATTGAATGAAAATTATTTTTCAAAATATAAACTTACTTAAATTTAAAACTTGATAATTTAATGTTTTATCCAATAGGAAAATTGTAGACTAAAATTTTTTCTTAATTTAAAACTACATTTTTCCATACTTAAACATAAATATTGATTTAAGCACAACACCCCTCGGGGCTTAATCAGTACCGAACATATTTAATTCAAAGTGAAAAATTTAGAACCTATTATGATTTTTCTCTAAGTGTAGCTTCAACTTACCAGATGACCGGCGCCCGCCAGATGTTGTGGAACTCCCGGCCGTCCTCGCTGCCGATGTCGTTCCAGTCGACCACGACGCGGCAGAGTCGCTCGAAGTCCGCCGGATGGTCGCGGCGCAGGATGTCGGCGATGTGGAAGCCGTCCACGAGCATGTTGCTGCCGCCGGCAGACTCGGTCTGCACCACGCAGTGCAGGATGTTGACGCTCGGCTTGTACTCGTAGTACGGCAGGTCGGTGTGCAGGGGCAGCGGCAGCGAGAGGTAGGCGAAGTTCTGGGCGCCCGGCTTGGCCTGCACCACGAACTCCTCGCCGTAGGTTGTGCGCCGGATGAAGCCCACCCGCTCCGCCAGTCGCCGCACAACGCCCTCGTCCAGAGGAGCCCCTCGCAGCAGGGCTACCCCGTAGACGGCCAGTGCCTGGAGCCACTGCATCAGTACCGAGTCCTTGGACATCACCTCGTCGTAGCTAAAGTGCTGGGCCACCTGCTGGAACTCCGCACCTGCCCAGTGCCGAGTCGCTGGGCGATAGAACTCACGCAGATACTCCTCCTGTCGCCGCCCCTCGAAACTGCGATCCTTTAGCCATCCCAAGGAGAACCTACTCTCGTGGGCATCACTCCACTTGACTGAAACTTCCTGGGCCAGCTCGTCGGTTTGCAGGCTGACCGGCCGAATCCGGGTATCGAATTTGTCCCAGTCCAACTTGCGCGACTTGGAGCTGCCATGAAAGCACTCTTCGCACAGGCAATTGTCGCGCAGCCAGACTCCCGGAAAAGTCAGCGGCTTGGCCTCCTTCTCCGGCCGCACCTCGACATTCGATTCGTTCACAATCCTCGCACTGATCTGGCGGCAAAGTCGCAGTTCACCCGGGGAACGGCCCAATAATCTCTGCACCCACATGCTGCACTGTTTACTGTAGTAGACCAGCCCGTTCGAGCATCAAATGCCGAATGAGTCGTCGGAGAAAGCGAAATAATGTAATCAGCAGCTGGATCGGCTCTTTGGACTTTGTCTGCCAGCTCATGACAAGTGGGCATTTCGAGCGGACAGGGGCGTAGGCACTAAAGAATCATCTTCATGGCTGCATTTTAGAACATTTTTATATCAACAGGACCACTATCACTTTTTCTAAATATAATTTTTGTCTAGCATTAACATTTAACAAGAAGAACAATATATTATAAAAGATAAAGTAGAATTTGTATATCTTACGCAGAATCTCAATGAACTTATCGTTCCTAATCAAATAGGTGTATATGTTAGTCTTAGCTTAAACAATGATTTTGGTATCGACACGATTTGTTTTAAGCAAACTGTAAGTATATTTTTCCATTTTTTTTTATTAAAGGTCTTACTTAAATCTTTATGATCAAATCGTAAGATGTTTTAAGTTTACATTACCACTTAACTATTAACTTAATCTGACTAATATTAAAAGTGTAATTTCCCAGTATTAGTTAACATAATTTAATTTTGGAAAATTCGTTGATATCATAAACAACTAATTGACTAGTCATTGCAACCACAAGCCCCCTTGAAAATAATTCAGCATACCCCACTGGACGATGGCAAAGTGTTATCAACGAATTACAAAGTTCCCATGCCAGAGAACATCTGCTACAGTTTGTTTGTTAGTTTTAGCTTTCGAAATGGAAGACACCACGGGAGAAGTAGAATAAGATAAGAAGGTTTAACGGTGCCACGGCTCACAGAAAGTGGTTTTTGTTTAGCCACAGTAAGAACAAATTATTCAATTGTTGTTATACGCGAAAATTAAGAAGTCATTATTATTTTCTCAAACAAAAACAGCTCTTAGCGAGGTACAAAAGTCAAGATGATTACATTTTCAACCCACAAAACTTCTGATATTCAATTTTGTGTAGAAAACTGATTTATTATCCGCTAAATAAATACAATTTTTAAAATGTTCCAAAACTGGTATTTTTACACTTAGATCGCTTTTTTTTTAAAGTCTTGGCAAGCAATCCGCTTAGTTAAAGCGGTACCTACCATAAAATGCGATCAGGCGATAAAACGACAACAAATTTAACCGAAATTACAATACAAATTTTAAATGCAGATTTTTAAGGACTTAAGCCACAATACTTTAGAGATATAACTCTCGAAAATCTGATATTTTTAAGACAAGTTATGGACTTAAAACTTTGTATTTTTCAACAAAGAAGTTTTTTGGAAATTTAGAAAGGGGTTACATTATTAAAATGAAAAAATCGACACAAAATTTCAAACCAATTTTTAAAGGCAGATTTTTAGAGACGTAAGTCCTTAGACTTTAAAGGCATACCTCTTGAAAATTGGAAGTGCTTAAGAAAAGTTTTGGAAATAAAAATTATGGTTTTTTGTAACTCTAACACAAAGCCATTTTTCGGAAAATGAGAAAAGGTTTCCATTAAAAAATGGCAAAAAATGTACCCGAAATTACAAACCAATTTTACAACGCAGCCTTTTTTCCGGAACTGTGGAAAATTTGCATTAAAATGGAAAGAATCGACCTGCAATTGCAAGGACACTAAACCTTAAGACATACCACTCCGAATTCGAATGTCTGTAAAAGTTAAGTTAAGTTAAAGTTTTATACATTTTCCCTTTTAACATTCCCCTGAATCAATTCAGTTTTGTAAAGTCCTGGTACGATTTTAGCAATACCTTTTGATTGATGTATTACCTCTAATCGGACCATCACAGCAGATCATCGGTTCTGTGGCTAAATATAGTAGTCGCCAACTTAGCAAGCGTGGTCATTACATTTCATTAAATGATAATAAGCCAATTTCAGTACATCTATAAATACCAATGCAAAGTATGCATGATTTACCAATATTGATCACTTCATTTGCACAGATTATGCCACAATTTGTGAACATTCTGCAGCAGTCCCTTATTCAATTTACCTCGTGCTGAACCAATTCAGCTAATTTAGAGTTGTAAGTCAATCTTGGGCTCTGTTTCTGGGTACACTTGTGCTGCTGCGACAAGTATTTCGTGGCTGAATTAGCATCTTGAAGCTGAATATCGAATGCCACCCAGCCACGATTTGCTTGACGTCACCGGCGCTCTTCCGCGGCCAAAAGGCCAGTTTCCCCCTGCGACTGGCAAAGCGGTCGATCAATCAATCAATCAATCAATTGAATCATCTTTGTCTGCCTCGGGGCCGTTTTGGTCCAGGCCTCAGCCGCAACCTCAACCAACCAACCTCAGCTCCAACCTCAGTCTGGTCCAAAAGCCTTTAAAGGGCCTTGCCCAATTCTCGTGAAAGCAATAAAAATTGCAGCACCTTCTGCGGGCAAAGCTGACCTGTTGCACAATTGAATGGGAGCAGCGGCTGTGCGGCAGTTGCAACGCGAAAGGGCAGCAATGGGAGGTACACTCGGAAAAAATCAACAGCACTTTTGCTGCATTTCGTATGGCACGTATTTTACACTTTTTATGTACTTTGCACATAATACGGACTTGTGATGCAAAATCTTTAAAGATTTTTAATTAAATAACAACTTTTATATATAAATTATTTATTAATTTTATCATTAATTTTAACATTCGTTAACATTCTTTTTTTTTTAAATGTCAAATATTTATAGCTATAGTATAGAAAAAAGGAGTGTTAAGTTTAATAAAATAAAGCTTTAACGATTTTTATGTTGTAAACGAAATCCAATTCATATCTTTGCATTGAAAATTTCACTTTGAGAGATAAATCAAACTATTTTGTGTTATATACAAATATTTCAGTAGTTAGTTTAAAACTTTTTCATAGGATTAGGATGGTGAACAACTTTAGTTTGTCTATTTTTATTGCAAAGTGTCGGGATGTCGTAGTGT
This sequence comes from Drosophila gunungcola, assembly GCF_025200985.1. NCBI lineage: Eukaryota > Metazoa > Arthropoda > Insecta > Diptera > Drosophilidae > Drosophila > Drosophila gunungcola. The sequence goes on along the minus strand of NW_026453186.1, from coordinate 152,030 downwards.
AATAGATGAGCGGGAACATGGGTTATGCTCAAAATTAGTTAATAATAGAGCTTTTTTACGAAATTAAAAATAAAAATGTAGGTCCTTTGTATTTTTTTAAATATTTATAAAAATTAAAAAACGGGATAAAAGTATTTAAAAAGCAGCTTTGTCGTTAAAAATCTGTTTTAAATTCAAAGGGTTTTTTATTTTCCTTTGTTTCTTTAATTACTTTTAGGATACATAAATATATATTGTTTTTTTTTATTTTTTGAATATATTTTTTAGTAGATAAATGCCCTGTTTGGGGTCTTGAAAAGTTGGATCTCACAGAAATAAAAAAAAAGTCATCCAACAAATGAAGCTCCTTAAAGCACATACATTAATCTGTGTAATTTTCGTCCTTCTTAACTTTGTAAAATCAGCGATTCTCTTTGGAATATTTATTTAAGCAGCTGTAAATTGTGAAAACCATAAAGTAGTTAGTTTTTGAGTGCAGGTGCAGAGGAGCCAGTGGGCAGTAAACAGTGGCCAGTGGCCAGTGGCCAGTGGGCAAATGGACAGGGTCCGGCGAATGCCCAAATGTCTGCCTGCCCTGACCATTTACAGAGCGGACAATAAATTCTTCATGCGAGGCTGCTGCTGCCGGAGGCTTTTGGAAATGTTGCAGAAATTCCCAAGCCGGCGGCCATAAAAATGCGGCTCACATGTGACAACGATTTGTACTTTAGCCCCTTTTATGGCACTCACTCGACTGTTGCTGCTGCTGCTGCTGCCGTTGCCGTTTCCTCCTCCGGTGGCTGATGCATTTTAAAAGCAACCCAGGTCCGCGTATTTCGTATTTCGTATTTCGTATTTTGTATTTTGTATTCCCATTCCCAATGCCCCGCTGCCGCCGGTTCGCTTCACAAATCTCAAAATCGCATCAGATTATACGAGTTATGCGATGCAGCGATGGAGCGGTGGAGCCAGCAACAGGCTCCCGTTTTGGTCATCTGCCGTTTGTCGTTTTGTAGGTCAACGCCTCCTCCTTGGACAAGATCCCACTGTATATACGTACATCCCTCCCCCTGGCAATTGGGTCAATTAACACCGACGACCCTTGAGGTTGGGGATGCAGAAAGGTCCTTCAGCTGTATGATCCCCATCGATATGCTGAGTGAATCGCCCGATGATTATCGTGTCACATGCCCCCCCAAGAACACAATGGACCACCACTTGAGGCGACGCCTTGTTCTTGTCCGGAATGTTAACAGTTTTCGTTTCATGTAATTAAGTGCTGCTGATCCACTAGTTTTTATCTTTAAGAACGCACCGGATGGAAGGACTGGGGAGCAGCAGTGAAAGCTTTCTGGCTTTCCACGCTGCGAAAGCAAAACAATGGACCGAAATGGAGGGATGTCGGATGGATTAGGACGGGATTCGCTTGGAAATGGTATGGCATGCGCTTCGGATTCCGGCTGGGACTGGGTGGGTCTGTGTTTGCAAACTGTCTGGGCGAGACAACGTTGTACGTGCGGATGATGTCCGCCGGTCCGAGATCCGGCGTTTTGATACCCGTCCACCGACAGGGTATGCTAAATGTACGAGTATATTCCTGTTTGTCACACAACTCAGCTGTTCCAAGCCCCAAAAGCACTTTTGCTTCGTAATCTGGTTGAAATTGAACATGGGCCTATTCTTTCTCACTTTAATTAGCTAATAATAGATTGAACTACTCAGAAAAAATATATACATTTTAATAAAATGTAGCTCCCTTTTTATAAATCTTTTTTAATGTCTTTTTTTGGAACAAATATTTCGGAATAATTTCCAGAGAAGTGTTTTAATTTGAGTTTTTGACATTGGTTTACTATATCTGATTGTCAAAAAGCTCAAAAAATAACTTAGTTGTATGTAAAATAAAAAAACTGATAAAATCTTAAGTGACAAAGAGAAATCCAGCCTCATCAGTTAAACACATTTTGACAGAATGCCAAGCCTTCCAAGGCTAGTAAACAAACGGATATTAACTTAACCAAAGAATTTAAGGTTAAGCACCCAGCACTATACCTTTGTTAATTTATTATTATTCGTTAAAAATATGTTTATTCAGTAGTTTAGATAAAAACAGTACATTAGACATATAACATGGAATTCTAAACAGCCGAAAGCCCAAGCAATTAATAGCCTAGTTTTATACTTAAGCTTACAGCGTACAAATAAACAAATAACTTGTACTATAATTTTTCCGAAATGAGTGTTTGGTAATAAATAAATAAATAATCGATATTTGATTTTTTTATTTCGAATTGACTACTGGGGTATTTAACTATTTAGTTATAAGCATTGATAAAACAATTATAAATGAAGTCAAAGTAGTTCTAAAATTTTTAATATTTTCGGTCCCCGGAATTGACCTGTAACAAAAGTAATGCATTAAATAGTATTTATTGTGTACACACATAGTTCTTTTAATAATAGGCTACATTTTGTTTACTTATATCTGAGCTATCCCATCAAAAACTCGTGTAAACTCAGCCTGGGTATCCGATGGTCGGTCACCGGAGAAAGGCTCACCATCTTTCTGGTTCCTGCTGCCTTTGCTGATTGCACTTCAGCCGGGTAAGGACCAAGGACTCGGGCCCGGAGCGGACCAAAAAATGTGTTAAGAGTCTAAACACGAACGTGCCGCTCAAAGGCCACTCGTTAACGGGCGCCGGGAAAGGGGTTGGGTTTCGGGTTTTCGTTTACTCAGAAATGGGGTATCGGCATGGACAGCAGCTATTGGTAAATATTTTCACTATTTGCGACGGGCCAGCGCCACAAGATGCACCCACCTGAAGCCCACTCAGAATTTTTGTACGAAAAGGGGAATCCCCGGGGAGTGGCGGCCAAACTAGCTCCATGCACACGCCCTCATATATCTTATTTTTTCCGGCGGGAACGGGCCTTTCCTGCTGCCTTTTTATTTTTTTCTTCTTATTTTGCAGGTGGCATCTGCAACATTCTCCAAGATGGCAACGTCTGCAGCCATTTCATTTGGCTGCTTATTTTATTGCCCCTGAGTCCCGTCAGACAGACAGACAGTTGGCAAACAAACCAGCAAACACCGACGACCGGGTTTAGGTTTAGGCCAGATTCTATATGTAGCTGGCGCGTTCTTTTGGACTTTCAGGCTCCAACGGAGACTTCATTACGAATGCGGCAGGGAAGCGAGTAGATGCAATTCATTGCCCAAGACATTCGGACTGGCAAGGAGGAAGCATATACCTACTATCCCACTATCCCATCCAGCCAGAAGGCTTGGCAGTCATCCGATATCCTTGGAGGTGAGATGCTGCAAGTGTCGCATTCCTCTGCGCTGCAGGTGCCGCAGGATTTCTGGTGCTCCGGAAAGGACGAAGACGCGGCATAGCACGAAATCCTTTACCTCTGAGTGAAATGAAATGATCTCGAAGAACGCCAAGGGTTCCTGGAATTCGAGATGGCTCAAAAATGACTAGAGCCCGCTTACTTTATGGCTATTGCTTTTGTCTAAAATAAAAAACATTTGTCCAACTTTCTAAATTTTATAAGGTTAATGTGCCTATCATTGAATAACTGCACTAGATATTTTTGTTAATGCGCTTTGAAAACTGTTGTTAGCTATGTAAAAATGACTTAGTAATCCGTGAAAACATTTGCACTTAAATAAATTCATTGGGCAAATAAATTTAAGTTAACTTAAGTATTGTTCATAATAGGTATGCATTTTCAGAAAAATAACTTGATGTGTTTTTTATATTTCTTTCAACAATTTTTTTTTCACTGGCCAAGAATTAGTTTGCAATTCAATATCTAAATTATTTAAAATACAAAAAAGGTTGTGTATTTAAATTTTGAAAATACCATTATGTATATTTTGGCAATAACCTTCAATTATTTCATGGCAACTTAAATATGGACCAGTGTTTACATTTATCCTCAAGCAATATAAAGAAAAAAAAATCGTTTATCCATTTACAAAATAAATTTAATAATGAAAATATAAAACAAAATTAAAGATTAAAGATAGTCTGGTGAGTTCATTAGTTAAGTACCAAGTATTATATAATTGAGAAACTTGTGATACCTTTGGTAGAAATTTAACAATGCTATGGAACCTATTAATTTTTCATACTTTTATTTATTTTATAAAATATTTCCCAAAAAAAAAACTTGTTTGCCTCTTAATAAGAAACATATTAAACAAGCAATTATCTTAATTTGCAATGGTCATAATTTTTAGTTATAGATTATTTATATATATATATTTATTTATAAACAATGCTTTGGAAGCACATCTTTGTGTGAACTAACTGAAGACTTCTTAGCTTATAACTGAGACACTTGATTATATATATATATATATATTGAAATTTAAAAATTACGATAGAAGCATACTTAAGAGCTTTTTCAATCATACATTTTGGTACATTTCGACAATATTTTTGGGTGCAAAACTTGTTGATAAACATTAATTATATATCAAATTTCTGATTCCTTTATCAATCATTTCCCTTGCAGTTATTGGGGTGAAGAAGGCAGCCAATTTAAAGCGATTTTCCGACCCCCCGCCCTTCCCATTTTCACCCATTTTCCCCGATGTCAGACCTGTGCGAAGATGAAGTCAGCTCGGAGTTTGGTTTGCAGCGGCTGAGTGCATGCATAAGTGTATTTATGTATATAGCCTGCATAGTTTACACATTGTCTGCCGGCAATCCTGACAGCCGCTGTCTCCTGTACACGAAGTGGCTGTCCCTGCGAATACAGCCTGAAATTCACAACCTCAATTCCGCTCCTCCCCGCCCCCCTGAAGGATACGACCCCCCTCGCCAGTCTGCTGGCTGTTATCTTGTTTTCCCTGGCTGAGCTTTCGGTAAGCCGCGTCTAAACATCCTTTTTCTTCGCTCTGTGCAATTTTTACAGCTCATTCCGGGCGGCACTCCTTGAGGAGTTGTTTGCGCATTGTTTACAGCTTTGTCCTGTTTCTTGGAGGACAACGAAGGGGGGGGCTTTCCTTGAGTCCTGCGCTTAATGCAGTCTGCATCGCTGTTTGCAGTTCGCCCGGCAAGTGGCAGGAATACAAATCAAATTAACTTCCTAGTCTCCTTCCGCTCGTCACTTAATTAATGGGCAATGGGGCGTGGCAAGCGAAAAGTTTCGGCGCAATGCACAATCGCGCTTTCGATACCAATTGAGCCGTTTCGACTGGCTGTCAAGATGCGGATGCGGAGGCGGATGCGAATGCGGATATCCTTTATCCCTGCCTCGCCTTTTTTTTCAAGCCGCAATTAAACGCAGTGGGATACTCGTATGTGCGGCTTCCTACGCTCTCTGCGCTTTCTCAATGGAAACTATTTCCAACTATGCGTTGCTTTTGACAGAAAATCAACAAAAAGTCCCCCAACTTTGCCCCTTTTGGATGCTCGCTGGCTCTATGGGAAGTTGAAACGTGTTGCGGCATATATTAATTTTTATTTTCAACGAGACCGTCTACAAATTAACGTTGATGCCGCTGCTTTGTTGCACTGAAAAAGATTAGCTCACGAAAAGGTATTTCAAATATGCCTTTTCAAATAAATGTTGAGAATGGCTCTTTTAGCACATCAGTATTCTAGGATATTATTTAAAGTTTTCAATGATATTTAAGTTTACTTTAATTAACTGGGCTACAACATTTTTAAATTGGCTAAGCTCCTTAACAATATCGCCTCTAAATATATATTTTCTAAACCTATAAGATCATTTGTTTTAAAAATACAGAATTGGAATTTTTTAGACATAACCACTTAAAAACATTTCATTACATTTAATAATAATACATTGAATTATTATTTTTTTCAAACAAATTTGTTGCCAAAACTAAAAAGCAGATTTAAAAAAAATCTTAGTGTTTAGAAATGTCGAGAAAAAAGGAATACAAAATTAATTAAAAAATAAACATTTCACTAAACAAAAATAAAACTTATATCCCATCGTTTTCTCTCACTGTGCATATGTTTAGCTGATTCTGCTCCTGTTCTGCTTTTTTTCAGTTTTGTTTATTTAGCCACTGAATGATGGATCATACTCACACACACACACACAAACGCACAAAAGAGTTTCAAAAACAACTTTCCAGGGATTTCGGTTGCACTTTTCAATGAAAAACCTCGTTTCTTTCCCCGATTTTTTGTTTGTACTTCCACCCCGCAGCCTTTGTGTTTGGCATGCCTGCTCATTATTTTCACACGTAGCTTGGCACGCTCTGCACCCCACCCCGCACCCCTCAACCCCCTCCGCTAACACACACTCACACACACACACACTCGCCCAGTTTTGTTTATATTTTAAGGTAATTTTCTGGACCGCCGCCGCATTACTTGCAACTGTTGCGCCTATTGAACCCATTCCTATTTTCAATCCCAACCCCATCCACAACCTCTAGAAACCCCCCAACCCCCTTGGCATTTGTAAAAGGTCAATGATACTTACAGTTTGAACAACTCCTGTGGAGGGGGTGGTGGTTGGGGCGGTAGGGGATGAGTGGGTAGACTTAGAGGCCAGGCAACGAAGTGTTCAAGTGTCTTGGGGAAATTGAGAAAGTGGGAGAAAGATTATTACGGCGTTGCCAAAGTAAAGGCACACAGCTAGAAATACTATTTCTTTATTACATTTTAAAGTAAATTAGGGTTCTTTTAAATAATTATCAATGCCGTTGTTTTAGTGGTGGCACTATATAGTTATAAAAAGGATATTTTCGTAAAAAAACGAGTTCTGGAAGTTAAAATAGATGAGAATACGTTACAATAGGCTTATCTATTACTATTACTATTATTATTTATTGTTTTGTAAAATTTTTTATTTTAAATTAGACACATTAATTAAAAGTTTTAGGTAGTAATAAAAGTAAACAAAAATATGCAATTGTTAAACTTTTGAAGAATGGTATGACCTTGGTGAATTTTTTTTCAGTCTCAAAACAAGTGTATTTTCAAAAAAAATGGCTTATGTATTAAAACCTTTGCCACGCTTAACATATTAAAGATACACATTTGGTGACATTTTTAAGAATTAATCATACAAATAATACAGTAACAATCAATCTAGTCATTGTGACCAGAATACTTGTAGTGCAGGGATTAAATGCTAAATAAAGTATTTTCTTTTTTAGTCCTTTAATTGTTAACCAAATTTTCTATCCAATCGTAAAGACTACAACTGTACTTTATGTATATTTATAAGTATGTATGTATTATTATATTAGCCAGAAATGTATTTACATTTGTTGTGGCTAGTTTGAATGAAAATTGTTCTCTCTGCACAGCCAGATGTAAAATGTAAGAGACCTCAAGTAGTCGAGGAAGTGGAGTTGGACAGGGTCAGGGGCAGATTGGGGGACCTGGCGAAGAAGGATGCTGTAAATGTGGTCAAGCTGCATGAAATTGAAATGGTCAAGCCATAAACTTGGCCATTTGTACTCCAGTTCTGTTATGAGTAGAAACGAAAAAAACAATAAAACTGCTCCGGCAGCGGGAAAGGAGTGTAAGCCGAGAAAAGGAAACCCAAGGAGTAGAAACGACTGAGACGAGAGTCCAAGGAAACGGACAAATGGAATAGAAAATTGCCGCAAAATATGAAATGTGGATTGCGAGGGGTCCTCGAACTAGCCCCGTCCAAGGAATATATTCGGCAAATGGTGTCCTTACCCTTTGAGGACCTTAAGTGGACAAACTATGATACAAGTGGGGTGACTTACTCACGTCGCTGACGGGATGCGTGTGATCTGCCGGAGACCCATAAATGCCAGCTGAATTGGGGTAACAAAGTGCTTTCCCACCGCACATTTCAAGATAAACCAGTCTGAAATATGGCATGGCTTATGATATAAATGTGAGGGGGCAGTTACGGATATTGCGGCATTACTTTCAAGAACGAAAATTAATTTATGCTTTCAGATTTTCCCTTTCATCTTGGGTTTCTGTTACCGTGTATGTCACCGCTTGCTCTTTCCTGTGATAAAGTTAGTTGAGCTAGTTGTTTAAATCTTTGTAATATGGTTTCCTCGGCGATTAATGTGTAAAACAGTAATTAAACAGTTAAGTTGAAGAATCTTATTTCAGAAAACAAAGAAAGAAAGAAATCAAATAGTTTCTAATTACTAAGGTAAAATATTTTCAAAAGTAAGTTTTTAGATGGCGTATTAAGGAAAATACAGCTGCGATTCATCGTTTCTGAAGAATTCGCGTTTGTTCTTCTTATTGCTTTATTGAAAAAATTAGTTCATTTCCTTATTCTTTTTTATTATTTTTCAATTTTATTACCCCAAATATTATTTCAATTTGTAATAATAGGAGCAATATTACAGTAAGCTTAAATTTCGATTCTCTTGAGTGCTGATTTCCCTTCGTTTAAGTGCTTTAAGCTGAATACTACCCACATGACTTTTAAATACTTTCACCTTAATCGTATCAGGAGCTGTACCCCCTACCAAAAGCACGAACCCACTCCATCGGCTCATTAACAATATATTAAATAATGAAATAAAGCGATTATGATAATAATTTCAGCGCAATTAATGATGGCAGGCAGCGGAAAAAAAGTTTCCCCAATAATTACCTACAATTAAAATTGATTTATGAAAAAAGGAGCGGAGGATTCAACGACTGGAATTCAATTAAAAAGTGGTAGCTAGAGTGTTTCATTAGCAGAAGCACCAGGACGAGCAATTGTCCAATGGCCAATCAATTAATAAGAAAATGTTTCACGACTTACGTCCCAGATATATGGGCCAATAAAGGATGAGCCGTCCACTTTGGTGTCGGAGGATCGTACATGCACGGCATAATGTCCGCCGTTATGCAATTACGCTGCCTGCTGTCCGCTGATGCCTAACATGAACGCCCAAGCCAAAGCCCAAGCCCAAGCCCATGGCCATAGCCATAGCCATAGTACCCAAAGATAATTAACGAACTCACACACACGCACCGGCAGGACGATGGATAAATGCGTTTATTTAACAAATTAATTGGCGTAAAGTACGCGGAAAGCAACAGCAAAGGTACACGGTGAAAAATGTTTTGACAGTTGGGAAAATCGTATATTTAATTATGATATACTCTTGCAATTTCTTCGATTATGTTATCCATATCTAAAGTTTTAAACATAAATTGAAATAAATTTTTTGCTGTATTTAAAAATCCATTTATCATTGGTCAACTTTATATAAAATAAAATAGTTGATATTTATCACTTATTAATTTATTTTAATAACAATTATTTTTTTAATTTTCCAATACAAAAATAAAATGTCCGTTATTCGTTGACCAATTGGTTGGGTTTTTTGGTCTTCTTAACTGACATTAATTTTTGGATCCGGAAAGATTTAAAAAAGCTAACTACCAAAAAAATATAAGGAATTGTTTTGGTGAGTTTAAGGGGACTGCCAAACAAGAGAGTCATAGAACAAAGTCGATGTAATTTAAAAAAACGTCTTGAACAGCTTAAAAATTAATATTTGAATAATAATTTATAATAAATAACATAATTTGATTTATATAATAACATTCCAGAACTAAATAATTGACTTAATTTTAGTCACGTTGTTTTATTTATAGAGATTTTTACGGAACATTATTTTGTAAAGAACTATATTAAAATAACAAAAGGTAAGAAAGCTTTAATGGTTAGTCACATAAGCACAGTTTCATATTGAAGTTTAAATTATTTTCCCATTTTATTTTGTTTATTCGTGTCTCAATATAAAATGTATATTATTTTGGCTGAGTGTACGAGCGACAGAGATGGACATCTTGAAATTTTTCTGAGGTAATCTCTTCCATTCCCCTTTCTCTTTTCCGCGGCAGTTCGACAATTACTTACACATTGTTGAACCTCTTGCAAAACAATTTTTTGCCGCTGCCGCCGTGCGATTTCCGGGTTTTCCGGGCCCTGAATGTAATTAATAAACGCATTAAATACGCATGCAAGTGAGCAACCGAGCAGGACGTGGCCAGAACATGGACATGGCGTGGCATGGACACCTGAACCCGAGGCCGAGCCCGAGCCCGAACACGAATCGCAACCACATCCGAAACTCAACCCGAGTTGGAGCCACAGCCTGCCCAGGCGATTGGAATGAAAACCAATTAATCTGCTGCCCAACTCTGGTCAATGGCCTATGAAATGGGGCAGCTCGGGTGGCTGAAGGCTAAAAACCAACCCCCCTGGGCTGGTGCGGCAACCCCCGTGGAGTTGTTACAATATTTGTTCTATTAAACATCCGCCCCCGACACCCAAAAAAAAAAAAAAAAAAAAAAAAAAAAACAGAACAATAAAAAGTCGATGAGTAGGCTAGCACGAAGGAGAATGCAAGATAATAGACAATTTTTACATTACTGCCAGATTTTATAGCAGCGTCAAATTATGAACCGTAATACATCAGCCAGGGGAAAAAATTCGGGAAATCTCCAACTTCAGAGGGGCATAATGAACTCGTGATGAAGTTGGCCAAAAGAAGAAAGCCCATATGTGACTGGCAAAATATTCGCAGATTTCCAGTTTACGTTCCAAGCAAATAAAAGCTGAAAAAATTGACATGAAAGGTAAGTTTTTAAGTATATTTGTTTCTTTTTTCCAGTTTCGTGGCACGAGGCTATCAATTATTTTACAATATTTGCTTAGTAGACTTTTTTATGACCTATATTATTTTTGAAAAAAGGAATCCTTTTTTTTTGTAGACCAGTAAAATAAAACTAATAATTAATAATAATAATATTTAATTAATAAAATTAATTGTTAAAATATTCTCCAATTGATTACGAAAGAATTTATAAAAGATGTAGATGCAAGTAGAGTTTGTTATAACGATTATTAGTTGTGAAAATATTAAAGGATACATAAGTTACAAAGTTCTTCGTCAATGGTGGAACAGGTATAAAAACGTGATATTAAATAAATATAAAAATGTATATATCTGGTTTGTATACATTTAATTTTTTTGCCAAGTTAATTTAAATAATGAGCTTATGGAACCCCAGAAAACCAAATTCGTTGACTAACCACCTATCTGTTACAGATCAGCAAACTTGAAGAGACAAATATTCCAGTGTTGACTCGCATTTCTAAGCGTTTTTTTTTTTTGTTTTTATAAATCTGCTGGTCTTGGGCTGCAGATGCTTATTTATGGGACCAGACCGTACGACTTCAGGGGTGCGGCAGGGAGGAATTTGAGGCAGATGAGTGTGGGAGGATGACAAATCACGGCCAGGAGCAGGATTTGGGGTGCTGGTGTTGGTGCTGGTGCTGCGACTCTCTGCAGGCAATGTAATCACATTTATTCGCGACACTCGAGACACTCTAGGACTCCGATAGCCCCACTCCACAGCCCTTAACTCCCCAACCCCCCAACTCCCCCGCTGCGAGCCACAATTATTGTCTTGTAACGCACACGCCCTCAACAAAAAGCAAAATAATACGGACAAAAAAAAATAAAATAAAAAATAGAACGAGCAGCAACATTTGCCCCACAACAAACACTTTATACAAATCGCTACCGACCCGCTCCCCCTCCCCCTCCCCTTCCCCTTCCACTTCCCTTTCCACCAACCGCCTAAGTCCATGAGTTTTCCAGGGTGGGGCTTTTCCTGAGCCAGACAAGCGGCAGCTGAGTGATGGCATTTTTCCCTTATCATTTTTACGTTTTTGTGATAATTCATGTTTATAAATTGTTTATGTATTTCATTTGCCATTACAGTGCAGAAATTTTCAGCAGGGCGGAAGTCGGTAAAATTCGCCTTCGAAATTCTAAGGGCATAATAATGCCGGGCGATAAAAAATTCATGGCGGGAGCCCTGAGAAGACAAACCGAATTGCGAATTGGATTACACGGGCCAGGCAACGGCAAGCCAACGTGTCACGAGAGGAGCGAACAAATCCAATAAAATCAAAATCATTGTCAAGTCATCTAAGTGAGTCGTAATCTCTGGCAGGAGTAGCTGGCCTTAAAGTCCCTAAGCCTGAGATCCGTTTAAGAGCCACTGCGAGGGAATTACCATGGCACCCTGCTCATCACCTTTCAAACTTTCAAAACTCAATTTTCCCGATGAGTTACAGAGGCACCGAGTGCAGCACTAGCACTCCTCGCTGTCACAGCCCATCAACAACATCAGTTTTCAATCAAACTTTGCATATCCCATCAATCAACACCGAATCACACATCAAAGCCGCTAGCGTTCTTAAAAAAAGTGACGCTGCCAAAGAGCAAAGAGCAAAGAAGCCCCATACTCCGCACCTGCCTGATTCCCATTTGAAAACCCCACCCCTTTCCTCCTCGAAATGGCCGTGTCCCATAGAGAATGGTTCCATGGAAGCGCAACAAATTAGGCTAAACACCGACAAGCCCTCCTCCTGTCCGCCTGTCCTCCTGTCCTCCAGCCTCCTGGGGAACAGTCTCCATCCTGCAAATCAACCCATTGTGTGGATGCTGATTTTGATGCCGACGCAGCGAGATTTCCAGTGGCAGACCAAACTGAAACACCAACAATAATAGAAACAGAATCCGAAACAGGAACAGGAACACAAATGTGAGTCAACGCACATGTATGCTGTGGAGTGCACTGCGAGAAAGCGGGAAGTGCACAACACAAATTAATAACAGGCCTTACACCATTTTAATATAACATTTTAACTGGTTTTAAGAATTGTTTTTCAGAATGTGGTTGAAAGAAATGCAAGCCTTTATAATTGATGAATTTAAACAGCTCTAATTCATCAATGTTGGTCAGGAATATTTTTGTACAGCCTCTATGGTAAAAATGGCTTTATTCAAAAACTAATGTGTCTTATTATTTAAGTTAATAATAACTTATACGAAAAGGATTTGTATTTAATTGCTTCCCAACGTATAAGTGGAATGGCTTTATTTCAATAAAATTAGCAACCATACTAGCTGGTAATACATTTGTCGAAATGGTTGATTTTTCTTATTTTCTAGCGCCTTATCTTTAAAATAAAATATATTCATTTTTAAGAACGTAATATCTTATAAAACAGCAAATTTTGTAAAACATTTAAAAAAACCCAATTTTGTTTATACAATTTACAATTTTTAAGATTTCAATATTATAGTAGTAAGTAAGTAAGTCAAAAGTGGGTCTTCCAATCATAATTAAGTTTATCATAATCACGATTAAAGGGGCCTTAATTCATTTAAAGGAAATATATAAAACCAAGTTTAATATGAATGTTTTACATTCAGTGAAATAGATTTCTTGCAGTGCCCGGCACATTGCAAACGGAAACTTCAACGATCACGTACATTCAGACACCCAAAGATGCATCCAATCAATAAACAATCTACGACGACCCCTTCGATCTCCCCCCAGATTTTCTCGGAGTGTATGCAAAAGGCAATAGCGCCGAAGAGAGCCATAGCCATAAATCATACATAAGTCTAAGTAATTGTGTGTGCCGGCGAGTGTGTGAGTGGCACAATCGAGTGCTGAACCGGAGTCTTCAGTGGCTGGCTGGCTGTCTGACTGGCTGGCTGGCCAGCTGAATACTTGCAGTCCGCTGGAGCACCTCCATTGCCACTGCCCCACATTTTTGCCCATCCAAAGGCATGCTATTCCATGCCACACTACTATGTATTTTCTCGTGCTGACGCAGCGGCGTCTGTCGAAGTTCGCAAACACTCTGACTGCGCATATCCGGAGCAAATTAAAATTTCATTAAGAGCAACAAAAGCGGAGGTATGATTGGTGGGCGGGGCGGACTACTAAACGAGTGGACTCAACTGTTTTCGGGGCTCCTCGAGCATAATCGCTGACAATGGAGGAGTCGCAGCCTCGCAGCTGTCATCAGACCTCCAAAACAACAGCTTTAAGCCCCATTCGTGGCCTACAAGTAGCATTTGCCCATCGAAACGTGCGCTGTTTGAAATAAACCTTTCGCTACTAAAAAAAACATTTTAAAATATATGATTCCCGCATCGGCCAAATTGACAAATTTTTTTTATTTGCTTGCTCACACCTATAAAAAATGGTATAGTAAATATATAAATATCTGAGTTTAAAACTATCTTTTAAATTCAAAATGTTATTTTTAATGCCTAAATTAAATATTAAATCATAATATTTAAGACAATGCATTTTAAATTGCATTGTTAAATATACAAATATTTTAATTAATGTGGAAAATAATAGTATGGTTTTGTAAAAATATAGTGCCAAAAATTAAACAAAATTTTAATATTTTAAAATTAAAGACAGCAATCGGTGAAAATCAAAGCCAAAAATATTTTAATTGATTACAAAATATTTGGACCTACTAAGCTTTGTACCACTGTTACTTCTTCGCAATATGGCCAGAGCGTTAAATCTAAAGTTATTACTTTATAATAAGAACATTAACATAAATAAAGGATTTCTAAGCTAGAAGGTTGGAATTTTAAATTTATGTTAGTGTTTTACTTAATCGATTATATGTTTTTAAAACTCCTTTATTAACAATTTTGTAGCTTGATACAAATAAGAAATATTTATTTGATTTATGTAAATATATTACATATAGTATGAACATTTAGTTTTTTATCCGTGGGACCTAACTCTATATACAGACGCATTTGTATTTCTTACACAATAGTAGCAGATCATGCCAGTCAAGCGTAGGTTTTCAAACAGCAGGGGGCAAAGGCTCAAACACTACCCATGTACACACCCACACCCACTTGTGGCGTGAACTCGTGGAACATTAATTAAACAGGTTGCCATGATTAAGTAATAGTTGTGCCCCGTGCTTAACACTGCGCTGGATTATGTGGAGCAACTACAACTCATAGCCACATCAGCAACAATACGGAGAATGCAGTAAGCCAGCAAACAGTGAATTGTGGCACATAATGAGCCACAATTTTTGAGCTGAAAAACCATTTTAAAGTGTTTATTCAATTCTATAAAATAATATTCATACTCAATGACTTAGACTTCATGCCAAAATAGTTTAGTTTTTTTTGCCCATAAAAATCACCGAATAAATATTTGTTTTTTTTTATAGCTGGAATTTACTTAGACAGTTCAAAAGAAACATTAAATAATACAAAAAACTATGCATATGTATTTTTTTAGGTCCATCAGTAAATCTTAAATGGGTCGATTTCGCCCCACCCTCAAAGACAAATTTAAATTTTAAACAAATTTCATCTGCAAAGATTTCAGTCTTAAATTTTAAACAAATTTCATCTGCAAAGACTTAAGTCTTAGATAAATTTTTATTAATCAATGAATAACTATGAAAAATCCGTATTAGATTAATTATAATAAATAATAAGTTATTTCTACAGTAGTTGAACTAACATGCTGAGAGACCAAGCTGCATGTCTTGATTCAGTGTATTTAAGATGTTTAAATAGTTGTTCCGTCAACTAAGACGATTTGAGCAGCTTAACAACTGACTAATTACTGTCTCCACCAGCTCGGCTCATTTGACACCATCCATCGCACTTAGCCAGCGACACCTGTGCCGCAGAGAGGACACACATCCTCTGGCCCACAGCCCATAAAGAGGACACTAACAAAGTCTTTTGTTCTGGTTGAGCTTTGAAGACTTTGCTGGTGTGAGGTGAGTGTTTATACCCGTTCCTCGTAGGGCAAAAGGGTATGTTGTACTCCTTAAAAAGTATGCAACACGTAGAGGATCAGAATCAATGTTCGTCGAGTGCATACTATAACTATAGAAACTTGAATTACTGTTTCAAACAAAAAAAAAAAACAAGCCAACTAGAGCCAAAACATCTTAACAGACATGGTAGAGAAATGCTTTCGGGTGGAATATATTTTTTAGTTCTAAATCTATAGTAACACCGAAAATACTTAAAATCAAACCATTAAACTTATGTTATTAAAAATTTAAGTTATGTTAGGTAAAGCTAGCATGTAGTACACCTTACCGGCAGATGGTAGTATTGCAAATGGAGCCAAATTTTGAAAGTTGTCACCAGAGTAATGGGTATTTGATAGTCGAGCCACTCGACTTCAGGGTTCCTTATTGTTTAATATGTATACGCTACAAACACTCACGCATCCCAGTGTGTGTGCGAGTGTGTGGGAACGCTTTGTTGTGCAAACATATCTAATTAGTGTCAACTATTAACATAAAGAGTGCACTTCACATAAGAACTTGAGACGACAACGGCAACACCGCAGCAACAGCAGCACCAACAGCAGCACCAGCAACAACCACAACAACAGGATGGCCATAAACTAACTCTCGACTTGAAGTTGACTAAGCTCTCACAACAATGGCAGCAAAGGATGCGGGATGAGATGGCGTGTCCCTAATGTTAAACACTAAAAACACAACAAAGTTGGCTGTGTTCGCTGTGTCGGCGAAAGTGAGGCAGCAACCTAATATGCGTGCATTATCAGCGCTCTTCAAGTTGGCAACGAAGTTACAGAGGGCAGGGGTTTTAAGGATTTCAGGGAGGTGGTCCTTAAGTATCATTGCGGCAATTCACGAGATGGGCACCGGGTCCTTTGGCCACATCCTCGGACACTTCCTGCAACAGGAAATCGGCAGCACGGCCAACACGCACTGGCCGCAGGCCGAAAAACACCACTTGACCTGAACGAGCTCAACAATAAAGCTTGGGGCAGCATTTAAATAGCAAGCGCACGCATGTGAGCACTCAGAAAATACATTTAGCTGCATTGAAACTTCTCATTTCTAAATATTCTGTAATAACATATTGGAATATTGGATATCTCATTAAATTGATTAAAAATTTTACTATTACTTACTTATTTAATTATATTAAAAAGTTTAAGCCCAACAAATAAAACAACCCTTCCAAATACAAGTTTATGATCAATTTGATCAATTTATTATATAACTATTCCACTGATATTGGTTCATTTGTAGCTTGGCAAGCAATTTTATCTGTTTCATAAAAGTCGTGAAGTAATTTTGAATCTGTTTAAATAATTTGTAATTAAAATCTTTTAAAATTTCGGCTTTTTTGTCGTTTAAGTTTCGCAATTACACAAAATTGGTATTTTTCTGTCGTTCACCAGCAACAGTCTCCACCGATTGTATGATTTTTTTTGTGGCACTTACAATAAATTGATCCCTTACGGAAATTATTAAACTTTGAAATGAAGATTTCTTTAAAATATCAAACTTTTATGTGAAATTTTCGAAATTGGGTTATCAACAAGTTTAATTTGATTTATAAAACAAATAGTGTTTAATTAAAGACTTTTTTTTATTGTTTTTTTTTCAACCTATAAAGCTTCATACATTTGTTTAGAATTCAAGCATATTTGTTTGTTGCAAGTATGAAGTGAGTGGATGGCAGAAGGTCGACAGATTAGGAATTGGCATGATGCGAGGAGATTAAATTTGCACTGGCTCACAAAGTTCTTTCGGCACAACTTGAACTATTGAACGATTCTCGAGAGGGGGAATTTAGGGATTTAAGGCTTAAGTGGTCGACAGCTTGGGCGACGAAAACTATGCAAAAATTATGTGAGCGAAAAATTTGAAAAAGGGTGAAACTCTTTAATACAGTCATAAATTTGGCGCCTGCCAAAAGTGGCCAACTGGTGGGCTTTGAAGGGGTCCGAGGGGCTGATGCTGAAGCTGAGTTGCCGAAACTTCTGGCTGCAACTATTTAAAAGCCATAAAAGCCGAGAGCTGTTGCCAAACGGATGTGCCAGCCGGATGCAGTTGATAGGCATGAGTTACACACACCAAAAGCCAGCGACAGGACACTACAGGATATACCGGCCAGGATCACACCACATGCAAAAGCTCGTGCCACCAAACCATACAGTGAAAAAAAACATTTATGAAATTTCAATTATATGCACCCAAATAAAATTGAAAGTTAAGTTTAAATAAGTTTGTCTTGAAAATAAGCTTTAGACAGTATTAAAGTATAAGTATGAATTTAATACTTAACTATTTTGTATGCCGAAGAGTTTAAAACTGTAGACTAATGCCTTATTTTTGAGTTTTCTTTAATTAAGTTTTCCTTGACAATTTTTTTTTAGTGTGTGTAAAACTGGTTGATTATTTAAAAAGATTTTTTTGAAATTTAACATACTTTTTGAGTGTGTTTCTCAACGTCATATTAAATTAATTAATTTGATGCTTTTAAAACATTAGCTTGTCAAAGTTTATATGACTGAGGTCAGTTCCCCAATGTGATTAAAATGTTTAGGCCATGTTCTAGTTAATATTTAAAAAAAAATGATAAAGACAATTTTTGACTGATTTGTGACTTTAGACCCTTTAAGAATTGGTCATTCTCAAAATGAACCTCACAATGAGAATGTGAGTTTTACAGATAAAAAACTGAACCCTTAACATGACACTGAGAAATCGTTTCTCAGTGTCTTAATAATATGTTATTTATTATACATTCTTGATCAGCATTTTCAGACTGATATATAGATCATTAAGATCTCAGAGTCTATACAAACTAGAGCAATGTGATTTCGTTTTGAACTTGAATGCAAATATGCATTATCCTTGATTACAGTTGGTGGTTTATTTATTTCTCCCAGTGCCCAGGCACTTTCCGGCACATTTGGGCAGCAAAAAGGCACGCCGCAAACAATGGTGTGGTGTGGGGCAGAGAGGGGTTAAGGGTGCCGATTGGGTTAAGGGCGATCGGAGGGGAGATCGCTGCAGAAGCAGGCCAGGACCGCCCAAAAAGTGTTTCCAAAGCTACAAGGGATTTGGCTGCGGAGCGCACTAATTGCAACTCTTGTAAATCGACAAGGACAACCCACTCACACACGCACACTCACACACACACAGAAAGGCACTCGCTCATTGGGGACACGCACACAAAGTCGTAATGACACAACGGCAAGGACAAGCTGCAAACGATGCCGACAAACGACCAACGACAACTAAAACAGAAATTAGTTGAGACCGCTTCACAAGACGGTTATCAAATACCCTTGATATCTGCTTTCGAAATGCTAAAGATTTATTTTTAATGTTGGATTCAGTATGTATTTCTAGGAACTTGGTAATATACCGACTGTTTATGCTATTGAGTACAAACTAGAACTAGGACTAGAACTAGTTGCAAACGCTTTTCCAGAATGTGTTCCTTTAAAATTACAATTTTAGCAACTTTAGTTATTTTTGAATTAATCCGTGGAATTGAAAAATTATTAATATAAAAGCATGTCAAAGAAAATTAAGTAAAAACTGGATAAATTATGTTACATATTTGTTTTTAGTTCTTTGTAATTGCCTGTATCATTAGAAAATGTTACTCGGCTGTTTTTGTGATCTTGCGATTTTGCTTGACCTTTGAATAATCTTATTTTCTAGCAATTAATGATTTTATATAATTTAAAATATATATATACCTATTACAAAATTATGGTTAATTAAGGTGGAAATAACAATTTTGTTTTTTCCATGATACATGTTAAAAAATAATACATTTTAGATATACTAAACAACAAATTTCTTATTTATTTCCTTACTTGTTGTTTCCATCTTTTATGAGTACATAGCTTTCTATTTTCGTTTGTTTATAAAAAATGAACAGATCTGGTGGGTCGCGTTGAATATTTAATTTCGAAACTTGGTATTTAACTGTCTATTTCCATTAACACATACCTATATCGTTGAAATGTTTAATTTTAACATATAATTAACGGATCTATTGAATCGCATTTGATATAGTTCAATTTGATATAGTTCAATTTTCAACATATTGTTATTATTTATTCTTGTTGATCTATTAATCCTATATATCCATGCAATATTTCTTTGTTCCAAATATGGTAAAGTATTTACCAATCCACTCCCGTTCAACCGGCAATATGTCCCTGATATACTAAAGAAGTCAGTAGCTTTCAATAGTCACATACCCTATTTTTCGCCAACCGACCGAACCCCCACTTTCGCCGCCCCTTTGTTGGTAGAAGTCACTCTGGCAGGATGCTAGGACAACGAGGGCGAATACATGCATATATCCTGTGTAAAACTTCAAGTAGTGCTTAATAGTTAGTTAAGTCGAGTTGAATGCGTTTTTTCGACAAGGGGCGTGGCATTTGGGGAGGAGGATGGGGCGGTGACAAAGATGGCAATGCATTCTCCGCCTGCTTTTGAATATTGAGTGAAATATTGCCATGCTGCGAGGGGGCGGGGGGAGCTGAAAGTACTTTGCTGGCGCTGCAAGTGTCGCCTGTAATTTATTTACATTGCAATTAGTTCTCAGCTCCGTAAAAGATTATAAACTTTCGCCATCTCTTTTTGGCCGCCCATCTAGCTGTCTCTGTCGGTGTGGAAAATGGAAAAGCACGGGAGAAACAAAGGACAAGAAACTGAAACTTATGCGCTTAACAAATTGACAAATGCATAAAGTCCTCAGGCGAAAGTTTTACCCATCTAAAGTGCATCAGGAAATTGGCAAAGGGCCGGCCTACTAGTCTGGGAAATCGGGGAAAATACAGGTCAGGAAACTACCAATTGAGATCCGGAAAAATGATGTCATTTACAAGATACACGGCCCAATGGCAACTGATAAACGTAAGCCTGATTGATCGATGGTTATGCACCCCACAACATCTTCATTTGCATAACGAAAAGTACTTACAATGGTTTAGTTAGGGAAGGCTGAGATTTATAGAATTTCATTTGTGCCCTTGAACGCTTCAGAAGCAACTGGGAAATCTCAGGATAAAAATCTCAATGGAAAATCACTGCTTAAACGTAAACACCGCCAATTCTTAATTTTAAGACGTATTGTGTAATGTAGGCGTCACCAAATAATAAAATTGTTGCACCATAAAATATTTGTTTTATTCTGTCTTAAGCAATTTTCAATTGGGAAACCAATATTTTAAATAAAAATGAATAAAATCGGATGTCTCTTGATATTAATTTCTTAAATATTAAACCCATGCACCTTTGAATATTTTTTATATTCTGTTTAAAAAAATATTTCATTGGGAAATCATGTCATTAAATTAAAATGAATGAAATCGCATACCTTTTGATACAAATTTCTTCCATTGATAAGTCTTAATCAAATATTAAAGACGTTGCCAAATAATTATTTACTGGTTATTTACTTAAAAAAAATATATTTATTTTATACATTGGCTAAGGGAACACCATTTAATACTAGTTTTTTAATAGGGGTTACATCATATATTAAATAGTTTTGTTCTGGTTAAAAAATATTTCATTCCGAAATCAAGACTTTAAAAATCAATGTTAAAATACAGAAACCGTTTGAAAGCCATTTCTTATTTATAATTAATATAATATATATAAAACAGAGTGGGCTTTTAACATATTTTTTTCGTACAACTTACCGTATAGAACTTAGATGTTCTCTTAAGCAATTAGCTTAAATGAGATCAGCAGGTTTTCTTAAAATAATCTTTTCTTAGTTCTTTGTAAAGTTTTTTGCTTAAAGTTTTTATGTAAAACTCAATGCCAGTTTTTGTTTCTCTTTTGGAGTTATTAATGGAAAATAAAAAGAACTTACCCTTGTGCATTAAGTAATTCAACAATGACTCAATGAAAATAAGTCCAAAGAAGGAAGAAATCGGTGATAAAGCAACTTTTGCAAACTATACTATATACAAAAACCAGACCTTTTATTTTATTTAAAACTTAGTAAAACGTAAATAGATTAAAGGTATTCTTCTTTTTGGATGCTTTTCCATTTCTTTGGTTCTTAGTGGTTGCGATAACTTTGATAATCTTTGGCAAATGGCTGGCTAAGGCTTAAAATCGGTTTCCTCAATCCGCCATCGAATGCCACGCCCAATCGAATAATCGAATAGCAGTGAGAAATAGTGTGATTTTTTTGGTCTTTTTGCAGCTACTTGCAAGTTGCACAATGGGGATATAAATAAATAAATAGAAACCACTTTTCGCGCCCCGTTCGGAAATGGCAAACAAAGGGGGTCAGGGGTGAACGGGGGCGTGGTTTGGATGGTGAAAGACACTGGGGAAAGCGAAATCAAAGAGGAGAAACACTTGAAAAAAGCACACCGAAAAATAAGAGAAAAAGGGTAATGGCAGTGTTGTCAGTTTGGTGCAATGTTCATTTTTCTTTACCATCCCACCCACCTTTCGCTTCTTATTCTACTTCTTCTTCTTCTTCTTCTTTTTCTTCTTATTCTTTGTGCAGCGGACTTGAAGCGGAAACGGAAGTGCCACGTCTTAAGATGGCGTCTTTTTCATCTGGTCCGCAACTCAATGGCTGACTGGCTGCCTGGCTGCCTGGCTGATTGAGTGATTGACTGGCCTCCTCTGCAGTTGCCAACTGGCTCATGGAGTTCATCTTCTCTTCGCTTAAAACTTAAATTCCACCTTCATGGTATCCAAAACCCCATCCCCCCCCAACCCAACCCCCTTTTTTTGGCCTCCGCGAATTGGCCATCACTTAATGAAGTCGTTAAGCGGTTTGGCTTTCGCCAGAAAGAAGGCGTGGCCGGGAGGCTTTTAATAGCTTTTGGCTCAACTTTTTATACCTCGTCGCTTTCTTCTTTTCCCTCACTCTCTTTTTTATCGGACTTTCTGTCCAAACCGAAGACTTATTACTTAATGATGATGCGGCTGCCATCGAAGTTAAAACCCGCTGCACTGGGGAAAACTGTAATGAAGTATTAATCTTTTAAATATAATTAGCTTTTTTAAACTAAAACTAAGGAGTTGGATTTAAAAGTGCAGAGCATCACAAAATGCTTACTTACTAGTTATTTTCAAAAGCTTGATTCAAAAGTGGTTTATTTTTATTTATTTGATGAATTGCATATTTATTCGAATAACACAAAATTGTCCAGATCGAAAAATTTTTTCAGGAGTTATTAAGAAATTAAATTTAATACGATAAATATACTTTACCACCAGATGGCGCTTTTTTACTTGTCGCGTCAATAAAATTTATGGTGTCGCCATCTGTTGGCGGCGCGTTTTTTTTATGAATTTTGGTCAACAAAGTACAAAGTATTTCATAGTCGTGGCACTCACATACAGAGTTCCTTTTTGTTTTAAATAATTAATGGACTATAAATACATTGAAATAAGACAATATTTGGGTTTATTATATACAGAAATGTATATTATTTTGGTCGTATTTTTTCCGTCTGCATCTTGCCGCTTCATTAGACGCGCTCCTCGAAGACAAAAGAGTGATTCGTGAGGGGGCGTCAAGGCTCATTGTAAATGACTTTTAATTGTGGAGCGATAAAATGTTTTATTTTTCATTACATATAATCTGGGATGGAAAGTGGTAGCAGCCAAGCAAAGACAGACGGATCAAAATTTGCGGACCAACGGAGACCAACGGAATTTTTTAAACCGTAACCAAGTCACAAATAAAGTTTGAATAACGTATTCACCAATACTTACGTTTTAAGCTTCGATAAATTCGCTTGGTTATTGTAATGGTAAATAATAATTATTTAAGGGATAAAAAAATATTCAATATTTAAGATTTTTAAGGAACTAAGCCACAAGCTTTTAAAATCGAAATACTAAAAGCCAATTTATGGGCTCTAAAAATTCAATCGGAAACTTTAAAATAGTTAACATAAAAATGGGTACGGTAAGTTAAAGTATACTCAAGTAAATTGTTAAGGTATGCATAGATAGTAAGTTAGGTACTACTATTGCGACTACGACTACTACTACTGCTATACCACTATACATACCTACGTGTTCGGATCAAATATACCTATAGATATTTCCCAACAAGACTAAATATTGCCCCCGGTTAGTTGCACATATGTGTTGTTCCAAGTGCCCAAAAGTCGTTTGGGTTAGTTATTATGATTTTGTTATTTTTTGTCTTTTGTGGGTGCAATCCAAGACGCCAGGACAAACAAAACCATTGCAGAGGATGACATCGGCGTTGGCATAAGGTTTGCATAATCTCCATCAACGTCAATTACCCAAACCATTGCTGACGACGAAATCGGGAAATCGGGCAAGAGGAGAGTAACGCAACACGCAGAATTGTCATTTGCAGGCTTATGGTCCGCCCATTTTAGGGGGCGTGGCAAGGGCAGGGAAAAGGGTAAGCGGCTTAGTTTTGCCGCAGCGCAAAAG
Source organism: Drosophila gunungcola (assembly GCF_025200985.1). Classification (NCBI taxonomy): domain Eukaryota; kingdom Metazoa; phylum Arthropoda; class Insecta; order Diptera; family Drosophilidae; genus Drosophila; species Drosophila gunungcola. The sequence continues at coordinate 127,970 of NW_026453186.1, read as the reverse complement.
TCAAAATGTAAAAAAAAATCTGGTCACAAAAAAAGATGATGAAAAGCCATCAACAAGCTATTGAATCATGGGAGGACAAGGCAAGGATATGAACTCTGATGCTCTTTGATTTTTAAAGCAGTGATCTGATTCTCAATTTTAAACATTTTAATAATTTCAATTTCAATTTGCATTTTTATATAAAAACAAGTACATTTTAAAAGCAAACACGTCCTTAAGTGCTCTTTTGATGTTAACACGTTATTGTATTTATTTTAATCATCAATGAGTCTTTTTTTTTTTTTCTTTGGAAACTATTATATATGTGCAATTAACTTTTCAATTAACAAATAAATGGTTTTCCTTTCTGATTATTAATTGTAAATTTAATCATTTCTGATTATTAACTGTAAATTAACCATTTTTTGTCAGCTTTAACGCCAAGTGCTCACCAAGGGTTAAAAGTGTGTGTGGATGGGTGTGTATTTCCCCAACGAATTGAGCAATCGGCGCCTAGACAGTTTAGAGACAAAGGCCAGCTGCCGGACGTCATTCACATCCACATCCACATTCACAATACCATCTGATTCATAGCCATCGTCATCATCACAATCATCCACAATCGTGGGCCAGCTGGACTGGCATCGCAACAATTTAAATTGTGAAACACGTCTAATCCTTTGAGAGCTGTCACAGTAAACGTGAATGGCCTCTGCTCCCCTTTTCCTATTACCGTTTTCCCCCTTTCCCCTTTCCCTTTTTCCTCTTTTCCCCTTTCCCATGGCCAGTGGTCAGACATTTATGAAAATGATTATAAATGCACAAAGCATGCGGACCAGACAAGAAATGGCAGAGGTAAACTCACCAGGAAAGCGCACAGGGAGTCCTGTTTTCCTGTCCGGCAATTTCAATGGAAGCTGCACAAAAGTATACCACGAAAAATGGCAAATAATTAAATATTCAATGTCAGTGCACAGGATTTGGAAGGCAAAACTTAATGAAGTGCAATAAAAATCACGGTAATAAATAAAAACAATTTTCTTTGTAAATCTCTTAGAAAATATGTTGCACAAGAAAAAGGTACAAATGGCCTATCACTGTAAAACGAAACACTTTTTCCCAAAGGGTACTACTTTAAGTAGCCCAAAAATTAAAAACTTGGTCAGAACAAATTATACAATGACCAAAAGACATTATTTTGCTCTTTGAATTTTCATACTATATATTTTGTTTGTTTAATCGTTTGGTTCAAACTTATAACTGTGGAAATAGTGCTCTAGAGTCCTTAATTTTTAATATCACATTTTGGTAAATATATTTTCCACTATTCTTTAATTTGAAACGATGCTAGTGGGCAAAATAACAAATTATTAATTATACAATCTTAAATTAGACTGCTAAATTTAAGATAAACATTATTAGCTTGTTGTTCCTAAAAGTATTTTATTTAAATATACCAGAGATCATTTGGTATGTTGTTGCCGAACCAAAATATTTTGTTATGTACCTTGTGGTACTTGTATGGGAAATTAAAATAGAAGAGATTTATGAAATTGAAAGCCAGAGAAAGTCTGAAAATGTCAATTTGGTGACTTGTAAATAAACATCCTACAAAATAATCAGTGGGGCCGTATAAATACACCAATCCCAAGGAAATCTCTCATAAAATTTCCATAGGACCCTCATAAAAGTTATCATTTCTTTTTTTTTGACTTGTTAATCCGACTGGACCAACTAACCGGATTCACCAGGCAGCAGCTAAAAGGTGACGAGGCGTGAGGTGGGAATCCTTTTCGAAGGGAACGGCAAGTGGCAACTGGCAAGTGGCAAGTGGCAGGAGCTGAGTGGTAAAGTTCCGACATCAGCCGCAGACCGCAAACTGCAAGCGCTGCTAATGAGTGGCCGGCAGTACTGGGATGCAGGTGGACCCTCGCAGGTTGACCCCTGACCCCGGACCCCGGGCCCCTGACTATGCAGCACTAATTGAAACAATGCCGGACACCTTAGCCAGCCAGCCAGCCAAAAGCCAACAAAAGCGGACGCAAAGTGGCCATCGGTAGTCGGGAGTCGTCATTTGATGAGCTCCCGACGTGGCCAACACCAGGTTCCTTTCCCTTCCCATCCCATCCCTTCCCTTCCCATACTTTCTCCTACCTTTCCTTCCTTTCCTCCAGTTGCCATTCAAATGAAGGCGGCAGCTGGCGGCAAGTGTTTGCCAAAGCAATGAAATGGCCAACAGACAGAAGAAGATGACAGCTCACAAAGGGAACGAGATAAAGGGCACACTCAAAAGAAATCCGTCGTAAAGCAAATCTATTTCATTTGGCCTCAATTATATAAGAGCAATCTATTTGAAAGGAAATAATTTGCTTTCCAAAGTCTAAGACTAACACTTCAGAAAATTGTTATAAATTAAAACAAAATTAAAAAAACACTATTTATTTTACAAGAAAAACTTTAAAATTGTTTATTTCAAAATAAATCTATGGAATGTATAGTTAGGCTATATAGATAGACTAGTTTAGTTGACAAAAGAATGTAAAATTAGTTCTTGAGCTTAAGACACCCATTACTCAAACTCATATTAGTGGCAGTTATGGAAGTGCGAATGCGTATTTTGCTAGAACTATACAATTATCGGAAAGTTATATTAGTTTTTAAACACAATTGGGAAGAAACACGTTTTAACTGTAACCTTGTATTTTAAAAAGTTAAAAACTTAATTTTGCAAGGCAAAAGCTGCTAAGTTTCTTTGGCGAGATTGTTCGTTCAATTCCGATAATATTGCGATTTTCTTAATTTGTGTTTTATACAGCATTGCTGATAGTTTTTAATATTTCGATATTTTAATATTTGACATGGACATTCAAATATAAACTTGATTACATTTGTCATTACGAACTAGTACAATAACATTGAATCCATAAAAAATCGATACAAACACGTTTTTAACATTATCTCTTGAACATGTAAACATATAGCACGTTCAAAATTAAATTATATTCAGAAAAGTTTGTTAAAACTAAGTTAGGGTATTTATTTACCTGAATTTTTCCTCAAAATTATTAATCTTTTCCAGTAATTTAATTCTCAGTGGCAGTGCCGGGAAAGGCAAATGACTTCAAGTGCACCAGCAGAAGGAGCAGCTGATTAAGCTCAAGGATTATGTCCCTGCTGCGTGGCGGTAGTAAATGGACTTGCAACTCGATGGAATAACAGGTGCGGCTGAGCGAGGAGGAAATCTTAAATCAATTAGCTGATGGTTTGCCTTTAGCTGGAGCTTAATTTTGTGAGGAGTTGCATAACCTATAATGCGACGAGTGCTGGCCATGAATTATGAGAAATTGTAGTGGAAAGATTCCATTTAATAAGTAATAAATTGAATATAAATATATATACATTTACATATATAATATAATAATAATATACAATATAAATATAATAATTATGGTAATAGTCCTTCATTAAAATAAATTCCTGGCTACATTTCACACAAACTAACATAGATATACATTTTGTATACCGTGGTTTTGTTAATTTATTTCATACTTAGAACAAAAAGTAAGAACTAACTCCGTTTTCAAGTAATTCCGCTCTTCGCTTTCCATTTTCAGTCGTTACGATTTCATCGCAGACTTTCCCCACCGGTTTAGCTTGTATAATCTGTTTATCCAAGCAACGAGTCGAATTCACTGTGATTCCCCATTGATTCCCTTTGATTCCATTACCCGGCTGAAGTTCGCTCCCCCAGTGCATTCCTGTGGGTTTACAGAGGGCGCAGAATGGAAGGAAAAGCCGGAAAAGCGGGGGGTCTGGGAAAAACTTTGAAATCAAGAACTCATATTGAATGGCAGCTAAAATAATTTGTGAATGAATGATTCGTGTTGGCTGAGCGGTCCAGGGGATTAGCCTGTTGACAAGTTATTCCGGGCTCAGAGCCTTTACAAGTTGGCCAAATTCAGATTTTAATTTGCGCTTAGCCGGATTACGTGGTCGGTGCGGTTGGCGCTTGTTTCCGCCGCTTTTCGCCTTAACATAAATAATTTATCATGCACAAATTAGCGTTGAGGATGTCGGCTTTCTGCTTTCGGCTTTCGGCTTTCGGCCTTTGGCTTTGGGCCTTATGTCCCTGCCACAAACACGCTCGTCGCCACACGATGAGTGATGGCTGACACATTAGTTCGGTCCGTCCGTCCTTGTCCCCCCTTTCGCCACCCCCCTTTTTGGCCCCACGACGTTGACAAAGCTCTATGTTTACTTTGGTTGCCGCTTCAATGTTTTTTGCGACAAAAAAAATAATTTTGGTCAACCGCAACAATTTTTCGGCAGGAACGTGACAGCAAAAAAGGACCACGACGGCCAGCATCAACGGCAAAACAGCAAAACAGCAGAGCAGCAAAAAGGGATAAATTATGAACCGGTAGCCAGCGTCGCAGAGGAGTACAACAAGACTTGGCTCAATACTTGTCCACGTAAAGAAAATTCCTATACTACGAATTCTTTAAAACGAACTTAGAACAATATATTTATAGTCAACCAAATACAAAAGCCTCTATTCTTAATATAAAGGTGTGCTAAAACTACAACCAAAAATATCTGAAAGTCTTGTTTCAATCTTGAAAACAATCTACAGAGGGTATTTAAGTATAAGTATTAACTGATAACTAAGTGCTATAAGCCCTATACTTTTTAGTTTCATTTTTTTACCGAAGAGTCTAAAACTGTAGACTAAGGCCTTACTTTCAAAAACATAAGTTTTATGTTGATACTTTCGCGGTATTAATTTAATACTCATCTTACTGGAAAATTGTTCAATAGTTTTAAATTTATGTAACAATTGCTTGGTTGCTAAGTCAATTTTTTTATTTTGTACTTAAAAAAAAACATATGTATTGAACTATATGCCAACCAAAAACACCATTGTCTGCGTACGATTTCCAATTAAACGGGTTAAAAAAAGATCCAGTTCAACAGAAAATAATACAAAAGAGCTTTAAAAAAATATTTGACAATGACGATGAAAATTTTAAACTCCAACAAGTTAAAGTTAAATAAATACTTGTTTGACTAGGCATTTTTCCTAAATTGAGAGTACATTCTTAAATGTTTTTATAATATTATAGTTTTAATATAATATTTATTTAAAGAAGAGGCAATTAAATTAATGCTTATTAGGTGAAACAAGCCGACGTCAAAATTTTTAAATTTTAGGTAAAATTTTGAAACTTAAAATGTTATTGTAATATTGTATACGTATTTTATATTTGTTTACTATTCGTTGAATTAAATTTTATTATTAAAAGAATTGCTTATTATTATTAAAAGAACTAAATGTAAAAAAAAAAAAAATACAACAAATTTTTGCATTAAATAGTACATTTAATATGTTTCTTGACTTAAGCAGCTTTTTTTTTTTTTAATTTTAGTTCATTATAAATAACCAACTCTAATATTGTAAGAAAAAAGGATTGTCTTCATAGCTACTATTTGGTTTTGTTTTCTTTTGTTTTTAAATGCTAGTTAAGATGAATTAATAAGAAATTTATTTTTGAAATTATATTCTTTTGAAATAAACAATACTTGGCTGCAGAAAGAATAAAAGAATAAGTTGTTTTTCTTTTTCCTTTTTATTAACTGTTCCTTAATTATATAGGAGTTTCTGTTTGCAATAAAAGAGGATCCTTTTTTCACAGTGACACCGCAATTTTCCCGGGCATGGCAACAACAGCAACAGCAGCCGTGGCAGCAATGTTGTGGTGAAACGCTTGAAATGTCCTGGCCAGAGCTCTGCGTCCTTCTTATCCTGCAGCTCCGGCTCCTGGTCCTCGTACTCGTACTCGTACTCGTCCTGCTCCTGCCTCTGCTCCTGTTTGTCCTGCACTTCTAATGTAATCAACATCTTGTAGTTTTAATTGCATTTAGCGTTGCGAGCGGCGCCTAATTCGATTGTAACGGTCAGCTAACAGCCCGGGACACCCCGTTTTAGCCCTTTTGGCAGTCCTTGGCAGTCATTGGCAGTCCCAGCCATCCTGCCAACCTGCCATCCTGCAGTCCAGGCATTCTAGATCCCAGACCACCTCCAACCCGTCCCCCATCACTTGTAGCACTTAATGAGTCTTGAAGGTAATTGGCTGGTTTTAATGGCCACGAGTTGAGTTCGACATTCAATTCTTTGCCCGCTTCCGATGCTTCCTTCCTGCCGGCCACGTCCATCGATTGGCCCATTACTTCCTTCCACTTCCTTCCTCTTCCTTCCACTTCCTGCCGCCCACTTTTGGCAAAAGCTAATTATAAAGTCAGTGTAAGTAGGTGCATGTAGGCAGCCGAGCACTCAGATATCGAAAACAGACTGAAAGCCAGAAAATAAAATTCGTTTACCCTTAAGTTTGCCTTTGATTTAGTTAATTTTATTAAAGCATTTTAATAACATTTTGCTTGTTTAATGTTTAGTAATTTAATATATTTATTTTTATCTTAAAAATTTCTTATGTTCTATTCATATTTAATATATTAAAAAGCATTTCAAAAAGTAAAACGCTTTAAATAGTTAATTTTACTTATTTGTTTGTAAATTTGTTGTTTTATATATATATATATCTAAAACGTTGACTTATATGGCTAAAATACATCTGTGTAGCATATACATATATATAAAATATTATAAAGGAGACCAGTGTATTTCAAATAGCGAGTGCTCTCATTAAGTAATGATTTTAAGGTAACTTAGGTTAAATTGCCCACGATTATGGGTCGGCTGAGTTTTCCAACCGCATCTCTTTGACTGGAGTGGGTGTTGGCGGAAAAGTGGGCGTGACTTGGGGAGTGGGCGTGGTGCCAAGACACGACGCATATTGCAATAGACAAAAGACAAAGCGCGCAAACAAGCAGACAGCCAACAGACAGGCCAGACACACTGAGAAAGACAAGAAAAAATGCCAGACCAAGAGTCTGGGAAACGGGGAGATTTTCCAGGGGGGCAGACGAAAAGACACAGCTATAGATACTCGAAAAAAACTTTTTCAATATGAGCCAAGCGAAAGGACAGCGGATGGCGAAGAGTGCCCCCCATTTGGGCGGTTTCGTTGGCTACAGTGGGACGGTCTCGAAATCAACCGAAGATCGATGTTTCGGAGGTGAGAAATTACAGAATTCGATCATATCCAGATGGTGAAGTTAGAATAAACATTAATTGTAGGCACAAATTAAAATATACAGTGTAAATGAGCTAACACTTAAACGAGAAGGCCAGATGTTTTTTTCCTAATATAATTGTCATTTGGATTAAATAGATCCAAATATCTAATAACATGCATATTCGTTCGTCTTACTTTCCAAAATGCCGAGCCTTGTCCAATAAACAGGAAAAATTGTCTTCATTTTAACATATATCTACAAAAGTAAAACATTTGTAAGTTACTGATTAACTATAGTTTACTTGGTTGGTTAGAAAAGAAATTTAGAATGTTTATTTTATTTATTTATTTAAAAAAAAATTTTCATTTTTAGGTAAGTTATCGATTGTCTAGCAACATCAGAAAAGCAATTTATAATTGTTTCATTGAAATATATGATAATAATAACAATAATAACCAGTATTTCGTACCAAAGTAATGCTTCAAACAACTTGGCGAAGGCAATAAAAAGGAAGTGCAAAACATTTGCCCACGAATCTCCTAATTTGGGCCCATTGTCATCTCATCCTGCATTTAAGGCCCCCTGTTCTTGGCCCTGGGTTGTCTGTGACAACAAGGCGACACATATTTATTTTCTTGTCCCATTTAAAAACTTTATTTATTGACGCTGATAGGAATCTAGTCAGCTATCTGTGCGTTTTAGCTACACCGCCTGCTCCCTTATCCCCATGGCCACGCCCCCATCTGCCCCCACGCCCCCAATTGGGGGCAGGCGGCCTTATACCTGATTTTAAATTTTGTACTTATAGTTTGGTTGTTGTGTATTGTTGGTCGATTCTTTTGCATGTTTGCAACTTGCTAGCAATAAAATCAAAGACCAACTACAGAGCCAAACACTTTGTAAAAGACAAACAAAAGCCCAGAGATAAACACTGACCAAAAAAGTGACCACAAAGCCCGAAAACGGAGGGAAATGGGCTGCAGGCAACTGAATCTACAAATTCTTGATGAGTGAGTGGCATCGGCAAAGGAGTTCACATTCATTGATGTCACCAATAAAGTGAAAGAGAGTCCTAGCACAAATAAATACGAGCACAGCAAACAATGGACACTGAGAGAAAAGGGTTGCATATGAAACTACCTTATTAAATTTCTATATTAAAATCTAAATAATTCGGAATAAACAAGAAAGGAAAGGTTAACGCAACATCTATAATAAAGTCTATGTTAATTTCTGGTAATATAAACAAAATTTATTATAATACATTTTTTTAAATTTAAATCGAAAAAAAACCCTCAGAGATCAAACCCTAATTTTTCGGTGCAGTTGGCCTCGATTCAGAATATGATACTGTTAAATGGTACCATTTTTTTTAAAGAATGCAATTTTTATTATATTTTCTGATGGTTCGTTCTATTTCTATTTAAACAGGCTATCAATGAAATAAATTATTCAAAAATAAAATATTCATAAAAACAGGTAAAAAACGTTTTTAACACTTAAAAAAATGGTACCATACAAAATACAAAATTTGGAGTACAATTTGCTGAATCAAACTGCTCCGGAAACTGAAGATTTGAACTCTGAGGTTTTTTGAATTTTTGAAATCCGTTTTAGCTATTAATCCGATGTCTATTTCTTATTAATTGTATCATCAACATTTAAATCTACTAAAAAATGATTACTGTTAGGTGAAGCAAATTATACAGATACTTTAATCTATTTGTTGTACATTTTAGGAAACTCATTTTAATTTAATTTTAAGTTTGACTTACCAGTTTCGCATGGTGCACGACCTGGGGAATAGTGGATCTGGATATTGCCCATCTGGTGGGGATTGTAGAGCCGTCATAATCTAAAAATCTTGCCGCCGGCCGGCCTGGCAAACAAACAAACAAACAAACCAACCAACAAACGGACCAACGAAAAGCCGTTTGGACTTTGCGCCCCACTCGAGAGCACAAATGACAAAAGGCCGGACGGTTCTGAGCCACAGCCTTCCCCCCACCTCCATTTTGGAAATCCCCTGCCCTCGACCACCCACTCTCTGAAAACGCAGGGAAAACGACAATGCAATTTTCATTACGCACTTGCCAATTTTAAGCCAAAGTTTAGCACTGTCTGGCCGCCCACCCATACAAACAAACCGATCGGGACAAAAACACAGAGGAACACTCAAAAAAAAAAAAATTGTAATCAGACCTTTTTTTTTGTTTTTTAACAGAACCTTCAAAAAAAACAATTAATTTTAATTTATTTTTAGAACAGAGCTTTAAAGGAAAACAGTTCAAGTTATTGCCAATTCTGGTTGAATCTAACATTAGTTAGAATATATTTAATATAACTATAAAAATAATGAAATGTCGAGTTATATTCATGTAATTTTTAGAAAATTTGTACAATAACCTTTGTTAATTTTTAAAACAAAACATTAGAGTTAATAAAAAACATTTTAAGTTCATGACAACCTTTTTTTGAAACTATTGTCAATTCTAATAAATTTAAAAGAACCAATTGTTATTTTTATAAAAAATCCAATCTTATTTTAAATATAAATTAGTTTCATAGTAAATTATATTTTTAGGAGTTACTTTTTGCGAGGGCAGAAAATAAATATTTGGGAGTAAATGTTATTCATACAGGTCATAATAATAAATATATATTTAATAGGAAAAGCTAAAGAACAAGAATAATTTTATATTCAATTTAATTTTTGTTAATTGTAGATTATGTCCATACGATTTTTGGAATGTAAATATAAAAAAGGAAAATTTTTCAAAACTGACATTAATATTTTCGCAAGCTTACACAAATTAAAAAACAAATGGTTATAAAAATCAGGCCGAAATGAGCCTAGCCCATAGATTTTGGGTAAATTGAACAATGTGTAGTGGAAAGCTCTCCACTTACTTGCTTGTCCCAAATTTTCTCAGTGTATCCACACACACATCGACATCATATTGTGGTCGTCGGCTTTGTGGTTGTGTCTGCCACGCCTACTGCCAAGGTAATAAAGCAAAAGTTCTGATCCAGCTCCAGTCCCCTATTTTCCCCTATTTCCCCTATTTTCCCCATTGCTCCTCTTCTCAGAATCTGATTCTCACCAAGGAGCCGATAAGCCGCCGACCAGAAGCAGTTTTGGGTGGATGTGGGAGGGACTGTGGATGTAGATGTGGAAATAGAAGTGGATCCGCATCAACAAAGGAAGCGGAAATGAGCCGGCCAGATGTCTTTCATTGCACGTGTGAGGGCGTAGGTGTTGCGTTTGTTTAGTCACTCTGAGGGCTCAAAAGTAAGCACACTTCTAATCACAGGTTCAACCTAACAACCCTAATAGATTGGCCTTAAATATTTAAAATTTAAAATTGTATATTAAACACTAAAATTAAATATGAAATCATAATGTTAAATACAATGCATATTATATAACATGATTTAAGATTTAAACCACATTATTATATATTTGTCGATATCTGAAGAACGACTTTCTAAATAAATTGATTTTAATATAAAATAGTCTTTTTATTATTCTTTTTTTGTAGGTTCTTAAGTTATTTAGTACTATCGTAATATTAATTGGTTAAATATTCAAAAAGGTTGATGTCAACTTCTTCGTAGTACGCACTGCAAAATAATTGGTGCTATTAGGTAACAATTTATAAGAAAATTGTTTTATTTAATTAGGATTAAGAACCTTTAACAAATTACATGAAGGACATTATTTTAAATAAATGAAAAAGTTTTATAAGACTAAGAAATATATTTAAATGATTTTGGATAAAAAGTAAAAATAGAAAAAGGTTTTAAAGGCTGTAACCATACAGCAAAGTGATTAAACCTAAGCGCTTATTCCAGCGCACACGTGAGAAATCGAATAATTAAGGAATATTTCGATACGGTTTCGACCGCCGCCACGCCCATACGCCCACCCGACCACACATTGCCCCATCCAAGCTAATTATACGCGCCTCCAAATAAAAACAAACAAAAGCGCGTGGTCGCTTATAATGATTATGAAGTTGAAAGGGAGCTGGAAGTGAAATGCTTATCAGAAAGGTGCAGGCAAAATGCAGAAAATATTGGAGTAGGCGCCGATTTCAGTGGGCCACAGAGGGGACACCGGGGAATATATAGAGGGACCCAGGTGGAGGGGAAAGCCATAACGAAGCCATCGTCATCGGCATGACCATCCGCTCGTAATTACGCGGCCCTCTTCGAAAACTGATGATTTTCATTAACGACAAGTTAATAACTTAGCCAACGCGAGAACGCAGTTGCGTTGAGTTGGAGATTCGAGGCGTCTTTATTATCGATAGCCATCGAAAGGTAAACACAAGGCGAAAACACTTGGAAGCGGAGGATGAGACAAAAAAAAAAGTAAATAAAAATGTCTCCCTACCTTGATTTTTGGAGCTCAAAACCGTTTTTATTCCCACTTATGTATTTTTAGAACACCTTTTAAAATTTTCCAACGTTTTTTATTAATTAAATTTTATAAAACCATCTGGTTATTTTTATACCAGTTTATATTGCTAGTCGTGCCAAAATAATAGTTCAAAAATCTTAAATATTATTTTTTTTCGAAATTTTGCATGAAGTTAGTAAACATTTTTCCGTTTACGTTTTCAAATATTTTTTAGCCGATTGTTTTTTTTTTGTGATTTATAACACAGTCAGCCCTTTTTTGTTTCTAAAAGCTGTCATAAAACTGGCGAAAATTATTCTTTTTTTTGTTTAAGTGTTTATTTATTTTTATTTTTTTATTTTCACGCGATTAGATCACAAAGCACTTGCAATGAAAACAAGAGTAAATTAACTAAATGCCTTTCTGCAACAGAAATTTTTTAAGTTGATATATTTTTTAATACAAATTTACTTAAAAGCTTTTTATAGGGCTCTACAATTTCAGTCAAAAGATATTTCGACCCTATAAAGTATATATAATCTTGATCAGCATCACTAGGAGATTCGATCAGAAGATATTAAATATAAAGTAAGTGCAACTTTTTCAAAAACTGTTAGAAATATTATTTTTAAACCCTTGTAACTTATGTCAGACCTTGCATTTACTATTTAAGTTTAATATCTTTGGGGCAGAATTTTAAATCATTTGATGGCAGTCCAAAAAGGGTTCATCTTTTCGAAAAGAGGACATAATTTTTGTGCAGTGTGTTCGTGCCGCCAAAGTCAAACAACAAACAAACAACAGCAAATAAACAGTGGCAACAATGTTTCGCCAAGTGTATGAATACAAAACAAAAGTGCAGCGCCAGCAAAGCAACAAATGTTGCAGCAACTGCGCAGCTCGCAATAGAGAGAGAGAGAGGTTTTAACAGCGTCTGACATTAACAGAAAGAGAGACAAATTGTCGGTCAACATGTTAACAGCATCCCGGCCTAGCAACACAGCAACATGTTGCGCGGACGGCGATCGAAAACAAAAACAAACACACACAGCACACGTGCGAAAAAACGAGCGCCGAACGAAGACGAACCAAAACGAACGAAGTCGAACAGTCGACTCTCTCGCTCTACCTCCGCTCTCAACACACAGCCTCTCTCATCATTTGTGCTGGGAACGATGATGTTTAACATTCTGTTAGGAAAACGTTGGTACTTAACATTCTGTTGGGAAAACGTTCAATCTAAAATTTCGTTTGGGAAATCGACGATGAGCTCTTTGGCTAAACTCAAACTCAAACTCAAACAAAAACGAGAAACCGACCGAACAACAACAGAACAACTGAACAACTGAACAACCGAACGCGAACGCCGCCGAACGACGCGATTTCCATGCGTTTCGAAACGCCTGCGCAAACGGCTGGAAAAGCGGCGAATTTCGAATTTTACTTCAAGTGTTTTAATTAATTTTGAAAACTATGGGAGACATATAAAATACGTTTTTTTTGGAAGTGACTTTTAAGGGTATTTAAATCCTTTGTGTGACTTGAAAAACCTGTTAAAAATCCTTTGAACTTAGTTTTTTTTTGTGTGACTTTTGAAAATATTAAAAAGTGTAACCAAGTGGTTTTGAAAACAATCGAAATATTTTGTATTTCGAATTGTATAATTTTTAAAACTATTAAACAGTTTTGAATTTGCATTTCGGATGACTAGTGCTATTGCAAATTTTCCTGCTTAGTGATTTCAAAAACTACACTTTTCAAGATTGCATTTTTTTTTGAGTGAATACAATTTGTGACCTCTAAAACTACAGAACAACTGAACGTTTTTTGATATTTGATTACGAATACGTGGTTTCCAAAAACGAAGGATATTTTGGAGCTGCTGCAATACTGGTTGTGAATACTTGAAAACAAAGGACCGGAGATGTCTCCCCTGGCAACGATCATCGGTGGACTGCTGCTCCTGGGAATCCCCGGATTTCCGGGCTCACAGGGAATCCCCAACGACGTGTACTTGAAGATGTTCCCCCAGCAGGTGGCGCCAGAGGATCCCTGCTACACCAAGGCGAAGGAGCCGCGCGTGTGCATCCCGGACTTTGTGAACGCCGCCTACGATGCCCCCGTGGTGGCCAGTTCCACGTGCGGGGCGTCCAGTGCCCAGCGGTACTGCGAGTTGCAGGACCGCGAGCGGGACCTGGCCTGCCACACCTGCGATTTGAGCGATCCGCTTCGCAGTTTTCCGGCCCGCTCGCTGACCGACTTGAACAATTCGAACAATGTGACCTGCTGGCGGAGCGAGCCGGTCGTTGGCAGCGGCGACAATGTGACCCTGACCCTGTCGCTGGGCAAGAAGTTCGAGCTGACCTACGTGATCCTGCAGCTGTGCCCCCACGCCCCGCGCCCCGATTCCGTGGTGATCTACAAGAGCTCCAACTACGGGCTCAGCTGGCAGCCCTTCCAGTTCTTCAGCTCCCAGTGCCGCCGCCTCTTTGGCCGTCCCGCTCGCCAGTCCACCGGGCGGCACAACGAGCACGAGGCCCGCTGCAGTGACGTCAACACGCGCCCGCTGGCCTCGAGGATCGCCTTCAGCACGCTGGAGGGGCGGCCCTCCGCCCGCGACCTTGACTCCTCGCCGGTGCTGCAGGACTGGGTGACGGCCACCGACATACGCGTGGTGTTCCACCGCCTCCAGCGCCCCGATCCCCAGGCCCTGCTCTCGCTGGAGGCCGGAGCGGCGGCGGACTTGGCCGGCGGCAAGTACAGCGTACCGCTCGTCAACAGCCCCAGCGGCAACAACATTGAGGCGGAGGCGAGCGCTGCCGGCAGCGGCCTCCACTACGCCATCTCCGACTTCTCGGTGGGCGGGCGCTGCAAGTGCAACGGCCACGCCTCCAAGTGCTCCACGGACGCCACGGGGCAGCTGAGCTGCGAGTGCAGCCACAATACCGCCGGGCGGGACTGCGAGCGCTGCAAGCCCTTCCACTTCGACCGCCCCTGGGCCCGGGCGTCCGCCAAGGAGACCAACGAGTGCAAGGGTGAGTTCAAACGACTTTCAAAACCAAATATACAAAACATAATATTTATATGCCTTTTTGGGAAAAAGTAGGGCTAGAGAATGTATATAAGATAGTATAAATTTAAGTAAATTCCATTATTAATCCTTACCTCTCATATAATACTGGCACATTTACAATACTCGTTTTTGGTAGTACTATCAGTCAGTACCTCTTTAAATATTCAAACCATATTGCTTCTTGGGGATACGAAATCGAAATGCATACAGTGTTAAAAAAAAATTGAAAAGAAAAATTGATAAGTCATAATATTAAATACAATGCATACTATATTGCATGAAATGCATTATATTCAACTTAAATGGGTTTAAATTTCATTTTCGGATATTAAAATCAGTTCTAAAGATCGAATGAAACATTTAAAAAAATGTAAATGATTTCATAAACAGCAGGGTGAAAATCAAAGCGAAAAGTAATTTTAAATTGATTACAAAATATTTGGATTTACTACGTTTTTTTTTTATCAGTGCAGGTAGAATAGTTTCAATCGAAAAAGAAAAGTTTTGGAATTTATTTTTTTGGACATTTACTTGTATTTGAAGAATAAAATTTATTTAAATTCAAATTATTTTGATTTTGTTAAAAATATCAAATTTTAAAATTGAGATATGTTGGGTTATACGACACGAATATCATCCAAACTCCTAAAGGAAATCAGATATAAAAACGTTATTCAAAACAAAACGCAGTTTATCTAAAAACTGTTTGAGGCTTAAAAAAACTCTCATAATAATCAAGGGCGTTTAAAATAAATATTTTAGCTCTGGGAAAAGGCTATAAATAGAATACGGTTTCATTTCAACAATTTAGCTTTGTTTATTTATTGGTAATGGAAGCAAAGACCCTATATAAGCATTATTCCCTGACAGCTGCCAGTATATATACCTTTCTCAACTTAAATTGTTGTGTTTATAAGTTTTGAGTTTTATTCTGAGTTATGATTATCTCTAATGAATCTTGTTCGATTTAAATTCACTCTGCTGAGCTATGATATTATACTCCTATACTAGCCAATTTTCTAATCCTCATTTTGAATCCCGAAACTAAATTGCCAACATACCTTGGGGAAAACTATGGAATTACGTATTGTTTTATTGGCCAATATTATTGAGAGGGCTTATAGAAACACTCGAGGGATATATATATATATATTACCTGAACTGTTGTACCTAAACTTCTGCTGTGCGGAATATCCCGGTCGGGAGTTTTGCCCCGTACGCGTGCTACCTAGACCGAAGTCAACCGAACTCCCCCAAAACATTCCCAAAAAAAGGGAAATTTCGATGCGATAGCTACCTTCGGGGCGAGTTACCCCCAAGGACTCTTGCGTGGCCATCCATCCAGGCCAATCTGTTGGGCAAACATATCGGGGCACACAGTTAAAAACACTGGAAAAAGGTGGGGAACAGGGTTGCGAATGGCAGTATGGAGATATGGCACGGGGGAGGCAATGGCAACTCCATTAGAATTCAATTTTCGAGCCAGTCGCGTGTGTTTAGTTTTCATCTTAGCTCCGGCGATCTGGCTGGAGACTGGAGGCTGGGGTTTGGGGGTTGGGGGTTGGGAATTGCTCTTTTCCTCGCAGGATAAGAATTCTGTGACAGAAATCTGGTGGAAAGGGAAAACCTGAAGGCATTACTGTTTGGGCTGCGGATTTGGCTTAGCCATAATTGAACAACTCGACGGACACGTGTATGGAGTTAGGGGGTGAGGAGTGAGGCTTGGGCGTAGGTAAGTGAGATTGAAGCAAGACCAAAACCAAGACCGCTTCCCAACTCTTGGGCCAACCCTCGCGAAATCGAGACCTTACCTTCGGCCAGGCTGAACAAGCAAACAACAACAGCACAAGCATTCAATCAACACACAATAGATTCCGTTTGCCAGACGGAGAGGCAGATATACCGAGTCCAGAATCCAGAATCCAGAATCCCGGATAAACCCTCGCAATTAACCCTCTAAAAACACGCTGAGCTCGAACAATAAGCGCGAATTTAAGCGAAATTAATTTGATAAGCATTTTCAACAAGAGCGAACACACAATTCGACAATCGAACATTAAAACGAGAGCAGGGAAGTTTTTCGGCTTTCGATTTTGCCAATGTTGATGTTGGTATTTTTACGTTTATCGTTGGAGCTAACAAAATTATAAGGGTTCTCTATGTGACAAACGAATTTTATAAAAAGTGGTGTGGGAGACTTTCCTTGTTGTTTTCCTTGAAAGGGTATCAAAATTTAAGCTGTAACTTGAGTCCTTGGGCTCACATTATCCAATACGGATTATTCTTTACTTATAAAGCAAATTTTTTTATTTTTCAAAAATGTTTATGTTACTAAACTTATGAAAAAATAAGTGCCTGAAACAATTGGAATATCCCTTAACCATTTTGGATAGCATACTAAATTATGTTTTATAGTTTCTCCATGTTTGTTGTTTTTAAGTATTTGATTTAACATTTAATAAATAAATGCAAGTTTCATGACCCATTTTTCGGAGTTTATCCATCCAACAGCTTTTGTTATTATGTATAAATTAAATCCTTATCACAGTGAAGCATCATTATGGCATCGAAACTGTAACCTGTTTTTCATTAGAACACAAAGTTCAGCCATCATTCACTGGCTGCAGTGTGTGTTCGGGGCACTTGATGAAAGTGTCCTTCGTGGTCATCACGTGCCATAACATTGCAGTTTTTTGTGATCCAGTTCAAGGGGAGGGGATTGAGGGGTTCTGATGGGGAGATTGACATGCAGCCGGGACCTTTTGGTATTGTTTAGTGCATAAATCACAGTCACACCAGGGCGGAATATGTATGGAGGACGGCGGCAGTGGCAGTGGCAGAGGCAGAGGCAGACGGTCTTATCAGAGGATGGCACGTGTGCCAGGCTCTCCGTCCTGCTGCTGCCACGCCCACCCCGCCTTTCGGTTTATTAGGGTTGCAAAATGCAACCCCTCACCCCCTGGTATCCGGCTCAAAGGACCCGCGCAGCCATACACACATATGTTGCATGTTTATGGACAAACGAAATTAACGTTGCCATCGCCGCTTTTGACGTTCAATGTGACCTCAAACAACGGCTACAAAAACAACCAACAGGCAGCAATTACAGACCCACAACGGCAACAACAACAACAACAATGAAAGGGAAACGGAAAATGTCCAGGCCGGAAAATATTTCCGTTGAGCGGTGTGAAAAGAAAAAACCACAGAAAATTCGGAAAAACGAACATATGCGAGCAGATTGCATTCGAATCGAATCAAACGAAATGGGTATGGAAATCGAATCGAATCGAATGGAATCGAATGGAATGGAATGGAAGGGCACTAGATTATATCTCCTAACTAACTGCGAAACGATTTGGCACGGGCTTTAATGAGGAGGCGGTGACAGCGGGCAATTTGCATGCAAGAAATCACCAAATTAGGCGTTTCCCAAGTCCACACAACACATGGAAGGATTTTCAAAAAGCATTTCAAATATACAAAACAATAAAGAGGAGAATGTCGACTGTAGTACCAATTTTAATATATGTTTACATATTTTTGCATTTTATTTAAATATTAAATATGAATTTGACATTTTTTATATTGATTATCCTTTAATTACCAAGCGTGTAAAAGGAAAATACTCTCTCTTTCGAAATGTATCATCATTTCATATTTGTTTTGTGCCATAAACAATTTGAAATTCATATGGATCTAATCATTATGAGAAAGAAAACTTAAAGGCGGAAGTTGATGGTTTATATAGCTTTTTTTTTTGGAAATTTCTTATTACGCCCCTGGGGCAGATTTTCAATCTGATGACCAAAATTGTGGAAACTATGGAAATCAACAAATAATAAAGCAATCGTTGGGTTACAAAATAACCCTTAAGTGTGCTGATACTTTAGAGGGCGCATTATGAAACAATCTCCTGAAATTCGTGATTAATGCACAGATGCAATCCCATTATTTCTTTCTGCGCCGGAAACCATCCATTCTCAACATTCTTTTACCATAAATTGCCAAACTCCCAACTCGGAGCATAAATTGCGTTAGATTTATAGGTGTCGGGAACAAAGGAGAGCTGCGCACATACATATATTTTTAATGAGTCGAGACGGGGCCAGGGCCAACTTTGACCCGCACTTAGCCCCTCAATCATAAGGCGAATGCAGTTTATCACACCTCCGTCGACACCTACGGCGGATCCAAGATCCGGATTTTAGATTCCGGATCGAAATAGTCAGCAGTCAGCAGTCAGCTTTGGCTGCAATATATAATATAGTGTGTGCCTATACTCGTATGCACAAGCACATGGGAGTAATAAAGAGCAGAAAATAGAGAGTCCGCCGACGGCGTGAATTTAAAGCAAAAACAAACAATTTCGAGATGTGGCTAAAATTAACGTCGGCGTTGTTGAGATGGCGCGCAATAAATAAATTTAAATCCGTTAAAACGTTTGGCAAATCAAGACATTACTCATACGCCGTGTTCTAGCCGCACCAGAAATAGTTCCTCACCCTCCACTTTTACCCAGCCATCAGATCGAGAGATGGACGTGTCTAAAATGCCTCGGAGTGGTGATAAATGTGCCGGGGCTTAGGAAAATGCCGCGCAAATTAGCCAAACAATTTGTCCAACCAGCATCGAATGGAATGACTATAGTGGCCAGGGCTGCCCGTTGATGATTGTGTGTCATCTAGTCCGTCAAGTGTATCGCAAGGTCAGACGAACTGACTAACTAAATGGTTGATTATACGATATTTAAAATTTTTCCAGTTTAGTTACCTAAAAGTCAGTTTAAGGGTCTGTTTCTCAATGTCATGTTTAAGGTTCTAGTTTGTTATCTTTTGGAGGAAGTTACCCTGAAGTTCGGAAACGGTTCGGAAATACAAATACGCTTTTCCAATATGGTTCTAATTTTTCAAAAGGTCTTAAATGACATTAAGAACGTAATAGCAATTTAACTCCATGTCATTACTTAATTGGTTAAAATCCAGGAAATAGTATCTTGAATAAATATCCCCTAAACTGGCAGTAGTTTTGCCAATTCCAATAACAGGCAGTGTATTCGAACGTTTTTATGCTTCATGACAATACATGATTAAAATAGTTAAAAAAAAAAAAAAACATTTTTAATACTAACCTTAAAGCTATTTAACAGAAGGAACTTAAGTTCACCGAGAACTTCACATCAACAAAGGCTTATTGCACATCTTTTGTGAATGAATTTCATCTCTTTGGCCTTATCACCTTGCCCTGTGGATGCATTTTTCCATCAGTCAGTTTTAGTTGGTTTTACCAAATTTTTTCCTTGTCGTTTCACGAGCTTGCCTTTTTTGTTTGGCTCTCCTGGACACTGATTCAAAATTGCATTGGCATGTCCTCAAGTTATTTGAGGGGAGGAGGAGCGGGGAACGAGGAACGAGGGCATTGTTTGGCTCTGATTCCGCTGCTTTGTGTGTGAATGTCCTGTGGCTATAATTTCGCACAGCATTCCCCAGCCCGTCGCCTTATGTCAGTTTTCATCAGTTACATTTCATGCATTTTTTTGTGCTCTTGCATTTTTTCTTTTACACTGAAAAGCCGTGGGTGCTGAGGGCAGGTTTTGGGGGAGGGGCTGGGGCCAATGAGTAGAAAGCGAAACGTGCAAAAATCCTTTCGCCTTGCCATCTCCTTCGTTGTCATTTTAATTGTTGTTTACCGGGCTTGTCAAATGCGCACTTCAGTGTCAAAAAAAAAAAATATAAAATAAAAAAACAAGAATTTAGCTCTGCAGCAAGGGCTTCCGACTATATGATATCCTGTATGTGTGGAAAACATCTTCAAAAACTATCGGTAAAAATGTATTCTTTTAAATGCTGCTACTGAAAACTTGTTAAATTAGATTCGCAATTAAAGCAGTAGCTCTGCTCCTTAAACCCTGCTTAGATTTATGGTATTTTTGTATCTTTTTTAAGTAGGAAATACTTTAAAATGTGGTCCGTGTTTTATGGCATAGTTCTTTGATTACTGATGCTAAATTCAAGCTATAGCTTTGCTCCCTTTATATTCTTAAGATATTTTAGTATATTTAAAATAGGTATTTTTTTGGTATTTTAAAAAATGGAAATACTGAAAAATGCTGTCCGTGATCTGTGACACAGTTTGTTGCTTTTGATATAATTTTTTCTGAGTAACGACTTCATTTTCACTAAATAGTTAGCAAAGCCTCAAAACGGAAAATTTCCAGGTAAAGGAAAAGGACGGAATCGGCGCAATATAGAAGCCCCCAGGTGGTGCTTTCAGTCGGTTGCTCGGCTCGGGGATTTGGAGGCCAAATTGGGGCCGGGGACACCTAGACCATTCGTTATGATGGCCGGCTGTCTATGACGAGGCTGTCATCGCCATACGCTCTGATTTACTGGCCGGCACACACTCGCACTGACACATCCTCGCCCATATATCCTGGCCGCTGCTTTTGGCTTTTGGCTTCTGGCTTTTAAGCCACCTGCTTTAATTTTTGCGCTTGAACATTTGTGATTTTAAAACTCGGCTTTTCATCGTCATCACACATTTAGCAACACATTTTAATAAGCCCCGAAAAAGTGTTTGATTCTCTTGCCAAATTTATGTTTTATTTTCTGTGCCATGCAAAGTACTCAAACCGCTCGCAGCCAAAAAATACCTTTATCCTCGTCCTCGTCCTGCTGCGTATTTCGGCTTTGGCTTTGGTTTGAGTTCGTTTTGGAACGGGCTTGGCTTTCAAGTGATTATGATTATTTTTATGCACATAACGCCACACATACCGACTATACATATGTTATTATGTATGCAACCCCAGCAGCGAAAGACCGTCGCAGGCTCATCAGCAAACGAGCGGCAAAAGCAAAGGGCATCAGCAGCCAGGACACAGGGAGCTCAAAAGCCAAACAAAACAAAACAAAACGAAGCGAAAAGTTAAGTCAGCAGCTTTGAGGCGGATCTGCAGATCCATAATCACTGACCTGCAGATACCCTTTGGTGGGTGTTAGGCAGAACCAGTTACAATATGGTTCGAATCTAACAAATTTGTTAGGAATAAATATAAGCCAGGGACTCCAAGTAAACGGCACTTGAGGATTTTATTTTTAAAAGACTACTGGGATTTAGCAGTATATTTTTTTCAATTTGGTTGATTTGATGGCATTTCTAGTTTTGCTTAAATAATAATTATTATTGGTTGCAAAAAGTTATTTTTTGGTTACTATTAACATTTTGTGTCGCATAGCAAACAACATAAAAATAACAACGTTAACTTATCAAGTCAGATTTGCAATCTTATTATTCAGTATATTTATCGTTTAATTATTTATTTACTTATTTTTTTTATTATGATCCAAAATAATTTGATATTTCAGACTTTGATTTATGTTGTTTATACAGACTTTAATAGGAACGAGTATAATAAAGCAATCCATTATAATGTTATTGTTATTAAAGAGATATCCTTTAGAAATGTTTACTATATTGCCTAGCAAATAATGTAATGTAATTTGTTTTATTTTTTGGCATTCACTTTTCAATGTCATCAATGTGAAAGCTAAAGCACTCCACAAAGTGCGAGGACTGCTCTTGGCTTCTTCTGGGCCACAGCTTTAAAAGGTAGAAAAGGGATCTAAGCCTTTTGCCACCCACTGATTTTGGAAGTCACAAGACCCCCTCCCCCCTTGTGTGTGTCTGCTAGAAAATGGCCAAGGGCCAGCTAGGATGTCAGAACGAATGCCGTGCGTTGATTTTAACTGTTATTACTTGTGGGCGACGCGGGATGGCTGCGGGGATGAGGAGATGGGGGATGGGGGATGGGGGGATGGGGGGATGGGATCAGGTAAGAGGGGATATACATTTATACATATGTCTCTGGACACGGGATAAGGACCTTCTCGACCGTCTCGACCGTCTCTATTTGTCTGGCCATTTGAGTTTTGTGTAAGCAGTTAATTGGATCAGGGGCTGCTTTCTCCCTCCTTCCACCCTTGGATTCCCCTAGACCATCGCATCATCGCCAGGACGTCAGTCCAGTCCATGTGGTGCAAGGAAACGGCACAAGAGATTGTTGCATACTTCATGGAGCTGTCAGATACATTTTTAATAGGCTGTGAATGCCAGGCCAGTTGTTGGCAAATGTCAACACAAACGGCAACATAAACAGCAACAGCAACTCGAGGAATGCCACCGCCTAAAGTCAAGTTGGAGCTCTGCCTGTTCGTGGAATCTATTAAATCATTTTTGTTGCTAATACATTTGTACATAAATAGCATAAACATGCAGCATATGTGCCACTCCCCTTTGTTGTCGCTATGTAGCTGGTGTTTTCGGCGCTGCTCTTGGGAATTCCTTTGAATTTCAATTGCGAAAATTCCCTTCGAGCCGGACTAGCCTGCCTGCCAATATGCGAAATGCGAATTGCTATTTGTGACTTGCGACTTGCAACTTGGGGCAGCTGCCCATGCGCAACAACAACATCAATATCAACTGTCTGCAACAATAGACAAGGAAGTTAGCTAAAAAGGAAGCTACATGGGTGGCTGAAGAAGTTCTGGAATTCAAATAACGCTATTCGCTATAATCCAAAATATGTAATTCTACTTACTGAACAAATTTACAAAGCTTAACTTAATTCAGATACTCGATTTATGTGGCAATATTTCAATGCAACTAGACTTGGTCTCTTAAAAATGATTTAATTTAACCGCTAAGTATGTTAAAAATGTTAAATATGTTCAGATTAATATATTATTTGCCTTGACTTAGATAGTTCGATATGCAAAAGAGTTATCATCACACAAAAACATAAAAAAAAAGTTTAAAATAAATAAAAAATTATTTTTGTCCATATAAATGTGTTATCTCATCAAATTATATGAAAATTGATAACATTGTTTTTTTTTAACGATAGTGGCACAAAATGATCTTTAAATATGTATAAATATTTTGGTCGATATGAGGATCTTTTTTAAAATCTCACATTTACTTTTTCTTTAGTATAAGGTCTGTTCTAAGTCTGATCTTTCCATCTTGATATTATTCACTCAACAAAAATATTCGAAAAAATGTTAGTAACTATTCGTCGTGTAATAAATAAAAACTCTTTGGGAATCTCTTCGATCAACCCACTGGGCCTGGCCTAATGATATGTATGGCATATCGGACACAAAATAAAAAGAAGCCAACAGCAAAAGGCAACAGTTTCAGCAGTTTGCCGGCGCAGCCGACATAAATCAAAATGTGCGCTGCAGTGGCAACTAAGACTTCTTCTCACCTTCTGTTTTTTTTCGGGGGAAACGCCGCAGCCAAGTGCCACTAAACGTAATGTAAATAAGCATTTAACAGCAAAATCCAGCATCTAGCATCGAGTATCCAGTATCCAGTGTTCAGTGTTCAGTGTTCAGTATACAGCATCCAGCAATAAATGGCATTACAAACAACGGGCAAATAAATCGCAGTGAAGCGCAAATGCTCAGATGAAAAACGTCGACGCCGCCAAAGTTGCTGCCGCGCTTAACATTTACAACATGCAACAGCAGAATTATGCAGGCAGCAGCAACATTGCAGATTGCACATTGCACATTGCACATGGCATATGGCACATGGCACATGGAGTTGGTGTTGGTGTTGCCGCCGACATGTTGACTTATGCCGCAGCAACACTGCCGGCAACAACTTCTCAGCTTCCCGAAACTTGCACGCTTCAAAACACTTGGACATGCGATTCGAGATTTGAGCAGCAGCAACACAGGAGAAACACAGCCAACAACTAGCAACAACTGGCAACAACTTGCAGCGGCGGCTTCATCTCGCTTTTTATTGTTGCCGCTGCACCTTGCCTTCTTCCCATGGCCAACTGAACAACTGAAGAAACTCAAAAGACCCAAGTCTGAAACAGCAAAATCAGCGGCGCAGCCAGAAGTTGCTGTTGCGGGCGCCATAAAATGACCAGAAATGAAACATAGCAAAACGGGAGGAGAACATGTTGGTTATGGGAAGATTTACGGATGACTAAAATGCAGTTTTGTATTAAAAGGAAGCAATATGTATGCACTTTCACTTATTTTATTCAAAAGTAAAAGATTTATTTAAGGATCATTTTGACCAAATATTGCATGCTTTATTCGGAAGTCGAAAAAGATTGTCAGTTCTACAAAAAATATGTGGTAAAATTAAAAATGTACCCCCAATCCCATCACTTTACCACGTAAAAACGTATTTATTTGAACTTAGTATTACGCGAATTCAAAGTACTAAAAAATAATGTTGATATAAGCAACATATAAACTTTAAATTAAAGGTTCAGGTCATCTTTTGTTCTTAAGATACATGAATGACAAGACTAAGAATTTTAAGTCACATTATAAATTTCCATCTTATTCCATTTTGTATGTTCCGAAGTGATTTATTTATTTCTGCATAAATCTTCCTTATTGTGATCCATAAATCACGCAGAACTGAAAATTATGTATTTGATTTTCTCGTGAAAATTACGATTATTTTCATTTCCATTTCGCTTATATGTGTTTTATGCGTCTGACTAACCTATTTTGATGCTGTATTTAGTCAGCCCATTTGATTGATATGTTCTCGGATTTGTTTTATAGATAAACAAACACCGGTCCGTAATTAAGTTTCTCACTTTTTATATGCCACGTATTTTTTTTGTTTTTTTTTTGGTATTCAGCTCTCATCTCCTGCGAGCATGCCATAAAATTTGCTCCAAATACACCTAATTATCGAGTAATGTACAGAACACTTTCCCCGCCAGCCGCCCGCTTCACAGTTTTCCGCCTGTCAGCGGGAAAATTTATTTAAAAAAAGGAAAAAACAAAGCAGGTGAAATACCGAAACGGGGCGAAGAAGTTGCGCAAAGTGGCTAAAAAACGAAAACGATGTAGATGACGCCTCTCGGTTGGCGTCAGGTGCATGGGTGTGAAGTGCAATCAAAATGTACACTCAAAAAACTCAAAAATTTGTGCCTTTAAAACTAGGAAAATCGTCATTGACGTTGCCCAAAAACAATTTTACAATTTTTTTCTATTTAAATAATAGCAAATTAACGTTTCACCAAACATTTTAACCAAATTTTGCATTGATTCAAAAAATCTATGAGCTCAAATTGTGCTTTAAATTTAAATTTGTGTGATTCCACCGATCTTACACTTAACTTGTACTTCTCATTGTACAGAAAAGTGTTAATTTCCCAACCAAGCGGCAAACCCTTTGGCAGTTTACATATTCTCAGCCTGAGTTTTTAGACAAATAAAAAGCTCATTAGGCGAGCTGACCAAATTGCAACATGTTTCTTAATTTCGTTGTTATTTTTTTTTGTTTTTTGGGAGGGCAACTGCCACGCCTGCGGAAAAAAGCCAATTCAAATATTAACCCTCCAACTTCCCCCTCCCTCTCGCAAGCAAAAGATAAACAAACAAGCGGCGAGTAAAATAAAATGAGATAAAATAAATGAAAAGCAAATTTCAAGTTGGAAAAAAGCTCCAAAATCAAGCGGGAGACGTTAAAAGCCATTAAAATTGAAACTGTCGAATGATGCCCATCATGATGGTGTTGTGGAAGGGGGAGGCGGAGGGGTAGTGGGGGCGTGGCAGGGGGGGAGGGGCTGGTTGTTCCAGCAGGTGTGTGTGTGTGTGCGACTCGCCCAGGGTCAGGCAAATAATTAAACCTCAGCCGATTTAAGCTGCGAAAGTTACATTGGCCTATCGGGCAGATCCATCAGTTTGGATTGGAGCATGTGCTCGTGGGCCTGAAATTAATTTTCACACAAACAAGGGGAATCTTTGGGAAAGCTCTTTCTTCTGGGAAACGATTACCAACATAATGATCTGAGTCGATGTGATTTTTGTTTGGTTTTCAGTGTGATCTACCTTTGGGGTGGCATTTTAGGTAAGCATTTGTTATAAGTTCTTAGAGGGAATCTTAAGACAATAGTCATATTTTTTTTTAGGCTACGTAACCTTTTCATACATTGTTTACCGTCTTGAGAAGTTTGCCTTAACATAGTTATAGATTTATTTTTTGGTATAAGCATTTATAATATATACAAGCATTAATTTTATTGACACGGCTTTGAACTCGGTTTTATTCACAGTTAAAGTCAAACGGATATTTAAACACAAACTAAAAATCCCTATTAAATACCTAATTTCTCTCCGATTAGCGCACAATTAAAGCCAATTTATTTTATTACATTCTATTAGGAGAAATGTCCTGTCCAGGATTTGAACAAAAAGGCTCGCGGCTCCAATTAATTTCTCGGTAAACCTCATTCTTTGGGCCCTCCAACGTAGTTTCCACTTAGTGTTGTTATTGCCTGGCGCATTCATCCAAGCATCGATGTCGTTTTGGGTATTTTTCCTTTAATTAAATTTTACACAAATATTTTGTGCGAAAGTATTTCCCAAATTGAAGTTCTATGCCGACGAAGCCACCCCGAAATCGCCTGAATGGGGATGTTCATCGCGGCTGAGACTGGAATGGGGATGAAGAAGGGTTTGGGGTTGGAGGTCTGACAAATGGTCACCTGTTCGAAAGGTAAGGCCCGAGAAAAGGGTGCCCGGACCATCTAGCCGAGATTTCTCGACGCTCCTCGGACCCTGACAGGCGCCAAAAGACGATGAGATTAAGTCATCGAAGCGGCAACTCGGAAAAGGGCAAAGGGAAATGGGAAATGGGAAATGGGAAAGCCAACAACAATAATCTGGCTTTCATTGTCTCGGGGTGGGTGGGTGGCACTCATCGTTTTCCCTTTTAGAAAATATTTTCATTTGACAAATTTTAGATTTCCTTTTCATTTTTTGCGTTCGGTGGTTGGTTTTCTCGTCGCTGTCTTGTCTCTTAATTTTTTTTTTTGCTTTGGAGTGGCATTTATTTGCCGAAGGCAAAATGCTCATACCATCCACTGGCTCACTTTAATTTGGTTTTTTTTTTTATTTTTGTTTGCTGCTCAAGCACGTAATTATCCTTTTTGGAACGATTGCTTACTCCCCGACTCCGGCCATCTTTTTCTGGCCATTTGCATTCGGCAACTTGTTTATTTACTTACTTTCAGCCCTCCTTCTGCCAGGCATTTCCATTTTATGACATCTTGTTATTTTTATTGTTATTGAGTTGGCCTTTTGTCGTGTTGGGTTGTCCCAGCGACACAGGTCGTAGATTCTCCCATTGTTAATGCCATATTATTAATTTTTGAGGTCTGTAAACGATCCTATTAGGCAGTCCCCGAAGAACATTGACAACTTCATCAGACCTTAAGGAGACATCTCGCCAGAAACAACAGCCCAACAACTTTTGGATGGTTGGGGGCGAGAAAAGCGGATCAAGTATCGTAAGACCCGTGTCAAAAAGAAACTAATCTTCGTTCTACAAGATCCAGCCACTCTGATTAGAAATCAAAGCCTTTTGCCGGAACCACAATTTTCGCAGCCAACAACAATCCGTAATCAAATGCAAATTATCGACACACACTCACCAAAAAAATGTTTGGGGCGTGTTCCCAAAACAGAAAAACACCAACAACCACGTCGACGTCCACAAAAGAAAAAGTTTCGATTTGGTTTTTATTTTATTTTTTCATTTTATTTTCCCTCCCGAATTTTTTCTCCCTCCCTCTTGACCACAAAATTTATGTAGATTTACTGTGGGCAGTTGTATCTGTTGGATTTCGGTTTTTCTGCCTTTTTTCTGTTTTTTTTTTGTTTTGTTTTTGATTGAGACATTTCCAAGTGCGACTTCTTGGCCATGGTCAATTAAAATGTGGCGGAGGCCGAAACCGAAGATTGAGAGATTTAAGCTGAAGATGATAGTTGGGATGGGAAATACTCTCCACAACGAAAGGGGATTAGAATCTTTGAATACAGAAAGACAAAGTTATAGTCACACTCTAGATTCATTACAATTAACTTACTTCAACGATGTAAGCTTTTTAATTAAAACCGATAATAATGATGAATAAATGATGATCAATCAACAATGAAAAGTCAATGTTAAACAAAAATCTGAATAAATTTCTTTATATAAATACTACATGCCATGCTATGGTATTCTTTTTAATGAGAAAGTACAAAACACAATATAATGCCTATGAAAATTATTAAATACATGTCTTTTAAGTCAAAGTTACTCTTCTAAGATAGGGTATCTAACGCTAAGCCGCTGGCCAAGATCCACCAGGCAACGCCTATCCATTTCAATAGCTCTGCCGGCTGATTTTAGTTGACTCCAGCGACCCAACACGCCAAAGCGCAATCAAAAAGCGTTTTTAATAATGCGCTAAGTGATTGTTAAGCGCTGGCGGAGAGCTGAACTCGATGGCTTTCCCAATCCCACAGATTCCGAAGTCGGTCTCAAGTCGTTAATGAGTCTGGCGGTTCGACTCGACAACTGCGACAGCAAACCTTCGCGACCTTCGGTGACACCCGCATCTTGCACCCGAAAAAAAATTGGTTTCTAACATTAAGATGTTGCTGGCGAGAGCAAAATTGTATATGCTGACCTGCGGGCTATAACAACTGTGATAACTTTTTATAAATCGCAAGGAAAATCCTGTATTTTTGATAAATTTAGGTCCAATTTCTCAATGTAAGGTTAAGAATTAACATAGAGTTAAATTGTTGTTTCAATAATATTGAGATTATCAATATAATTTCAAAATGTATCTGTAAGAATCGATGTTTATAAGTAAGTGTTACTGTTAAAGTAAATAATTGTCAGTTGGCAAAACGAAAAAAAATAAAAATTAGCCTTTGCCGTCTGCCTCAAGCATAGTCTTTTGCTTCCTCATCAGCCACCGATGTGCTGGTCATCTGACTAACTTTAACAACTTATCAAGTAGTGCTTTAAGTTTGCCATACCTTTTTATGTACACCACACACAAACTAACAATTTTTAAAGAAAACTTCCAAAGGAAACCATTGCCTCGATTTCGTTGATTATTTTGTGCAACATTTTTAGTGGCAACTAATGGCAAATTTTTCCCAGTGTGGGAGTTGCCCTCAGAGACGAGAAACGAAGGGCTGGGCCTCTCCGCCAGCTTATTAAAACTCAATTACATTTAATTAATCAACCAGACGGAGATAGGAGCTCCGACACCTCGCGCGATGACGTTGCACAATCGAAAGGCGCCGCTGCACGAGGCAAAGGAAAATGAGTCTCGGTCTCAATCTCAATCTCAATTTGAATGCGACTCTGAATCTGAAGAACTGGCGAATCGGCATTGGCTTCATTAGCGATGAGGCCAAACACCAAATTATCGGCTCAAACAAATTGAAGTTGCTCATCTGCATGCGTAAACAAATCGGTCAAGTTCCCCTGATTGGAGGCGACAAATATTTCGAAACCGATTCCGGTCTGTGGAATGCCGCAGCCCATCGAGGAAGTGAAAGGTGGCAAGATGACGGTGACGTCGATGGGAAAACGATGAGTCTCCTCCACTGGCCGACTGATGAATGGTCGAGGCCTGCATGAATGAATGTGAATGGATCGGTGGTCATTGAAGGGGAGAGTTGGAGGAACTCGCTGCATGATTTCTCATTTTTTAAGAGTCCATTGAGGGGGTGAAGGTTACCTAAATGACAGGACTGGATTGGCTTGGGTGTGTATAGGCTTAAGCATACAGTCTAATTAGTGCATAAAAATGCTAATACCATTGAAACTCCTAGTTCTACTACATTGTAGCATTTGTGTTCACATTTCTAGCATCTAATACCATTAAAATTTCAATTCAACGAATCGAAATATAGAACAATTACATACTTCACTGCCAGTGTGAATTTCATCAAGAGTTATTTGTCAAAACAATATTGTACTCTTTGCATTCTTTGCTTAGCCACTAACTGCTAGCAATTACCAATGTTTGTTCGCTTACGGGAACTTTGTCCCCATTTCAAAGTTTTCTTATCACACTCAACTATTTAAGAAGCTGGGAAAACAAAACGCTCCCAAAAAATAAATATAACCAAAAGCTAAACCAAACCAAAAAAAGAAACAATACAAGATGCAAACAACAAGAATAAATATTGTAAATAAATAAATATATGATTTCCCAGTATTTAGATGGAAAGGTATCCATCTTTCAAAGAAAAGTTGTTTAAGGATATGGGCGAATATCCAATTCAAAAATTTGAAAAAAAGTACAAATTAGTTTGATACAATAAGTCGGTAATAACAAAAATTCCTGGATTAGGCTGCGCATTGTTGATTAGATTTTTAATTAACAGCTTTATGTATATAGATTAATCCAACCCCAAAAACTTCTTGTTCCAATTTAGCTATTATATAATTCAACAAATCGGACATACCTCAGGAGTACCCTGTTATAAAAACTGGGAGAAGTCGAGATTGAAAATGACAAACAATGCAGCGAAAGTCGCCAAACGACGCCTGCCCTTAAATAATATTTATACACCTCCCCCAAGTGAGTTTTCCCCATCTCCGCTTCACATTTGGGGAAAACGTTGGGGAACCAGAGGAAAAATTACTTCATTAAAAGTTCGGAATGGAGAAGAAGTGTCCGAAAAAGGTTGCTGGGGGAGCTGAGGTGTCCAGCTGCTGTCCCGATAAGAAACTCATAATTGGTGTCATTAAAAAAGCCATTTCGGAAGTTGTTAATCTTCCGCCGCGTCGCATCGCATCGCATCGCATCGCGTGGGGCCAGCAATTATGCCAACTAGCGGGGGACTCTGTGGAAGAAGTCAAGTGAAGATACATAAATATGTAATTTATTAAAAGACGAACCGAGCGGCAGCAGATGAACCGAGCTGAAAGAAGCAGGCATCTGAGAAACCGTTTACAACAATGCCCTGACTTTTGTTTATTGTTATCATTATTTAGCCAACTGATAAGGCACATCGTCCAGGGACTTGGGAATACACAAAGCTACTAAGCTACTGAACGGGGTATTCGCGGCTCAAGCCCACCACTCCCCCTTCTTGGCCATGGCAAAAAAAAAGCTGCTCGTTTTTCATATATTTCTGCCCTGAGCTGTGGTCTCTTCTCTGTGTTCATCTTTTAATTATAAAGTGCGATAAATGTGACACAAAAAAGTTGAGGCAGATAGCCAAGAACACAAAAATAGCAGGGGACAGTAACAAAATTCTGTAAGTGTTAAGCATCAGGTCGCAAAACGGAATACTCTGTAAAACGTTTCCTTACTTCTTGTTCACTTTGTTTACTTTTACTCTATGCATATAAATATATAAATAAATTGAAATAAAAATATTTTATATATGCACATTTATTTACATCTTTTATTATATATAAATCTTAAACGGATTAATATATTGCTTATGTATAAAACCGGTAAACATTAATCATCTACTAAAATATGACAAAGAACTTTCAGTTATTCCTGTTTATAAATACCAACCATGTTTATCTTTAGTAATAGTTAATAGTGGTTAAAAAGAAGCTCCCTAGATTTATATTATATATATACATATATCCTTTTTCATAAGACAAATTATTAGAAACTATGCAACTTTTACAGTTTTAAGCCGATCCAAACATTTAAGGGTATAAAGTATTCCTTTGTTTTCTGATGATTTCATTTGAGAAACCCCAAGGTAGGGTATAAACAAAAGAACGGCAATCAAAAGTCGAAATTTTTTTGTGGCCGTCGTTTGTTTGTTTTTTTAGGCCGCCTGCTGCCTTCTGCCTGCCTTTGTGAATAGCATTTAATAAACACACACCCAGGACACCCAGGATGTCGGAGGGACGAGGAGAGCCCATCCCATCCCATCGCATCTAGGCTGGCTTTATGAAATAGCAAAATGTCCCATAAAGTAAAATGGCATAAGATAGTACGAAGGATGCAAGTTGGGGCAGAAAACGAGTGACCACAAAACGAGCTGTAAAGGGAGGAGATACTCGTACATGGCCATCTTGTGTTGCGGCTTTGTCTTGCCCATAAATATTATCTGCACTTGTTGGCCTATAACTTTGCACTGGCTTCTGTTCCGTTCTTTTTTTCTACTTTTATTCTGTTTTTTTTTTTTGTTTTCCTTTTACGACTGCCACTGTGCCCGGTTATCGGGGACTGAAGTTGTGGCTAAAGTTGGTTTCGTCGCCCCAGTCAAGTGTTAATTTCCTCCCCAACAATTAACTCTGGCCCATCTCCCTCAAAACGAAACGAGGCCCGTCATCGGAAAGCATACACATAGATGGCCAGAAACGGCAGAAGATGCATTTGGAGCTTTGGCGATGTGTAGTAGATACCATTGTCTTAATATGCAAATTGCATTGTCCCAAGCTGCAGTCGTTGTCCTAGGGTTCAATTGGAGCGCGGATCAGCTTCCGTTTATCTCTTTGACCTCGAGCGTTTCTGGAAAACAGCAAAGCAGATAAATATATGTACAAATATTAATAAAATTCGGCTGGTCTGGCTGGCTGGAATCATGACCACACAGGGAAAAAAGTAGGGCAGCTTATTAAGGGTCGATTTCGCAATGCCATTTTAGGTTTAACTTTTTTCGTCATTCGTTTGAGAAATCTGCCATAAAATGATCTACCTTAAATATCTATATTCATCAGATTTGGCTTACCCTACTTACGCAAGCAGAATATATTGTTTTAAAATTACAAAATCTCAATAAGTTATTATTTTCAGTGCAGATCGAGGCTGTCGCGGGAAAAGTCTTGCACATTTTACTTATTATCATTGTTTTGGCCCATTGTGATTTGCTTTTGGCTGGCCCCGTTCATGTTACTTTCACGACTTGTCCTCTCCCAGTATCCATATCTGCATTTGTATCTGCATCTCCATCTCCATCTGCATCTGCATCTGTATCTGTATCTGTGGCCCTGTCCCGTCCATTGACAATATAGTTTATGCCGCACTCAGGTGAATGGCACTGCCAAATGGTAGCTATCGAGTAACCGTTTTGTCAAAGTACGGGTACATAGCTCGACCTGACTTAACTTGACTTGGCCTGGAAGGAAGCAGGGGCATCCAGATAGTGATCTTTTGCCAGATTTAAATGGGAAACGACCCAGGAACCGGGGATCGGGATCAACAATCGTGTGAGAAACTAATAATCCATAAGCTGGCATTTCTCATCCGATTCAAGCACAAAAGACTCAATTCGCCAAGGAGTGCGTTCCGAGCTCACAAATATGTGCATCCCAGTCAAGCCAATCACTGCCTCAGTTTAATGGCCTAAATCTTGGTTCTGATTCGGCCAGCCCGACAACAAAATCTTTATTATGGGCCGGACTAGCGATGGGACTACAGATATCCCTGCCGAAGGCGAAAAACACTGTGATGTGGGAGCTGTGACAACAGGTTCATTAGAATCGGGAGAGTATCGGTTAAAGAAATGTTATGCTTATGAGACAGCAGCAGGAAATTAATGTGAGCCATAACTAAACCCTTTGACAGTTTATGCATAAAAAGAGTTTGGTAATTACTTTGGTGTAAGCAACGAATGTATAAGCATTGATCTGGGAAATATCCTCAATATAGATATAAATAGGGAAATAGTGAGATGATCTTAAATTCACTGACCTCTGAGTATGATTTTATTAATGTCTGTTTATATTTAAATCCAGTTTTTAATTTGAGAAATTTGTAAGTCTTAGAATTTTAATAATGTTTTCGTATTATGGCATTAAAAGCAGGTTTTCCCTTGTCCCCTTTACTCTGCGGCCCTATATTCTTGCCAAGTCCTTGATTTACTCCAGCATCTGGCTCATTTCCAGGTGCATCCACGCCAGCACTTCCTGTTCCCAATGTCGCTTTCCACTTTTATGGCTTAATAGCCCTCAATGGAAATCGATTTATGTTGTCACTAATTGATTAGCAGCAGCTTTATCCCTGCCCAGTCGGCATCGCCGTCGACACATCCCTCTGCACCCCGAGCTCATAATAAAACATTTCCATTTTGGCCACCGTTTGCACACCTGTTAGGTCGGTCCCTTTTGGGCGGCAATTTCCGAAAACCCAGAAGAAAAGGCTTCGCCAAGCCCCCTCCCTTCGATGGCCAGTGAATGAATGAATGTCAATGCGAATGCGAATGTGAATGCGAATTTGAATGCATCGCAACCGTCTGCCTCTCTGTCTGTCCATCCTACAGTCCATGTGCACGGAACAAATGTAAATAAATGCAAAGGCTGCACGAGGGACTTGGCTCCTCTGCCGGTCCTTAATACATAGTTTTGCATGCATTTTCCTTCCATCACACTTAGGGAAAATGCTCCTAAACAAATGAGCATGAAGTAATGTAAAATGAAAATTTTGAAAGGAAACCAACAATATTTCGTCCTTATTCTTCAACAACTTATGCTTCCCTCCTTCCATTACACTTAAATGCGCGTAAAGTAACCAAAAACCAAAATTTAAAAAGAAATCTAGCTAGGTTTTAGAAAATGTCATTTGCAAGTCTTAGGATTTTAATAATGGTTTCGTAGTATAGCATTTAATGCAGGTTTTCTTTTTTAAATAATTTAAGCTAGCAAAAGTGTCCAAATTAGATCGCAGAATTATATATATTTTCCATAACCTATAGGGTTTGAATTTAATTTGTAATTTTTTAAGGAAAAAAAATGCATTATGTTTTGTAATATGCACAAAAAGTTAAGGTCTTTCAAAGTAATTTTTATATCAGATTTAAGATTAAAGATTTCTGATATAATGGTACGCTTAAAAAGTTTTTAAGCTTTAAAATTCAAACATTTTCAATCTAGCCTTCAACTTATCATAAAGACGAGAAAATGGGCTTTAAAAATTAAACTACAAACGCATATTTCCATAGTTTTTTGGAAAAAATGAAGGGTAAGACCCATTTTTATTTCGAGTGCAAGAGAAGGGCCTGAGAGACGGGCCAAAAATGTGCAACATGGCAAAGCAGAGCAGAGCAGAGCAGAGCAGAGCAGAGCAGCTGCTGCTCGGAAAACTCATTGAACAATTGACCAAATCGAAGCCTCAAACTCGGCACAGACAATAAATGCACAATACTACATACTCGCACCCCTCCGTGGATCCTGGTGCTGAAATGTAGCAAAAACCGAGGGGAAAAAGATTAAAAGAGCCATGAAAACGAAACTGAGGCGGCTGACACGCCTCCTTTGCCAGTTCATCCCATGATGGCCAACATGGCACATGTATACATGGTCCGCTTTCCATTCCTGGCACATTGTCATATCCAAAACCCAAAATCCAGAGACAAAATCCAGAGCCAAAATCCAGTGGCATTGTGCGACTCGGGCCACTGGTGGCATCTCTTATTAATTTGCTTAAGTGCCATAAATGGCAAACAGAACGCAACAGAACATTGCGGCAGCCAGGGGACACAAAAGGATTTAGGTTTCTGAGCCCAGGCCGCCCAGCTGGAGATTTACACGTACTCTCCGATATCTCAGGTCCTGACCATGACGAATTGCCAAAAACTACAATAAAAAGGAGAAACTACTTAAAAAGTGAATTGCCGGTTTCTGGGGAAACCCAAATGCTCTTTCTTGCAAGCCACAGTTGCAGAATTGCTTGCAATCGGAGAGCCCCAGGAAATAATTGGTGACCTTTTCACTTGAACAATAAGTAAATCTATGGGTTCAGATGTGCGAAGTCATGAATTTGTGTGATTGCGTGGGATAGTTTAATGGCTTGGATTTTGCAGTGTAAGACATTTGAAAAGCATGTGAAATTATGACTGGTAAAATCAATTTCAACAATTGTTGAAAATTTAAAAATGTATCATACTAAAAAAATGTATTTTTTTTTAATTTGCTTTTATTTTTTTACATATTTTTATTTTAAAAAGGCTTGGAATATTTTTGAGAAATTTAAAACATCAAATTTTTATGAATTTTTATCTATCAATTTTGTTTGTTTTTTTCTTGCTCCTACAGGATTTGCCAATGCATTACCTTAAAAATCGTTTTATTTAATCCAGTTATTACATGTAATGTGTTGTTTTTTAATTTTCAAAAAAAATATTTACCAAGTATATATCTAACAGAATCCCTCAGTCGATCATACTCCAACCTATTCTTTCTCGGGCCTCTTGAGTGCAAAGCAGGGGCACCCGGGGAATAAAAAAGTAACTGAGAAATCTGCGGATAATTGCATGTGACATTGAAAATTCCGCCAGAGTGCGACCCGAACTCGTGCCCCCCTTCCTGCGCAATGCGCCTTCAGTGAATGTTGGAGGGGGCAGCTGATTTATGTTTCGCTGGTGGCAGCAGCATCTTTGACCTTTCGGACGCATCGCATTTCATGGAAGGTTTCTCGGGAATTTGTTCGACCATCGCAGATAGACCATCTTCGAGATACGAGATACGAGATACGATGACCAGTCAGCATTGTCAGAATGGGAGATACGATTTTTAATTGACATTCACACAACAAAAAGGGTAGCCCCAATGGGTGAGATAAAGTGACAGAGTGACGGAGTGACGGAGTTTTCTGCTTAATTAAATGCAATCTACAACTCTATTGAGAATCAGTAGCGGGGCATTTTTGCGCATTTAAAAATCATTTATACGAATTAGCCCCCGGCAAATGGTAATTAAGGCGTGGCCCATGGGCACAGAGTCCACGATTTTACACAAACACCACACACACCGACCCTCCACACACGTGCAGCTCCAAAAGATAAACAAACAAAATGCAAATGATACAAATGCAGCAAATGCAACTGCAAGGCCCCCGAAAAAGGCGAGAAAAATGTTAAACAAAACATATTGCCGCAATTGGAGGCCATGTGCGGTGCGGCAAGTGCTGGCTGACATTTCAACACCACAAAAAACGAGCACCACCAGTTCCAAACTCTAAACCCAACCAGCACCACTTTGATCCACAGAACAGACCTGCACATGAAAAAATCTAGGACTGGCTAAGTCTAGAAACAAATAGGCAGCATTAAATGCAATTTTAGCATTAGCAAAAGGTATTTCAATCACCAAAACAATATTAAAATTTCCATTTTAATGATAGTTCAAGAAAAGTGATATATTTGAAATAGGTTGAATTGTGAATTGTATCGTATTTGTGAAGTTTTATGTAAGAAAAAATTATTTCAATTCACAACGAAATAGCTGTTATTGATTAAAAAAAAATGCTAGTTTATTTTAAATTTTTTTGAACTAGCTTGACTAGCTTATATTGATTAAAACTGTTATTAATTTTCAATTTTATTCAACTTGCAAAGCTCAAAGATGACCTTAAATATATATTGGCTTGGCTCATCTTAAATGTACCAAGTTCTACATTATAGATAATATTAAAAACTTTTTAGATAATTTTAATTTTTTGGGGGGTTTTTGGTTTATATTTCAGTGTAGCTGTTTTCCATTTGTTTAGATAATCACTGGAAATTCTAAGTTCAATTGGTTAAGGTTGTTTTCAAAGTAAATATCTTAGATTGAAATAAAATGGATTTTTTCACTGTGTGAAAATCCCAATGCTCCGATCCGCACACGAGTCTGAATCCGAAATCCCAATTCCAATCAAAACAAAGATCAAAACCCAGCAGCAACAACAATGCCGCACTTGAGCGGTACGGGCGGGACGAGCGGTACGGTGCGAGCGGTACGGTGCGAGCGGTACGGGCGATCAGCGGGCGGGCAACGGCAGCGGAGACCTTTCACCTCACCTGCAAGTGCTGTTGATCTAGCTGCTGTTTTGTTTATCTGGCAGATACACACGCACACACACACACTCAAACACATACACACACTTGGTGTTGTTTTCAACATCAACAACTTCAACAACAACAAGAACACCGAGCGGTAGCACTCAATTGAGTTTGCTTTGTCTACCATCTCAAGTTGTCCAAACTAATTAATGAGGAGAAAATTGTGTTAGGAAAAATACGTAAGGACTTGTGTTCTATGGCATTTCATTTGAAATAAAAAATTATGCTGCATAATATTTATTAGCTTTCTGAAACATTTATTTATAGGAAAAAGGTATAGTTCAATAGCTTACTTAAATTCAAATATATTTATTTATTTATTAATGAACTGCACAGAAAAAATTGTCTCGGAATTAAAACTATTTATAAATTAACTCTTAACTATTGAGTATAAAAACTTTTACTAAGTTGTTAAAATTAAACTTTCGATATTAAGCACCAGCATAATCTTTAGCTCGTCGGCTTGTAAATTAAATTGAAAACATAGGCTTATATTATTTAGTACTGAATTAGTAATTAACTATTAACTATAATTTAAGCTATGTTTAATTGTTTTGGTTGTGAATATTCAATTAAATATGATATTTTTATTGCTTGAGTAATTATAAAATTTCGGAGTTATCAAGCTTTAATATGTTTTGTGTCTTTTCACTTAAAATTGCCATTTTTATGTGCATGTTTTAAGCACTGTATTAAATTGTGAAAATATATTGACATCAAATCGAAACGTGAAATGAATCAAGTGAAAAGTTTCCAAGGCATTGGCAATATTGTACATCACAATATACAGTGGATAGTGCTATAGCGGCCCTTTATTTAGAATCTCCGTTCACTTAACTTATTTTGTTTTTATTTCGGGCCCACTTTTCAAGCAAATGAGTGTGCGTGTTTTGGCTGGGCGACTTAATTAGGAAACTGCTGCCTTTTATTTATGTGTCTTAACGAGTCGTTTATTTAACCCACCCTAACGTTCGCTCCTTTTCTCCCTCGAATCGAAGCTGGGCACACAAGCATTTTGAAAATTTGTTTATTGTTTTTCCTCTACGTCCTCCTCCACTAATTTGGGAAACGTAGAGAATGCACCACATAAACCGAAAACTGAAAGCCGAAAATTGAAAACTGAAAGCCGAAAACCGAAATCGGAATTGGAGTTGGAATTCGAATATTTAAAAGGAAGAGGGCACAGAGAATTGAAATAGTTTGGGGCCTTGACTTAAATAAAAAAACAAACAGAGAAACATTTTCCGAACTGAACTGAGCGTTCGACGAAAAACCAAACATAAATTCCTATTCCTATTCCTATTCCTATTCCTATTCCTATTCCCCCTCGACCTCGACCTCAGCCTGTGTGGGCCGAAGTGAAGCCATGAACATTGTTTTTTATTAGCGGCAGGATATCGTCGATGCTAAACCCCCTCTCTATCCCCCTTCCCCTTCCCCTTCCCCTTCCCCTCACCCACCAAACCTACATATATTTATATGTTAATTCGCCGGCGTTAATTAGAGAACAAAACTCTGAATGCGGCTAAGAACAAGTTGGATACTCCGGCATTCCCATACACTTCGAGTGCTGAACCAAAAATGTATTTATAAGCATGCATTTTTTCCCTGCTCTTTTTTTATTGTATTTATTTATTTGGCCATAGGCAAACAATTTGTAATCGTTGTTGTTGCCACTGTCGTTGACAAGGAAAATGTTGCAGCTGTGGCACGCAAAACGACACCGAAAACAAAAGCTGCAGTCGCCTTAATTGCACTTTTTTTCTCCATTTTTTTTTCTTTGCCGTCCGCAAGGAAGCGCCAAAAGAAAAATGTTTTTAAGTTTTCCGAAAATCCCCTGGGGGGCGGGAAAAAAAAAAGGAATGGAGTGGATTAGATGGAAACGGGCGTGGGCCGCAGAACATGGCCAACTTTAATCCATTACTCTTGTTCTATTGTCTGAATCTGAACGAAAACGTACGTGGGTTGGTTAAACACTTTAAATTGGGCTCAAAATAAATGTGTCATACCCAAAAGAGTCTCCTTCTAACTGTACAGAGTGGCAATAGTTGGGTGCAAAACAAAAGTATTAGATAATGCTGGTCTTCAGAACTTTAAATATTTTAAAACGATAAACGATAAACAAATATTTAACTATCAAAATATTTAGATTAACTAGTGGAGTACAGAATACAAGTTTATTCAATATTGTCTCATCAATTATTACTTAATGTGTGCAAAACGCTTAATTTTCGCTGTTGACTTTTACAAATTTGCTTTTTTGCGAGCACCTGAGCACTCAATGCTCAAAAGTAAGCAAGATAAAAGGTGGTGTTCGGTGTTCTTACCTTTATTACCATTTCAAGTGACTTTTAAAGTGTGCCAGCTGTAGGTTTTTTGCATATTCGTGGGTGATGTTTAGTGTTTCAAGCAAGTGAAACTCAACTATTTACCGCAGATAAGAATCTAAATTTCAAAAGGAAAAAATTCTTTTGAAGCCAAGCACTTTCGAGGTGACTTTTTGA
Organism: Drosophila gunungcola; assembly: GCF_025200985.1. NCBI lineage: Eukaryota > Metazoa > Arthropoda > Insecta > Diptera > Drosophilidae > Drosophila > Drosophila gunungcola. The sequence goes on along the minus strand of NW_026453186.1, from coordinate 87,239 downwards.
TCGTAAGCGAAATGGAGTTTTGCCATCGAGTAGGCGACAGACGAAATATGTTGGCGGGCAGGTGCTAAGAGGCACTCCACAAGTTAATTACTCGCGCCGATAAAGCTCATTGCAATGCAGTTAGAAGGGGAACGCAGAAGGGAGGGGGATTTGGCCCGGGGTTCATCATTGTTTGGATGTTTTGGGCCATGTGGATGAGGATGGACGAGTTTCTTGGTAACGCGGACGCTTCCAGCGAAGCCAGTGCGAACAATTTATGAAAGTGGCTCTAGCTGTTTACGACTGTTTTGGGGCGTTTACGATGAAAATGTTTATAAATACGCGCCCTGTACTAGGAGTAGTTCAAAGAGTGGCGAAATTGGGTTAACCAGAATACTCGGACAGACAGACCGACAGACAGACAGACAGACGGACAGACACTAGAGCTAAGGCGAGATGGGATGACATAATTGGCCGCTTCTTGTGAATCCACCGAACAATCATTTCGCTTTGTTCGCCTCGCAAAATTCAAATTATTAATTACCAAAGTATGCGCGTAAACAAGTCTTTTTTTTTGTGTAAATCGTTCACTTGTGATAAATCACAGAGACACACAGACACAGACGGAACAACACGGCCACAGACACCAAAACAATTTTGCGATGAAATTGTCAAATTGCAGTGCAAAAACGCAAGAGCAGCAACCGCAACCGCAATCGCACCAAAAGCAGCAGCAACAGCAATAACACCAATTGAAAGCCCCCTCATCCGGGGAATCCCCCTTTGCCATCCCACACCCCCACCACGAATTCAATTCACAATTTTCGGTTACCGAAAATCACTGCGAGGCGAACGCAATCAATCATAAAACGATGAAATGTCGACAACGACCAGCACACGAGGGGTCGCTGGAGGGGTTGGTAGAGGGTGAGGATACGGGTGGAGGTGGTAGTGGAGGGGGAGGGAAATTGAAAACTCTCAGCCAGGACATGGACAAGGAAAAGCCCCGGCCCAAACAACCCCAAGCCCCAAAAAGTGCGAATATAAACCCATCAACAGCTACTGGGTTCATGCGAGGTCCTTTCCGCAAATTCATTTCGTGATTGAAAGCTCTAAACTGGAGTTTCATTCCAAGGAAAAATCAGAAAAATTATTTTAAGCCCTTAACATAACTGTTAGTTTTGCAAGCAAAATAACTACACTCTTTGATTTTAATCAATTTTTAGTTATATTAAATATTCGATTGTTTTCGGAATTGATTAACATATCTGAAAATGGAATCAAATTTAAATCATATTTAATTTAACACATTTTAAAGGTAAATTATGGAATTTAACATTAGGATTTAATATCTAATTTATATAATAGATATAGCAATTTGAATTCCATTTTACTATTTTATTTTTTTAGTCATTCCATTTTTTTATCAGAGTATATATCATTTTTAAAGGAATAGTTTCTTTGACTTGAGGGAATATTGGTAAATTAAGAAACAAAAAACAAAAGCAAAATAATTACTATGAATACATATATACAAACCATTCCTCTCAAGCGACTCGTCTAGAAAACAATTTAAATAATTTTTAAAATATATAAAAGCGCTGCAAGCGCGTTTTTATTTATAAATCATATTAATTGGAAATATTATCGAAGATATCCGATTTTACAATTTAACCTGCATAAACTTGGCACTCCAGAGTAAGTGAAAAGCGTAACGTTGGATTGGCTTTTGGTTGGTTTGCGTTTGCCTTGGTCTGCTTGGGTCCGGAATGTTTTGGTTTGTTTTGGGCACTGGCCAAAGCGAAAGCTTTCCGACAATTTATCAATGGTCTTCGATGCAGCAGCTCTGGCCAATTCTGAACTCCTAAGCTGGGCCAAATCTGCTCCTGGCCAGAGCCAAAGTCATGGTTTAAAATCCCCAAAGTGGAAAAAAAGAAACATTTGACTGCGTCTCTGCGGCAGTTAATTAGAGATGCCCAACCGTCGATTCCGACTGCGGATTGTGGATTGTGGATTGGGGAAATATCAAAGGGCTTCCATTCATAACTTGCAAGCACTCGCATTGCACTGTGTCAACATGGACCGAGTACCGGAAACAGTCGCCATTCAAATTTCGATTTCTGGGGTCGAGAAAAAAATTAAGTCCAACTTGGTCTTGCCAATATATTTATTGGACAGGAAAACAGATTTTCTAATCTCAAAATTAAAGGAGAGTATTAAATAAATCACTACGATTTGAAGTCTCTTTAAAAGGTGTCTAAAAATATGCAGCAACATGTTTTTGTTTGTGTCCGGAAGTGTGAGGGACTTGCTTCGAATGACGCGGTTAATTATTTTATTGCATATTTTTAGACGGCCAATTAATTAACTCAAGTTAAATCGCATTAAATAGTTACTAATAAGAAATCAATATTATTTTGATTTAAATTACTCTTACTTATTAATATTCCAAGATATTGTGAATTAAATATCCTTTTTTAGTTGTCGTAGATTATTTGCCGTCTAGGACTGTATTTTCCGGCCTACCAACTTTCCCTGTCAAAAGCAATGTTTTTTATTCTCAGCCGAGTGACTAATTCGAGTCGAAAGTTAAGCGGCCTAAAATGTTTTTATTGGAAACTCTCACAGGCAGTTAATTTCGGAGGCTGCGACAAAGATACAGATACAGATACCGATACCGATACGGATACTGACGATTTCATTGTCTCCCCGGCCATCCACATCCATCCATGCAATGCGGGGAGTGTGAGAGTGTTTTCGAGGGCCACTTATCAAATTTGAACTTAATTACTGGACTCACCTTTCTCGGATAACACAGCAGCTTGGGGTCCGGCTAATGAGCGGTTTTATGCATCGCTTTAAGTCGCATTTGATTGAGCTGGATGGGCATTTTGTAATCGTCGAACTGAAATTTACATGGCCCCAAAAGCCGATCCAACAAAAAAAAAATAAAAACCAAACGAAAATCTCTTGCCCAGCCCATAAATCAAGTGGCATTCGCCGGCAGTCGCAAGTCGCAGGTCGTAAGTGTGTCATTAAAATTAATTATCTAGCATTTTTAACACCGAGCCGAACCCTTTTCGGGGCGGAAGTGGGGAGGTACGGAACATAGCCCATGGTATTCTGGTGGCTTGGTAACTTGTCAATTAGCCACACGCCGAGCTTTGAGCTCTGCGTTTTCTAAATATTTGCTTAGCTTTTGTTGACGATTCTACAACGGTCTCCGAATGCTCCTTCGAGTACACTGGAAAGAAATATGTTACAAAAATACAGAGAGCATGTCTTATAAATTTACAGCATAACTTAGCGTAAAAATCTGTCATCTTAGGGCGAACAGTACTTAATTAAGTCTTAAATTTAACTAGTTAGCTATATTCAAATTAAAGTTATTAAGTAAATGCTCACAACAAAATGAACCTCTTTCAAAATTCACCACTTCAGTTAAAAATTTAAGAAATCGGTATAAAAATGAGTCTATTTTTATATGGATTTTCTGCCCATATCTCTGTATCTCTTTAATTTGAATTTTATAATATATTCTTTGTTGGTACCCACTTTTATTAAAAACCTTATGGATGAAATATTGCTATACAAAAAAAGAGTCCATGAAAATATTAATAAAATTCAGATTTCTTTCACTTAATATATGAGTAAGATAAATATTATTCTAAAATGGCTCAACCAAGCCATCTTGGTTTGAATAAAATTAGACTATATTTTTAAAAAACATAATTTAATTTATTAAGAAATTCCAAAAATCCCAGTATTTTTTTTTTATGATAAAAACATTACAAAATATAATCAAAATTAAATTTTTTCAAACACAATAAATCAAGTTGGTTTTCAACCTTATTATGTGTTTGTAATATTCTTTGATTTTTCCTAGTGTATGAATGCGACAGTTCCTGACTGCGTTCAAATATTTGCGCTGACATAAGTTTGTCTGCGGCTGGCATGAGGACGGAATGGAGATTGGAGATTGAAGAATGGGGATTGGAGGCAGTGGTATGAGGCATGGGGCATGGTGCAGGGAGACCCGGTGGAAGCAGTGAGAGTGGAGTGAAAGTGGAGCCGAGAGTCGTCTTGTCTGCCTGCGGCCGATAATTATAACATGTGTGCCCTGTCCAGAACAAAACCGAACGGCGAAATGAAGCAGGACTGACACAACTGTCGATTGCACGGAATCGCAGACAGTGGGCCCTCGACCATGGACAATGGTGCGGTGCTTCAAGTTTTTGTCTAGCCACTGGCTGCAACGGCAGAAAGACTCGTGGTCTTTGCCATTGACAGGTCAGCTGTCCATTTTCGACTGCGCTTCCCTTGGCGTCCAGACCTCAGCCAAAATATGCCAACTCAGCACCAGCAATTGCACACAGATAAAATGGGCAGCTGGTTTAGACGGCCAAGATTTAGAGATCCTTTGAGATAACTTTGCACCTAGATAGCTTAAAAAGCAATTTAGTTAATGAAAGACTTTTAAGACTTTTAAAATGATTTTTTTAAGGCTGTTGCTAAATTTGCAAATATTTCAAAAACCTATCTTACAAACTTTGCTCAAACAATTTGATTTAAAGCTCAATCGTAATAGCACTGTTTTATATATTTGCTCACAAATTGTAGCCACAAATGGCTGACCATTCAAACAAAGCGCCCTATTTCTCTCCGTGTATCAATGGCAGGCAGCAATAACCGCAGCAGTCGCCATCGAATGTCAATAGCAAAACTGTTTGCCAAAAGCATAACAAGCAGCAGGCGACAGCGAATAAGCAAAGGAACGAACCTACGGTCTTCAGTGATCGAATGGAATATGCCAGTTACCTTCTCTTTAAAAGATTTAAGAGATTTTACCATTGTTAAAAATGAACAAAGACCAATATTTCTTATTATGATTATAAAAAGTTATGATTAAAAAATTAAAGAAATCCCATAACCAGTAAATTCACCCGAAATTTTCTCTGTAAATTTAAATTCTATGCCCATTTTCTAATCCCCATGAAAAGTTCAACAAAGATTTTTTAGCATCGTCGTGGTATTATATCAATAAAATACACAACAAATATTCTTGTGATTAAAAATAAAAGGGAGCAAATTAAGTAAAGGTAAACCTTTTAAATAAAAAATGTATGTGGGAATCAGAAAATTCGAGGCTACTTATTGTCCCTATATTAGGCATACGCCCCGTTGTCGATGGGTAAGGTCTTCAGTAAGTAATTCAAAACAAATCGTCGCATAAATTATCCAACCTAAGCCAATGTCCCGCTAGACAAATAGCGCGCCCATCCACTGCCAATCCTAGACCCATTTCCCCATCCCATCTCGCTTCATTCCGTCCAATCTCGAGCCATTTGCCTGGACAAACCATTTAGCGGGCCATTTTTTTCCATTTATCGCATTGGGCAATCGCCAAATCAGAGGCGGCGATAAAGCCGTTTAAAAGCGGACAGCTAGAACTTAACAATTGCGAAGTGAACGCGTATCTGCCAGATGTGTCTTTTCTCATCCGAACTTGTTTCGCCTTGTGTCTTTCAGAGTGCAACTGCAACAAGCACGCCCGCCAGTGCCGCTTCAACATGGAGATCTTCCGACTTTCGCAGGGCGTCTCCGGCGGAGTCTGCCAGAATTGCCGCCACGCCACCACGGGCCGGAATTGCCACCAGTGCAAGGAGGGATACTACCGCGACCCCACCAAGCCACTCACCCACCGCAAGGTGTGCAAAGGTACGTCAATACGTTGCTTCTGAACCATTTTTAAGGACATAAAATATGAAGTATAAACCCACAAGCTCATAGAAATTGGTAGCCAATAAGTTATCCGTGCTAAAAAAAATAAAATTTTTAATGCAGTTGTTGGAGAATTAAGCCACCAACACATAAATACTTGCTGCTATAAAATCGAGGGCCAATCAGTTAAGTTATAAAGCCAAGAAGTTTCATATTGAGCCAGCTTTCTGAAAATTATTACACAAAAATTTCCAAACGTTAAATTATTGCCAACATGATGAATACTGTCAGGGAGATTTAATCACAAATGCAACAACGAAATCGATTTGCAATACGTCGAGTTATGGGATCCAGAAAAGACGTTTTGGGTCACTAATCTGTATTCCATCTGAACCTAAGAAATAGGTAACAAAAAAATGAGTTAAAAATTCACCAGTCACAAAATTTTTAGAGGTTTTCTATATCGAAATGCCCATTGTTTAAGTTTTGCGCTCTTATGTGTTTTAAGCAGTTTTAAATTATTAATTTATGAAAATTAATTGCAGTGAATTGTGTATGGCAAAACCTTAAATACTTATCCAAGAAACACTTTTTGTTATTTTACTTATATATAAGTGTAAGACAAAGACAACAGTATGGAAACACTGGAATGAAATAGAAAGATTTTAAAGGTATTGGGAAATCGGAAATTCTTCCTCCCGAGATTAGTGCACAATTTACAATAATTAGCTCCCTGTGAAATCCAACTGGGCCAGCATCCAGCCCCCTGTGGCAACCCTTTGGCCGTCCCCAGGCGACCTTCGAGTGTGTTGTTTGTAATGTAATTTATGACCGCCATAAATTCACGCGCTCCAATCGAAACAATAAAAATAAAAAGAAGCCAGCGGATAAGAGAAAGACTACAGAAGAAGAAAAAAGAGCACAGCCAAGGCCCTCTACAATCGAATACCCTGCTAATGCTAAAACACAAAAAAATATATTCATAGAAATTTTTAAGCATTCAGAATAACAACTTTTTAATAAGCTGCGTTTTTATTAAAAACTTGAAATGTATAAAATTTAAATTGGTTTGTAAATGAAACTAAAAAGTATACTAAATAAACTAAAGCCTATTTTTTTGGTACTAAATTGATACTTAATTGTATTAAGTATTAAGTTGATACTTTTTATTTAGTGTTAAATTGGTTCTTCATTTTATTTAGTATTAAATTAACACTTATACCTTTGTATTTGGAATAACGCACAGTTAATTTCAACTATGAGCTATTGTCTTATGTGTACTTCAAGTACCAAAATCATTCTGAATTATAGGTGAATTTGGTCATTCCATTATTTATTTTATAATGATAAGTGGTCAAAATGGGGTATTACGTTTAGCGAAGATCACGGATGTGGTATATGACGCCGATGAGGAAAAGGAGGAAACGCGCACATACGGGAACCCAAATTTATGACCTGCAATCATTTTCATTGGCAAACAATCAAATCAGGTGGACCACATGGCTTAAATCTGAATCGCTTGCCTATTTATAGTTGCGCCGCCCACATATAAATATATATATATATATATGCGTATTATGCATCCCGCTGGGAATTCACATTCAAAAATGTATACCTAATTGCGAATCGAGTATCGTAAACAAAAACAGAAACAAAAGGCCCCGTTTGGGGGAAATGTGGGAGGTGTTAGGGGGTGTCGACTGTCGTTTGTCATTGGGATGTCAGAAATTTTGTCGAAACCGCTTTGGCTTTCGGATTTTCGGTTTTCGGTTTACGGCTTTCGGCTGACTAAGCATCATAATTCTCGCAACCGCTCAGCCAGAGCCGTTAAATCCAAATCAAATTCTTATCGATTTTTAATTAATTATCCGGCTAAGTCGGAGCAGAGCGAAGCCACATCGTAAATAAGCACCGCCGATTGTCGATTGTTCCCCGCAAACACCCAACCGATCCACCCACTCAACCACTTGCGATTTTGTGATTTTGTGATTTTGCGATTTCCAGACAAAAGGCGCCGCGGTGACAATTTTTAAATTATATCGCCTTTTTTTTAGCGGCGACTTTGTGCGTCCATAAAAAACGTATTCGTTTTATTTTGACACGCGTGCGATTTGTTAAGAAATATTTTTACATTTTTGCATTTCGCCCGCCGCCTTACACAGTGGCTGCCATTGTATTCAGTTGTTTCTGGCTTGTTGGCAAAATGTTTTACGTCATGTTTGCCATTTGCCAAATGTTGCAACCGTCGACCTCTTTCTCCTTTCTCCTTTCTCCTTCCCCCGAACTTTCAATTAGTCAACCGAAATTGTTGGGAAAATCTTTGTGGCCCAGGAGCCGAGCAATGGGGAATGAGGAATGCTTTCCAGCTGATGCAGACTTGCGGAGGACATCCAGTGATTTATTCGTTTCATCTCGAGCTTGCTCGTTTCCCATGCCCCCAAAAACGTTCGAAATAAATTTTAAATAATTTCACATTACTAATGGCATTTGTTCAAGTGACAGCAGCAGCCACAAAAGATGTCTCCTTATGTGTTTTGGAAAAAGGAATTCCTATTTCAACATTCAAGATCAGCAAAAGAAATTGAATTCATAAAAGGTTTTGGCACAAACCAATGTTGTAAATTATAAATTACATTATCGATGATTAATTTGTGTTCTTGAATTCCTTCACATGGGTATTTCGAACAATTTTAAAAGAGATATGAGAAATAAGATATTTTGCTCGACATTTATGCATATAAATGAACTGTTTTGTATTGATAATTTCATATAGAAACCAGTCCAAATAACAATCACTTACTGAAATGACTTTATGATTATTTAATTTACCCATCAGCATTACCCAAATACACATTAGTGTAACCTTCAAAGCGGCACTCAAACAACAGCCACAATTCCACGATTAATATAACGAAAGGCTTTACATTTAAAGTTAATTCGACAAACAAGTATTGAGCTTCCATTAAATCAATCAGTTGCTTAAAGCTGTGAATTTTAAGAGCCTACTGTCCATAAGTTTTGCCTATTAAAGCACACACGCATCCCATAAACCCTCGTCTTTCGCTTTATAATTAACGCCTTAAAATCATTTCGAATGGCAGCTAAAATGAAAAAGATTAGACTGAAGAGGAAGCAACTCACATCCGCAAACTATGTTTGTTTGAGCACACACACACACTCGTTGTATTTGAAGTTGATTTAATTTAAATATTCAAATGATTTACTTGAGGATGGCAAAGTCAAGTCTAATGGAGCAAACGCCACCCAAAAGCCATAATTCAACGCCCAGACAGGGATTTTAGTTGGAATATGAAACTGGGTTGCGAATGGGGTTAGGGATTGGAGGTTTGGTTCAGAAATTGGAATCGGCTTGGAATTAGAACTAGAATTACACACAGCAGCAGATGCAGATGCAGATACAGATACAGATCTGGATTCAAATTCAGATACGGACACGTGCTGTCAAAGTCATTTTGGGCAAACGGCTCAGTCAATTTCCTTATTTGTGCAAATGTTTCAATGACCGGAAAATTACATATTATTATTTGTCCAACGAGAGCATCCCGGCATCCTGGCCGTAAACGAATCGTTATTCATACACTTGTCTGCATGTGTTGCCCGTTGCCCGTTGCCCTGGCTGCTGCTCTTTTGATAATTAAAATCCGAAATCCACTCCGTTTCCCCACAAAAGTATACTCTGCTTTTTGCCTTGTTGCCTTTCGTCGACATCATTAAATTTGCATGACACACAGAAAGGCAGTAAAAACAAGAAGAGCAAATCTCAAATCGAATTATGTTTGCCCTGTAAATACTGTGCACGAATAGGGCCTGCTATTATTTCTCTTAAATTGAAAAATGATTTTGCCTTATATATCAAATACCACGAGCATAGAGATGTTCTAATTGAATTTTCCATTAAATTTTAAGCTGTCCTAATTGACATCTAGATGATTCCATTGCTGTTATTTAACTCTCTTAAATATTTAAAATGTGCGAATTATAAAATAATTAGCTTTTTAATATTTTATAAAATATGTTTTCTTAAGGTCTATTATTATTAAAGCAGTGTCTATATAATATCTGTACTCTCTTTTTGGCTGTTTTTTGCAATATCCTTTTTTAAAGAACAAGATTAGGAAACAATTTAAAGCAGACTAAATAATTACTTATGGATTACTGCCTTTGAACACCTCTTAGTTCAATTGAATTTTTGGCTTATATATATATATATATATGTATATATAAAACCCATTTAAAATGTATTAAAAAACAAAACTGTTTTAAATTCATTTTTTAAATCAGGGTTTATCCATGATCATATAATACTCTTATGTTTTTTTGACTTTCCTTAAGGTAACCCATTTTAAAAGAACAGATCAAGAATCATTTAAGGACAAACTTATCGATTACTTGTGCATTTCGGTTTGCTGAGTTCACAATTTCCAATAAATGGCCAGTATTTTCTGCAAGTATTTGCTCAAGCCAAGGCTAGCCGAACGAGGCGGCCTTCCTTTGTGTTGACAAGGCCGTTGAGTCCTTCCATTATCGTGTCATATCTGCCATCACCGTTTATCGTCACCCAGTAATTAGGGCGTACAATTGAAGGCCTGCCAATTGTTTTCTGCTGCCCGAGATCAGAACTCATAGGCGTATCAACTGTGACAAAAGACTCCCGAATTGCATGTGTCAATGGGGGCATTTACCACACATTTATGGGGCGTGGTCGTGGGCGTTGGGCGGTGGGCGGTTGAATACAATTAACCTTAGCCGTGACTAAATACGTGAAATTAAAAGCCATAAAATCAGAAAGTCACGTGCGAAATGTAACAGCAATAACATGAAGGAAAAGCAGGGGGAATAACATGGGGTCACAGCAGGAGCGGCAATTAAAATAATGCCACACACACGTAGCCGGGAAAAGTTTCTTTATTGCCCAAAAAGTTCATGAAATGCTGGGGGGGGGGGAAGGGTTTGCAGGGGGAAGGACATCTGCGGGGGAGGAAATCAGTCAAACATCATTAGAATTTCATAAAACGCGTCGTTGCAACTGTGCCGAATCGCTTAAAGGTTAAAGGTTAAAGGCCATCGCCACCCCAGCGAGGTTCGCTCGGCAACTTAATTGAAATTTTGGAATGCCAGCGCGAAATGCATTTATCATACGGCATGCCAAGACGGCTTCGAAAACTAAGCCGGAAAAATCTATTACAGTCGCCCCCAGAAAAAGAGTGAGTGGGTGGTGGTGTTGGGTCCCACCAAAACTAAGCCCTGTGACAAATTTTGTGCTGGCAAAGCTATAAAATTTCATGCCAAGAGCACAGTCAATTTCCAAACATTTTTAACAAAGCTAAACAACCCAAAATACGCAAAAAAAAAAAATGATAGAAAAAGATGAGTTGTGTAAGGGGAAAAAGGGACACCATAACGAATCTGATATGCCCTCAGAGTATTCCGAAACGCCAGGGAAAATGGTTCGACCTTAGAGGAATTTCAGCAGATTTGATTGATTTATATTTTACTTAACTTTACTTAACTTAAAGTTATAACTTAATAAACCCCTTATAGGTAGACTCTCATTGGTCTTTAGTTTTCAGCTTAACTTTTAATAAAAAGTTTGGGCACAGCACTGAAAATATTACCGATCCAACAAAAGCTGTTCATTTTTATAGCCCTACAAAATAATCACAATTTTAAAATTAGTTCTTAATTCGTTAGTTTCAATCGATCTTTATATATTACAAAAATCCTATTTGTATACATATTCAACAATTTAATTTCTTAAACTGTCTGACGCTTAGAAAAATTTTAAATTAATTGAAATTTGCTATTTTCTATGTGCTCCTTAAAGTTGTTCAGCTCAATACTGCAAATGAATCATGCAAATAAACTTTGTACATTTGTATATTAAGGATCGGAATTAAAATACTATTTTCATAATTAATAGTTTAATAATTTGCGAACTTTGAAAATAATTATTCGATGATGGTCGTAATCTAATAAGAAAAGCATCTTACTTAAACGTAAGATAAAAATTTTAACATATTGCCTAAAGACCTTAGTTTACTGATGGGGGCTTGTTATGGGTTTTTATTTTCGTACAGTGTAATTTGTGCCTACTGCACCGTTTAACCCACAACGACATGGTAATTTTGGACAGTGGTTTGCCTAAGGGCAACCATCCAATTTGATTTATGACATTTTGCATACGAGGTGACATTTAAAGCTGTGCAAATTGTTCGAGCGTCAAATTGGCGCTGCCACCCACTCCAATCCACTCCGCAGTTGGAAAATCATTTTCCGAAACGGTGCACTTCAGTCAGAAGTAGCTGGAGTTTGGCAACAATTCGGCATTGCCTACTTTACTGCGCGTCGTTTGATTTTCAATAGGCCCATTCAGATCTGTTTACCCTGCCTTTCGCCATTTCCCGAGGCGCCTCAATCTTTAACGCACAATTTGAAAAGCGCGAAAAGTTTTTTCCATCCGTCTGTTGGTCTGAGATGATTTTCCCAGCCCCCCCTCTTCACCCGCCTCTCACCTGTTTGGAAAACTTTGTACATGCAACAGAAAATTGTAGCCTCCAACAGTTGAGCGAACTTTGCGCCAGTTGCAACCGCGATAAACTTTTTTCCCGCTCGTCGGGAAATGAAGGAAAAGTCGGGTGGCGGGAGGGAGGCGGGGTCGGTAAGTTTTCCTAGAGTGTCGCGCAAAGCCTTTGATTTATTAATAAGACCCAAGGAAAGTTCCGCCCGCCGGCGGAACTTCAAGTGTGAAGTGCGAGCAAAGGTGAATCGCCTTTTGGACCGGTTTGAGGCTTTCGGGCCAAATCGAATGGCTCATTTGAATTCATGAGCAATTGGTAGATCATTCGAGTGAATCATTGGCGCCAGATGCGAGATGTGTGCATTTAATTGAATGTGTAATCCATACCTTAAAGGAGCAACGCTTACCTAACCGCCTTAGGTGCTCTCTTAAAGGATGTGGGGTTGAACGATGGTAATTCAAGTGCACTTCTGGGTCACTTAAGTTGTAAATTATTAGATTACTATTACTATTTGGTACACAGTTAATACAAAACAAAAATGTTAGCTATCATAATGTCTGGTATCTTGAAGTTATTACATCGCATTTTATACTAAACAGGAATGTTAGATAAAATCTGGTTTCTTGAAGTAATAATATCTATACATCGCGCAATTAAAGCTGCCATAAAATAAGCAAGTACTCTTAAACATCGTGTTTTGTATCTGGGTTTTGTATCTGAAAAAAACCTACAAGCTCTTAAATTAAAATAAACATTTTTGCATATAAAACTATATCAATCTGCCAAAGATTAACAGAAATCGGCAGATACTGGCATACAAGTGCGATTCGATGTGGTCACATGGCCCTTTTTCCAGGTACCTATTCGCACAAATGGATTTCCTTCGAATGCAGAAGTTCTCGCCATTATCCATATACATATATATATATACACACCCGATCTGGTCTGGTTAGTGTTCCAGACTGGATCCACAGACACCCCCCTCCCCCTCTACCATCTACCCTCTACAATTCTGGACTCGCCACTTGGTCAGGTGTAATCTCTCACTGCAAATCATCCGATGGCGCTGCAGACTGGATCTGCGAAATCTTCTTCATAATTCTTCTTCTGCGGCTGCGGCTGCGTTTGCGGAGGAGTCTGTTTGGTTTTCTTGGGAAAATTGCACGATTCTTTGGGCTTTTGTTTTTGCTAATAATAACAAATAGCAGCATCAACAATAGCCCCCTGACTAGTGGCAGCTGTGCTCTTTATGGCTAACAATTTTCGTTCTCATTTTCATTTTCGTTTTCCTTTTTCTCAGTTCGTCGCTGTTGTACTAGAAAATTTCGGGTAATATTTTATGGCAATTGATGGCCGAGGAAGAGACTTTTCGGTGAATTTATGTAACGCACTTTCCTTCATTGGTCAGTGTTCTTTTTTTTTTTTTGTTTTAGGAGAGTGTGGGGGGAGGGGGGGTTCGCTTGCGCAAAGTTGAAATAAACAATAACAAATTGCGCTTGATTTGCTTTATGATGTTTACACTAGGCCCAGTGCCTTGTTGTGTGCTAGTACTTTGGTTTGAGTGAATGCGAGTGGGTGGTGCTCAATTATTTTCTTTTTGCCGAAAAAAAGGAAGCGAAAGCCAAGAAAAATATGATTGTGTGCTAGCGAATTTTAGGACTACCTGGAATTGCAAGCAACGAAAAAGCCACTATAAAGGTGAAAATAATATTTAAATAGTACAAAATTCTAACCATAGTTTTAGGAAAAAAAGGAACATCAGAAAATGTTAAATTAATAACAATCCCGTTAATAATCATTCAATCCTTGAAAAAAAGGTTTAAAGAGTACATTGTATTTGTAAATTGATGTATGTATGCCTGATGTATATATTCGACCAATATATTTCTGAACAAAAGTCAGCAACATATTTCCAAATCAAAAAATTGTTATTCAAGTTATAAGAAAATTAAGTCTGACATGAAAAATGATTAGCCACCAGATGGCGGCACACCTGTTTTGTTTCCCAAGTATATAATTCCTGGAGGCGCCATCTGTTGGGGGTATTTGAATTTTGCAACTAGTTAAACAGAATAATGGGTATCTGATAGTCGGGGCACTCAGCCACATCGTTCCTTCTTATTTCATTTATTTCTGTGCGGTAATGAAAAATGATAAATAAAAACCAAATCGAAATATTTAAAGCAGAAAATTGTCCAAATTAAATGCGAAGGGTCGGAGGTCGGAGGTCAATGGGAGTGGAGAAAAAACACACATTCTGGCCATTTCATCTACAAATAAAGGCCAAACCATACTGCGAATGATTGATTTAAAAATACCCGTGCCTGGCAGATGCCATAATACATACCTGCAAATGTGAATAAACATGGATATATATTCGGCACATACGCACATGAGAACAGGCATATTTATTTATGTGTACTCAACTGTTTAATAGGTCGTTCAATGAGGTAACTTCGAATCGGTGCGTAGCGAGAAATTCGTGTTAAATCAATGATCTAATGAGTGGATAATGGCCTTATATCACCAGTTTCAGTGGAGAGTAAATATCCCAGGGAAATATGAACCAATAATTATTCGGTGAGTAATCAAATTTGACGCACTGGAGGATAATAAACGTTTCCTATGTCTTAATTTTACAAAAAAGTATTTAATAAATCAAGTTTAATGATGAAAGCATCCGTGTTTTAGGGATAAATAATGATATGGGTTGCATAAAATTTCAGAAACCGAATTTCAAAAATTAATCTAAACTAACTAGTAACATGCAAACTCGATTTACTCTCACTGGATCTGCAGTCCCCTGCTGCCACATGATATATCAAATGGCCAGCCGGTCGTTCGAGTGATTCATTTGCCAACTGCTCTCATTAGGAGCTCATTTATTTCGGGGAACCCTGACCTGAATCGATGTGGATAAGCCAAGAAGAGGGACGAGCTCTTCATGAGCTCTTTGTCTGGAAAAATGATTCAAAGCGGTGGATTCGGGTCGCACTGCATCTCAGCACTTCTCGATTCGAGTTAAATTAAAAGGAGACCTGGTGAAAGGGATTGTCTGAGTCATCGGTCCACTCTGCACTCAATAATTAAATGGAAATGCAAATGACTCTGGGGAAATCCGTACCCGACTATTCGAAAATGTAGCCACTCGATTGGATCCCTCTGTTGCCGCCTCGCCATAATGAAAATTCATAATCTTTACCTCGGCCAATGGACCACACACGAACGCGATGAAAAACCAGAGGAAAACGAATTTACACAATGGAAACTGGTAAGAAAATCCGGCCGGAGCATATGGAATGCACTGGGGATGCAGATGGGATCCGGATACGAGTATTGAGGATGTATGCCAATGCCAATGCCGCGCACTGATATGGGATGTGGATATGTAATGAACTCGTTCATTTCGCGTTCCACCACGCACATTGCCGCTTTTTTTTCTGGCTAGCTTATTTTAACAATGTCCAAAAGCTGAAAGACCCAAGTCCCACATCCCATATCCATACACCATCCTACTGGCCCACACTCTGCCACTCGGAGATAGCGCGGTGCGCACAACTCGCATATTGTTGTCATATTGTTGGCCTCAAACCCACCGTATGTTGCACTGTACAACCAAGTATATTTTAAAATCTGAGATTTTCTTGAATTTGTAGCTCTTTTTGAAGAAGTACAATTACAAAAATCTGATAAAGAACTTTATTGGCAGGTCATACCCATGATTCTCTTGTCTTAATAACTATGTTGCATTGTATAGATTAACTGAGAACGCAAACTTTATAATTTCTCGTTATTTTAATAATTTTGGTCAGTGCTAAGGTACCTAGTAAAGGTTCAATAATTATTAATTAATTAATTAATTATATCTATAGATTAAAACCTTATCTAAGAAAATATTTATTTTATTTCTCTTATGTAAGTGTTTATAAATCTATATAATTTTTATTGATTAATTTAATTTCCTTTTTAAAATAATCCTTTTTTAAACTTAAATTAAGACAAATGGTGGCTGTGGAACCTTGTCACTTACTACTTTTAAGATAATTTTGGGCACCAAAAGTGCGATAGGTCCTTAATACCATTATTTAAAGAAAAAACTCTATTGATGGTGCAAGAAAATTGATTTTAAATTAAAAGTATTTAAAAGACGTTTAAAAATAGAAATTTTCAAATATTGAGTTTTGAAAACAAAGAAAATTCGGAAATATAATATATAGCTTGATTTAAGATTTTGCACTTTATTTTCGACCCACTGTGCCATTCTCCGACTATGAAACGCACCGCAGGCAACAATGGACACTCGGAATTGTTGCTCTGGTTGCTGTTGTTGCAAGTTATTATTGTCTGTTGTCGTTATTGTTGTTGCTATCATCCGGATGTGTCACTGTGTGCATATAAATCGCATTTAATTTATTGTAAATCGGATTAAATTACCAAATGTTGCACGAACGCACGAAACGAACACGAGATATGGTATATGGAATATGGGAGTGGGAGCGAGAGCGAGAGATTCGTAGAGTGAGAGCAGGACGGAAGGATGGATTGCAGGCCTAGTTTAACCCATTAAGTTTCAGGGGTTAAAACTTCACTGGTAACTTTGAGCCTTTAATATTCAACTGAAAATAATAAATGAAGCTTAAATTCGTATCTGATTGCTCTTCGGACATTTTAAATAAATACAAAACACATGTGCTTAAAATAAAGCAAATAAATTTAACATTTATTGTGTCATTCGAAAATATTAAGCTTTTAGTGCATTTGTCGGCTCTAGTAATGGGTTAAACACTATGAGTGTGTACTCAGAATTTGACATGAACACAACCCTCAGCTTTTCCCCTTACAATACCATACACAAGTTAAATCTTTAAATATGCAACAGCTTTTAGCCACGAGACAGCGCAAAGACCCATTAAATGTGGCCAAAAGCGGCTTATTAACTAAACAACCCACAGGGAGCTAAGAAAACCACCGTGGAGTCCTTCAAAATGGTCTCATACCGACACATATGACACAAATAATGCCCCAAAATAAGGGCAAGATTCGTGAAATAAAGGATAAACTTCTCGCTTTCGCCAGTGAACAAAGTAAACGAAAGCGAATGGCAAAAAATATATAATAAATATAATATATAAATACAGATAAATAAAACAAGTATTGCGGGTACCAAAGAAGGTAAAAAAAACAATGTAATTCATAATTATACTTTGTGCTTAGGCTTTTGTATTATCTCTGTATTCGTCTTAAAACATTGAATGTATATCACCATTTATTTTCTGAATAGCAGACTAGCATAGTGATAGTATCTTGAATAAAAATGAGTTATTTGTTTGTTTATGTAGAGTCTATTGGTACTACCATTAATTATCCATTTTGTTAAAAGTTAGAGAGTGGTAGAAACCTGTGTGTGCTGGCATGACCAATGCATGGTTGCGATAAGTGTATGAGTAATTCCAGTTCTACCTCGAATAAATTCATTTTTTTGCTCTGTGAAAGATACAGAACCACTTGCATTGTTCCAGTGCCCACTGATTCTGTAAATCTGTAAAGCATAGAGGAGCATTCCCTCCGTCCATAACGCTGGGCGGACCCATTTGCACTCTCATTTGCAATTAACCGTGTGCGGACGGACAACAAACGGACAAAGAACGGACAGCGTTAACTGGTGGCGTGCACTCAATTTGCCGGGAAAGGCGAATATACGTATACGAGTGCTCGGACCGTAATCGTGTCTGTTAATGTACATTTCCACGGCTCATAAACGAATCTTTTTCAGCTGCAAGGACGGTAGCTTGGGGGCGAAAATCACCGGTAGTGGCGGTGGGCGATGGGCGATGGTGCAGAAATCAGAACTTGAAAGACTTTAAGTAAAACTCAAGTGGACCAGATTGGCGATTCTGGCGGCGATTGTCGATTGTCGATTGGCGAATGGGGAATGCCATTTGGCTTTGAAGTGCCGGACCGCGTCCATTAAGTTCTCAGCACGCTCCAAAAAAATTTCATCAGCATCTGCATCTTGTTTTCTTCGTCTGATATTTGTAATATAGCCCGGCTAATTGTTCGATCGCATATCTCTTTTCGTTGCAGCCTGCGAGTGCCACCCGATCGGGTCATCTGGCAAGATCTGCAACAGCACCAGCGGTCAATGTCCCTGCAAGGACGGGGTCACCGGACTGACCTGCGACCGCTGCGCCCGTGGCTACCAACAGAGCCGCTCCCACATCGCCCCCTGCATAAGTAAGTACTTAACCCTAAAAGACTACGACTGAAGTATCACCAAAATCAACTACAAAGGGAATTCAATCGTTAGCTGTGAAATAGTGCTGCAAAACTATCGATTGCTTGTTTTGATTAATATTTTCGATATTTGCTCTTAAAATTTCAATAAGCAATTGATGGTACCATCATTGACAGTTTTGCAGTGGACTTGTTTTTATTGCTTTTTTTATTGGGTACTACAGTCATTTCTAAGAATTTGAAATCACTTATAAAGGTATCTAGAAGTAGGCAACAATATATTTTAATTACGGAATATATTGTCCCTAATTTTCTTTGCATACTTTTAGACACCAAGAATCCAAAACCTTATTGTTTTATGTGCACCCCCACATGAAATAAATAGTAAAAACTTCACCGGTAACAATTATAATTGTTTATTATTCACTATTTGAAATACCTACGTTTTTTTTTTGCAAACATCCAAGAGATGTTCCACAATTGTGTTAATAGGACAGCTATTTATTTGATTTTCATCATGTAACAAACTCTATTTCCTAACCACAGAGCAACCGCCGCGAATGATCAACATGCTGGACACCCAAAACACCGCTCCCGAGCCGGATGAGCCCCAATCCTCGCCAGGATCTAGCGGCGATCGCGGAGGCGTCTCCGGAACGGCCGCCCAAACCCAGTACTATCGCACCGAGGGCGGCAGGGGTAAGTAAGTGCCTCCTCTCATATCCATATCTTTCTGTTGTGTTTTGTGTGCTAACCGACTATCCGGAGCCCCTGCTTCCCCACCCTTCCGCACCTTGACATCCTGTTTCGAGTGCTTACATTAACTGGTAGCATTGTTTATCAGTGGTCACAGGGAAGTCCCGGTAAAGAGGACCAGTAAATGGAAATAAACAGCAATAGACTTTCAAGACTAGAGTTTAAGTCGGTACCTCCTTAGGATCAGCGTAAAGCTCCATAATAAGTATATTATTAAGTTAAAAAATCTCCTTACAACAACATTTATTTACGTTAAATGTCCAACAAAATAAAATGCCAATGCAAAGTTAGATAATTTTATAGTTATCATTTCAGGAATGAGTAACAGTGGAAAATAATATTGATAAGACAAAAAGTTTTATTAAAAATTCCCTATATTTTATTACTTGAGTTCTGCTAGAATAGATAGGGCTTTTAAGAGACCTGAATTGCAAGGAATACCCCACGTAATGTCACTATCCAAAACATTGTACAGCTTGTGACTGATTAAACGCTTAAGTGGAAGCACTACAAATGCCAGAGTTCTGCATAAGCGAGGGATCACTGTCCAAGGCCCGCGGCGAAGGAGGCGCATAGTTTGCCATGGCGCTTGGCCCGCCTTTGTAATCCTTTCAAATGGGTGAGAAAACACAAATCCGCTAAAGTGCAGTCGGCTGTCGGTCAGGAAAAGTGGAAGTGGAAAAACAAGAGGCGGCATAAGGAGCAGAAGAGTTAGAAAGAGATGGCGAACCAAAATGAGAAAGAGATGGAGAGACAACGGCACCTAACAGACAACGCAAATGTTTGCACGCAACTTTTAGTTACAGTGGCGAAGAAAGTACAGTGGAGCCCCAGAGAGAAAAGGGAGGAATGGGGAGAGAGGTGGGGGGGTGTGGCGAAGTGCAACAAGCATACAAAATGCGCCACGCAGCATAAATCATACTAAGCCCAGTTCTGCCCACCTCCCACTCCCTCTCAAAGCAAAACAAACTTTACAATAAAATTCCAAGAAAAAAACAAAAGGACAGATTCTATTCAAGGGTGACGACTTTTAGTTATCCCATACTAATCATTTACAAATTTTGTTTTGAATTGAAATTTCTTATTTAAACTTAATTGTGCAATATAGACTATAGCGGAATTTTAAATGTTCTAACATAATTTTATTCTTGTACCAAAAAAAAGGTAAATTACCTAGTTCTTATATTCAATTAGGTTGAACTGTCTACTTTTTTTTAATTTAATTCAATTTTTTTAATCGAAAAAAAACTGAAGCATTTTCTATGAGCAAAAAACCATGGTGATATTTGGAAAGATAGAAGCAGCATTTAACTGTTTTCCAATATAAACGTAGCTATTACTGAGAACTACAAATTCTTTGAACAAATCAGGCATTCCCTTGATAGCTTTGAGTACAGGGTATTAAAACAGCAGCAGCAACAGTGGCAAAAACAACAAAGAAGACCCCAAAGAAACATCACAAAAAGATAGAGAACCAGTGTGGAAAATGCAGAATGACAGAGAGCAGGCGAAAAACTTAGCAGAGCAAATGTATTAAAAAAGTTTTTTATTTAATTTCCCATGAATAAGCTGCAGCAGCGGCAAGAGCAGTCGCCCACTTTTCGGTCCCACTGTGTCCGGTACGAGTACCAGTGCCAGTTCTTCTGCCTCCGCCGCTAATTGCTCCCAACTATTTGCTCAAGGCATTAGGCAAAAGTCAGCGAAGGATTACGGAAAGGCGGGTTGATGGGTGGATGGGTGGATGGGTGAATGGGAGGAAGGTCGACAGGATGAGCCATTTATGCAGCTGCAAGTGGAAACAATGACAAATTGACTGAGCAAGTTAAGCAGCCACAGGAAGTATAAGCGCCGACTTAATCATAATAGAGTAACATCGTCATCGTCAAGTGACCAAATCAAATGAATGAAGAAAGTGAAGAATAACTATGAGCCTCATTTTGAGAAAGCATAATGAAACTCAAATCTGTTCTATAAAAAAAGTTAAACGAATTAGATTCTCGCCAATGATATACGAAAATGTCCAGTAATTAACAGTCAAAAAGTCCTCGATGCATAAAAAAATGTTTAAAGCATTCTTCTTTAGGCAAAGAAAATATTTTGAAAATAATATTTGAGGAATTTAAAAATGTCCTGTTGAAATGCAGTGAAATTTTCTTAAATTTGTATCCTTTTGTATACAAAAGGAAATTAAATTTATCAATTTAACTTAGAAAGACTTAATTAAAAGTGCATTGAAATTGATACCATATTTTTTTATTTGTCTGGAGTTCCATATCCGATTGTTTTATTTTATATGAATTTGCATAACATAGGAATATAAAAATAAATGCAACACGATTAATATGTCAAATTAAGTTAGTCGTAGTCATGAGTTTAAAACTTGTTCTCACTATTAAAAAAATCCAGGAAAATTTCACAAAACGCTCTTATAATTGACAACCACCTAACAGTGACAAATTTATTCGTATATTTCCTTTAATACCCTGAAAGCTCTATTGAGAACATTTTATTACCACGGCACCCGAAGCTACAAGAATAAGTTCTCAAAATCCATAAAATCCATTAAAATTGCAACAAGATATGAATAGCTGCCAGACGCTGTGCCCCAAACCCAAGCCCAAATATCCAAACCCGAATATCCAAGCCGACTAGGATCAATTCCTGGCTGCAATTGTTGCATATCAAGTTGCCTCCGGCTGAAGAGCAGCCACTCCACTCCACTGTACTCCGTTCCTATTGCTATCCATCAGGCCAAAAATGCAAATCGAGGTGCAGACGAACTGAGGACTGCGTTTAAAGAGGCAGCCCCTCTTAAATTTATTTGTCAACGGCAAAGAAAAGCGCAAGTTGGAAAAGTTGTCGGTGGAAAGTTTTCCATTTCTTGTAACCAAGAACTGAGTTAGTCAAATGGACACACAGACGCAGGCTCAACGAAAAAGTTCGTCCTTTGCTATTCATTGGCACAACATGAGGGGGCGTGGCTGGCGCTATTGCCACGCCCCCCGCAGTCAACCCCTCAGCACACCCCGCCACTCAGTACTCAGTGCTCAGCACGAACATGAATGTTAATTATGAATTTATAATTTGATAATCTTATTAAATTAATTTAAAATTCTGTCCAAGTTTGAGTTAATTTAAAGTTAGTTGCCCCCGCATGGCAAAACGTCCAACTGTGTGCTTTTATGGGGCGTGGGTCAACTTTAATATTATGTTAATTTGATGACTGGCAAATTTTTGAAAGATTTATGTTTACTCAAAATGTTCACAAACGGTTGTTATAGTGCAGCGTACTATATTTCGTTGCCAAAGGTTAAAGTTGCCGATTTATGTTCGAAAGCGGTACAATAAAGTAAAAGGCTTTAAAGTATTAAATAAAATGTTATAATTTAATTTAAATATAAAATATTTCACTAGGTATATTCCAGTACATTTTCCGCTGTTCAAGGTGCTGCAAAAAAGAAAGTCAAAAACAAAAACAAAATTAAAACAGTAATTGACAAAGGCTAATTCTTAATAAAATAAAACAAAAGCAATAACGTTTTTTTTAACTTTAAAGTAAAATTGCATATATTTGACCCTTTATAATAATTATATTAATATAGCATCGTGATGAAATATTATTGACTTTGGTCTAGGCGAATTTTTAATTATTTTCTTTAATTTTACATATTGTAAAACATACTTCATAGCAAAAATAAGTAACTCGAAGAATTTTCCAATTAATATCTCACAATTTCTGAGAGATGCTGACCCACTTAAGCAGCTTCATAGTACATAGAACAATGACACCATTGCCAAAAGAGGGATTCCCTAATAATGACTCAGAAGTTTTTGACCTCCTAGCTTTATTTTCGGATATTTTAGTTCGTATTCGGGGCGTGGCTAATGATCTTTAAATGACGGCGATAAATATCGTTTGCTTGCTAAGTGCATCGGAAAAATTCACTTTATTCGGATGAGAGGGATGCGCAGAGCTAGCTCCATAAATAGCCAAGGGAAAGTGCCATTTTCACTTTCGACTTCAGATTCGGTTTTAATTTCGACCTCTCGGCGATCGATTTATAAATCGTCCGACTCATTTATTATAAATGTTTATGCCACGAACCGATCGAGAGTTGCCTCAATTGTGTCACGTTTGCTTTGACATTGCGATCGGCGGCAGAAAGAGCAACAAGGCAAATTGCAATTCCCAGCCAAAGGAAAAACAAAACAAAAACTTATTGGCTAATTTTAGTCGACACAAAAGGCGTCCCAAGGCACGAAGTCGAAATACACGCAAAAAAAATAAGAATTAAAAAAAAAAGCATTGGATCTGAATGCAAATGGAAATGTATATAAAAAACTTTTGTTTTTAAATTATTAAATTAGAGCAATACGTGATGAATTTCTTTTTTCTTTCTTTCCTTCTGATATCTTACCTATCTACCATTAATTAAATAGTTACTGCTAAGCGCGAATTCTTTAGCAGAAGTTGGTGGAATATTTCGCTCGAAACATTTATAAACCGATGGCTGGGGAAGACACCATTATTTTCTTTCTGTGCAGGCGAATGGGCTGGCAGGCGGGGCAGTCTTAATGTAAAATTGATCGAGCACTACTGCCGTTGTTTCTGCCACTGTTTCTGCTAATTGGCATTGGCCATAAAGACATAAATTTTGCAATTAAATTGCAAACACCAAAGTGGAATGCCCGCTCCGAAGGACGCATACAAAAAGGGACGGCTTTGGTATAGGAGCAAATAGCACACCCTAGCAAATCCTACCCTTAATTAACCTCTAACACAATATCACTCCGATCCATTTGACCATTTGTTCAGCTTCATGTCATCTGTGAAATGTCGAAGAGATTGCTTGCTCTGTGTGGCGAATTCCTCAACACAGAGGACCTCACATTGCGAACAACTTACTATAGGATTTGATTTGCTAATTTTAAATTCCATGTTTTGTGTCCTTTCAGAATGCGGCAGATGCAAAGTCAGCACCAAAAGGTTAAACCTAAACAAGTTCTGCAAAAGAGACTACGGTAAGTTGAATAGCCCCTAAAACAAAACATACACAAGGAAACCTAATAGCTTAAGCTCCTAATCAAATCAATTTCTATATTTTTTGTGTTTCGATGATGATTATTATGCAATAACTTGGTCACTTTTTTAATTAAATCAAAATGAACTTTTATTTATTTCCATGCTAGAAATGTTTAAAAAACTTATGAAAAGCATAGAAACCATTGTGCCATTGTGCGTACATAATGCCAATTACATTTATGTTGAAATGTTGTTTTAATTTAAGCAATTTTTTTTATGTTTGGTATTTGGATGCTATGGTACATTTTGATTTTTAATGTAATTGTAATGTTTCTTGGCTTCTTTTTAAATGTTCAATAAAATCTCATGAAAATAACTATTGGCACTTATTTTTATTTTTATTTATTTTTTAAAAATGAACAGTTATAATAAAAGCAAAGAAAGTGCCATATTAAACCGTCATAGCTAAAAAAAAAGGAATAGTTAACATTTTCCCATTCTCTGCTTTTAACCAGCAGTTAGGGTATTAATTTCTAGTTATTGCAAGTACTATTAAACTCCAAGCTAATTGAAATTTCCCCATTATTGTTATTTATTATTTAGCAATAATGGCCAAAGTAATTGGTCGCGATACGAGCAGCGAGGCGGCCAGCAGGGAGTCTCCACGGCGCGCAATGGATCCCGACGTGGCGGACTACGAAATGGACCAGGATCGTCCGGCGGAGTACGAGTTGCAGGTGGGGGCGGGGGCGGAGGCGGAGGGGGCGGACTATCCCAGCGCCAACGAAGCGGTGCACTACGATCTGCAGATCCAGGCCGTCTTCAAGCGCAGCAGGCCAGGCGAAAGCAGCGGCGCGGGGAACGTGTACGGAATGCCGAGTACAACGCTAAAACGCGGTCCTATGACCTGGATCATACCGACTAAGGACCTGGAGTGCCGCTGTCCCAAGATCAGAGTAAACAGGTAGGCATATCTGTAAATCAATAGCCGATAGGGCATCAGAAATAACTTATAGAGTGACTTAATGGTCAGTCGAAAATATATGACACCTGTAGCACATCTGTAGTCATCTGAATTTTGCAAAGCAATCTGTCTTGAATCGCATAAATACAAAAAAAAGCCTTTTTCCTTGAAACAAAAATATATAATATAAAAACACTGAAGTTATGTCGATTTTCCAATAAAATTGTTCTATCCATCCCACTCCCAAAAATCAAAATGAACTTACAATGATTAGTGTTGTCTAAAATAAAGCCCAGTTTTCGCAGACAATATGTGAGAAGCTTATCATTTAGTTCATAATTCCTAAATTTTAAACTATTTTGACAATTGTTTAGGTAATTTGTTACTTGGATGTATAACCGCTTTGAGATATAATCGTATTTAAACATGCAAAATGTCCAATTCTCGATTGAAATGCGTTTATGTTGAAAAATCATAAAATCAAATTGTTTTTAAAATTGATTTTTCGAACTTCGCCTGATGCGTATAAATTGAATAAAAATAAAAACACTCTACTCTAAAAAGGTGATTTCGGTGGCCTGTCTTACCAACCAAATAACAATTCTTGGTTTTGTTTGCAGATCCTATTTGATCTTGGGTCGGGACTCGGAGGCACCACCCGGGTACCTGGGCATCGGGCCGCATTCAATCGTTATCGAATGGAAGGAGGACTGGTACCGACGCATGAAGCGCTTTCAACGGAGGGCGCGCACCTGCGCGTAATTAGCCCAGCCCCCTAAAAACCCACTTCCTCTGTGTAGTCTCAAGATTCTAGACCTAAGAAATGATTAAAAGCACGGAGCCGAACAGGAGAAAACAATCAAATCGTGTCGCGATAATATATTTTTTTTTTTTCGTCAATTTAACCGATTTTGTAGCAGTTAAAAATCAAACTAGCGGTATTTAATTTATTTAACTAACTTCAATTGTTACAAATCAATCGGCTATTGATCAATAGCAATCGAACACACGAAAGTATCTATACATGTAATCTATGTAATCTATATATACGACTTGTATTATTCGCTAAGTTAAGATTCCTGTCAGCCCAGTTTAAGCATTTGTGAACAATTTACGTACTGGGTCAGTTTCAGCAAGCAAACGAAGCGCCAGTAAGCAATAACTTATCTGTAAGAAACACTTTGATGCATGCAAAACTCGCAAAGAATCGTAATTAATAAATATTGTACAGAGCAAAATGCTTAATTTATCTTTTTAGTTTTATTTTAAATTTCAAATTTTTGGCGGGCAATTGTAAGTGCTGCCACTCTGTGCTATTTTTAGCTCTGCCATCTGTGAACTATCGTTGCCATCTTTAGGCTATTGTCGTTTATTTTCGGATAACAACTTGGCAGTTTCCGATTCAGATCTTAAATAATTTTTCATCGTGCGGAGCTGTTAACATTTTGAATTGAACTTTAAATCTGTGACACTTGGCGGGCTATCGACAGGGTGGCATCCTTACAGCGTTGCCATCCACTTAACTATCGCTTAAGCCTATCGATTGCTAACCATATGTTCTGGGTTTTGTTTACATTTGCTATTTTATTTGCTTACTTTTTGAAATAAAAGAAATTTGAAATTTACTGATATGGAGACCAAAAGGACAGCACATTTTGCAGGATTCTGGTAACTGCAGGACAAAATTTGATTTGGACTTGATGCCGACGCAATTTGTGCATGGATTATCTTGGGAGTGCCCCTTAAATTGAAGAGATGGCAGATTCTTCTGAAGACTTTGGTAAAAATGTTTTAACACTTATTTAAGATTTACAAAAATGTTATTATTGTAATGTTTACTTTATTGTTGTAGTCGCGTTCTTGGGCATGGACATAATATATAAATATACAAAAAAATTTGTTCAACTATTGCGAGCACATCGTGCAGGATTTTAAAAAACCAAAGCTCCAAATTCAAGAATCAATTTTTAAAAGGTAAAAGGTACTGCTCGTCAATATATCTGTATTTTAATAGTAATGCCTTTCTTTTTACAGGTATTGTTGTCATTACTAAAAACAATCAGGTCACAAGAGAATTAAAGAATTAAATTTAAAGTAGTGTATAATTATTATAGGGTAGGCACTAATATTTTTCAATACCCGTTTCATTGTTTAAAAAACTTATTTAATGTTACTGTTTGATTGCAACAATATAATTGCAATGAATGCCTAATAAGCAAATTCATTTAAGAGAATTAAATAATTAAATTCAAAGTAGTGTATAACAGGGATTAACAATAGCCTTTTTAAGGTCCCAGTTACTAGCACTCTACGCCTTAGTGTATATCATATCTAATGTTATATTATAAAAATAATTAAACAATTGTGTCTGGAAAGGCATGGTTTTCAGTTTTCGACCTTCAGAATTGGCTAATTGAAAGGCAGTGAACTATTGAACTAGTTGTACTATTGTATGCTTATATTGTATGTCATTGGTTGCTACCATGCTTCTGCACTGACAATAAAGTGCAGGTTCTACTTTAAAACCATCCAAAGCATTTTTAAATAATAATTATTATTTAAACAAATTTAATTTTTATTTGCTTATAATACAAATATTTATATTTCAATTAATAACTAATATCACAAATATATTTATCTTTATCTTTCACTTCGATTTATTTCTACAATTTTTAAACATTTACAATAGTGTAGCTATTTTGCTACAATTTTCTATTTGTTTTTAATAGAAGTTTACATTAAAAAAAAATAAAAACCCAAAACCTTAGCACCCAATCACCTCCAATAATAAGCATCTCTTATATGTTTATTATTTACTTTTTTTTCTGGCTTCGGTTTGTTTGTTTGTCTATGCCTCGATTTGTTTGTCTGTCTGAGTACTGAGAAAAATGATTACTATTTAGCATACTAAAATATGTTACATTTAAGGTAGATGTTTTCGAAACTTTTGAAAAGTTGTGTTACTATTGCAGGTGGTATATAAGTCGAAACAAGATAGATCGGACGAATATATCATACAGACAAACGGGAAAAAAATAAAAAAAGAAAGTATAAATTTGCTGTTCTTCAATTTTTTTGTTTGTTTTTTAGTGCTGGATTAAATTTTATCGAAATCGGACGACTATATCATATATCTTTCATGAGAACAGTCAGAATAATATAAAAAAATAAATAAAAAACAATTTTATCTTCTCCAATTTTCAATTTTTTGCAAATTCTTTTGGACATAGTAATGGTTTAATAATTCAGGAGGAACGATCAAATCACAGCGCTAAAGATAATAAATATAATTCGATGTGTAGATGTTTTAAGGAAAATATAATGTCTGATATAGCTGTAAGGGTAAATAAACTTTCCGAGATCTCGAGGCTCACACGGACGGACAAATAGATTCATCGACTCTGATAGTTATATAGTCTTAATCAAGAATATATATACTTAATGGGTAGAAAAAGCTTCCTTCTACGTGATTTCTCTGTAAAAACGAATTTTTGGCCAAAAAATATGCCGTAAATTGCAAATTGCCGAATGTTTAAATGCAATCAAAAAAACTGCTACGTACTTAATGTATACTTTCCAAATTCTAGGTTGGTGTTACCCCTTAAGGTAACCACTGCGACTTCAAGTCGACCCACCTGCAGTCAATTGCCAGCAGCTTAACTAGTTCCGACTAATAAGGCTTCAAAAAATCCTAGCTTAAAAACATTCTGATTATTTTTTTGTCTGATTATTTTTTGACCATATTTAAAGTTAAAGTAACCTTTTTCTATTACAATGTCAATTCTTATCAAGTTGGTCTAAAGCCGTAGATTTCGAGTGTAAAGTGGAAAGTCGGATGCAAAAGCAGAAAACCTAAGGCGGCTCACATTTGTCCAAATATCATAGCGAGTAAGCATTGGCGGCGGCGCTTCGAGTGAAACAAAATATTGCCTGTGTTTGGCGACTTGCTGTCGCCAAAAGTGATATGCAAATGAGCAATGAGAGCCGCAAATTTACTGTTTATATGCCATGCAGAAATTTGAGCAACTCAGAACGATGTAATTGGACCAGGGTGGTCAGAAAAAAAGACAATGTTTTGACTACCATATTGACGAAGTTAATATGTCCTTGAAGTTTATATCTTTAAATGGAAAAAATCAGACAACCTCAACCTCAAGTCACTTTATTTAATGCACCAAAACGCATAGTACAAGCTGAAAAGAGTAGGACTTCAGTGTTTATAACTCATACGTACTGTTGCCTTCGAACAAATGTTTTTTTCCTCCAGGTGCCGTTTATTTAAATTTGTATGAAAACTGGTCATAATTTTTGGGGTTTTGAATAAATTCTATACACTGCCCTCTTTTATAAATCTGCCATAATAAATGGTAAGAGTAACTATAGGACTCTATTATACATCCATAAGATAACGATAGCCCAATAACCAACATATTCATATAAAAATATCATACCTGCTACGTCAACAATTTTATATGCCAAAGATATAACTCGCTATGCTATAAAACAATTAGGATCGCAACTCAGTTTAAATCTAAAATTAAGGAATACATAAAGTAATATAAACAACAAAAGAAAATTTAAATTTTATTAAAAACCGCTCAAAAAGCCACTATTTTATTAATAATCTTAAAAAAAAGAAGGAAAATATTGAGTAAGACAAAACGTAAGATAAAGGTATTAGTTTAAAGTCTTTGCCTGTTTGAATAAGTTTGTATTTTTATTTCAACGTGTGTAGCGCTTTAAATATAGGTGTAAGCTTGCTGCGCCTGAATATTAATTATAATAAATCAAATTGAATATTTAATTAATTGTCTATTAAAAATAATAAATGTCAGTCTTGAGTAAGACAAAAACGCTAGTTTTAAGTCTACACCTATTTAAATAAGTTTGTATCTCCCATTCAAAGTGATTAGCGCTACAAAAATAGGTGTTAATTTGCTGCGCTGGGATATTAATTCAAATAAAATTATGACTCTTACAAAAACAAGTTCATAGTTTTTCTTGATGTAATTATAATAATGAATTATAATTAATAATAGGATACATTTTTAAATTAAAAAGATTTTGCTTAGTAGATGTGTGATTTTTTAAACTTCTGACTCCCTTCTGCCAAGCCAACAAATTTTTTTGGGCTGACTTTTACAATTTAAGCCAAAAGGCTCAATCGTCTTGCCCGCCTATTGGCACTATTAATACAAACTATTAATACAAACAGGTGATTCTCGACCGCATCTTTCAGAGCACCGCACTTAATACACAGGTGCTCAAATATTATGGCATTGCTTCATATATTTTAATGCAAATAATGAGAAGCCAATGGGGTTGTCATATTAGTCATATTAGCACTGGAAATCGACACAAAAAGAAATGTGTGCTAAAGGGCTCGCAAATGTTAGTTCCGCACAACAACAAATGGTTTAGTGGGTCGCTTAACAAGTGCATTTCGGCCGTCGACCAAATTCGGTTCCGCCCATCGCCCGCCTTGCGCCCAACTACGTCATCAAATCGCTCCTCTTCCTTTTCCTCGCTCTCTCTCTCTCTCGCTCTTTCTATATTTTTCTCTTTTTTCGGGCTCCTGCAAGCCGCACACCCACGCAAGCTTTTCTCTCTACACACAAACAAATTAAGGTCAATATATAAATTCTTGATGTAAAGAAAACACCCAAGGGCCTAATGCCTTTAAATATGGCATTGCTCATTAGGGTGGTCAAAAAAAAAAAAACTCTCACCAATTTGGCTGTGCAATATTGTATACGAAAACCAAAACGTTTTTATTTGTAAGTGTTATGTGTTTTTAAAATGTTCTCAACGTTTCAATAAAAATTCCTTACACGAAACTGTTATTGACTTTTAGAATAATTTATTTCATCAAACACGAATTTAAATTCGTTTTGTATGGTGTAAAAAGTACCCAATATCATAGACTCTTACATTCTGTATTCTTTGATGATAGTTTCACTGGTAAAGATATATTTTATTTGAAACAAATTTTTTGAAATTAACTAGGAATTAATAAGTTAAAAAAAACAGGACTTTTACTTTTAATTTGACAATTAAACATTCATTTGAAAATTATTTAATTTTAATTTATAGAGAATTTTTTCCAAATTAGTGACTTTATTATTTAATTAAGTAATAAGACTCACTGAGCCTTTGCATGCTAACGATTCAGATTGAATTTTGATGGTAGCTTAATTACGTACATATATTTTTTTCTGTGTAGCCGGCTAAGCGGCCGAAAGCTCTGCTTTCCGCTCAAAAAGGAGCAGGGTCGACGGGAAATACTGGGAAATTGCCGGCTGCGACGTCGACAGAGAGCGAGTACCGATACCGATTCCGAGTCCGAGTCCGAGTCCGATGCCGATGCCGATGCCGATGCCAATGCCCGACTCCCAGTCCGATTCCGATTCAGATTCCGATTCCCGGCGCCTTATAAATACGCAGAGCCGCAGGGCGACGCTTTCATTCTCTCGCAGTGTTTAAAGTGACATGAAAGTGACGACATTGGCGCACTGTAGCAAGTCATGTATCAGCATGTCCAACCAAACAACACAAATCATATTCACGCCAATGGTGAGTTATCGCTATCGTTCGCCCATAGTTAATTTTTTTTTTTTATTCCTGGCACCGTTTTCGTTTTCGCAAATTAGTGGTGATTATCCCGCAATTTATTTCCACTCCATTCTGCGGTGCTAAGTGAGCGGGCAAACAATAATTGCTCGAGTTGTTGCAGCATGTGGTGCCAGGTGTGCGTGCTTTTTTCGCGATTTTGCTCCGCTTTTTTACTACCTTTTTTTTCGTGTGAAGATTTGTGTGTGACGCGCATGCGTTTAATCGACAAAAAAAAAATGTTCAATTACGGGCCGGCTAACGGTTTCCCGTTTGTGTGTGTGTGTGTGTGTGTATGTGTGTATGTGTGTGTGTGTCTGTGTGTGTGTAAGGGCGTGAGTGGGTGGGTGCCACTGTGTGTGTGTTTGCATGGGACTGCAGCAGAACAGCTGTTCCAATCAGCCAAAAACCGAAAGCCAAGTTCATAAAAGTTGCAAAATAAACAACGGATGTGTGACACACACCTACACCGAAATAAATTCCCATGGGTAAAACCCCGAAATTCACAATAATTCGCCATGATTCTGACTTATCAAAGTGGTCACCACCATAAAAAGAGTTTTATCCCCAAGACGGACAGTTGTTTTGATAAAAATCAAACAGAAATTTAAATCTTGTTGATAAGTGCATCAAGTGGCATTAGTTATTTTTAAAAGTTAAACATTTTTTTTTCGTTTAAATTTGTTATCTAAAGACTTAAGGACTTAAAGGGAAATCACTAAAAACCCCTAAAAATCAAAAATTCGCGTACAAAAACAAACACGCACTCAATGATTTATGTGAGAACTAAACAGACGATTGACAAGTGAATTAATTAATTTATTGGGAGCACCGCAGGCGATTTTCGATAAGATAGGCAGTATTAATATTATTAGCTCGGATACGGAAAAGTATTCCGGTGTTAAGTATTAACCAAAACCTTTGAAAATAAAGTTCGATATTTTATAAATTTCGGATGTAATTTTATTTGTTTCGTAAAGATCTTCTATGTTAGTAAAGATAAAGTTTTAAAACTAACAATATAAAATTCGTTCCAAAATACCTCTTGCTAAATCTTTTGCTGTTCACAATATCAACTCCCATTTAGGTAAGGAAACTATACAAATATTGGCAATTACTGATTATACGACTCTTCTTTCTTGTGACCCCCTCACGTTCGATTTTACTTTCATTCGAGCTTGTTTACGCTAGTGTCCCTAAAAGCAATTTAACGACGGCCAGCTCGGCCACCATTGTTCCATGCCCTTCGCCTTGTCAGTTACGTAATCGCCGAAAGCTGCCGGGAGTTGCTTATCAGCGGGTGCCTACTGTACCCCAACCACGCCGCAGATATGTCCAACTTCCCAGATACATAGACTGCCATTTCAGTGCTCTCGTATCGCGTTCGCATTCAGGAGGCCTTTCCGATTAACTGAAAATGCGTTGCCTATTTTTAGGCGCTGCCACAGAGTTTTCCGCCTGGAAAAGGTTTAATTACGGCCCAGCCCTAAGCCGGCTTTTCCCGATTCGAGACGAGCTCGGGCTCGACCGAGATTCTTTGGCTGCCGGAAGCCGTTAGGGCCCAAAGTTGCAGCCAAGCGAGTCAAGGACAAAGTCAAGGCAACGCAAAAAGGGGTGGAATTCTGCTGTGCGTGGGTGGGCTTAAATGGACGGGCGATTTTTGTGGGTGGTGGGAAAGTTCTTGGCGTGAGTGCAATTTGCACTTGACTTAATTTGGCCACGAAATGCTGTGGACTGGAAAACTAAACAGGAAACACTTTTAAAACAAAAGTCGATGTAAATTAAGCTACTTTTATACGAAAGATATTACAAAAATTTGAATAAGAAAGGCAAGAATAAAGTTTCTTACAGTCCTTTAAAGCTAGTTTAATATGTACATTTTAAAAATTATTTTAAAAACATTTATTTTTAAAATGTATCAACATATTTTATATACTCTTAGAGTAAAATTGTAAACTTTTATAATAAGGCAACTGCAAAGAAAATCTTTACGTCTTTAAGCTGGACTATAGATTTCATAAAAGAGCAGTTTGTAAAAAGTATTTTAAAATCCAATCTTTTGGATCTAATAATTCCTCTTAGTTCCTAGGAATAGTAAATTCTAGTTAACAATTAAAAATTCTTTTTTTATCATTTATTTTGTACAAATTGCCGTCTCGAATCTATTACTGCGCCTACAAAGCAATTTCGCTACTTGCCAGTTCATTGTGCACAGGAAAAAAGTTTGCGACTAATGATCTGATGCCTTTAGCAAATAACTTAGAACTGTCTGTCATTAATCACACTTAGAGAGAGATGTCGCCCAGTGGTTTTCCCCCAGTGTTTTTTTAGCGATCTAGCACTTGCAGTTCGCTGTTTGCATTGCTTGTGCAATCCGCTGAGTGTGGGGGCATTCCCAGCCACACCCAGCACCTCCTCCTCGGCCCCGCCTCAGTCTTCTTAAATAAACAGACTAATTCCGCCCTCTGTAGAGCCTCGTGTGTTGTAGACAATATATAAGAATATGCCTAGTTCAAGATTTAACATGACGTTGAATATATGCTAGCATTCGAAATTATTTCAAAAATGCAAGAATCTGTTGTGTGACAATACAAATTTTAGCTAGAAAGTACACTGTTTCGCGTATCTCAATTTATCCGTATATCAATGCTTAAGAAATGTTCACAGTTGACTGTTTTTTTTTTTGAGTAGTGATTATCTGAGCATAATAGAAAATGTGTTCAAATAATAATAAGTGGTCATTTTGAGTTGATAATTTATAAATCAGTCATTATTAATTGGCAAAAATAAAAAGGAAGAAAAATTCATAGAAACAAAACTGTTGTTAAATCAATCTAAACTATTGAGATTTTGTTTTGTTGTTCAAAAGTATGAAAATCATATTTTCGATATTAAAACAATACAAAATAATATACGAAGTATAGGCTTTATGTTATTTAGTATTGAATTAATACTTATGCCTTTATTATTTAATTCAATCTTAAATTATTTATAAAGTATATTGTTGTTTTGGGGATGATTCTAAGAGAAAAAAACCCAATTTAGATCATACCTCCTGATTTTACCACACAATTTTTCCCTCAGTGATCTAGTGTAGTCACGAGTTTAGCAACGTCGCAGTTAGTTAATTTCATTTAGACTTGGTTAGAAGGCATCATTCTCACTACGGAATTTGGGGGCCAGGGCTAAGAAGTTCGCCATTGTGCTCACGCATTGTCCTTGGCTTTGTCATTTGTCTGGCGAGTGGGTGGTGGATTGCTTGTGGTGAGTGGTGTGTGCTGGGCGGTGGGCAGGTCCTTGGGGCGGGACCCCTGTACGGCCCCGCAAAGTGTGCTACGTGCTTTGGGGAGCAATTCCCCAGCTGCCAAGAAACTTTCGTGTCGCTGAAGCGGCGCTCAGCAATCGCAGCCAGTTATTTTTTGGGCTGGCAGTGAAAGTTCCAATGGCGATAACACAGCCTGCGATTTGTTATCAGCGGCATCGAGATGTCCTGGCAAGGACATGGCCCAAAGCGCAGGCGCCGACTGCCAGAGCTTTCCCGCAGAATACCGGTATTCGTTTCCCTACTTTAGCTATTTTTAACCCAGAGTCGTCGAGCCACCTTAATACCCATCCATCCATCCAGTGTACATACGTACTATACATCCGTGGATGAGCAGCTGGCAACGTCACCAGGAGCCGGCTTCCTGGCTTCCATTGCGTAAGTGAGTGGGGCTGTGCCATAAAAACAGGTGGCCCCTCGTACCGCCCCCCGCCCCCGGGCCAAAGGGGCGTGCCCCACAGATACACAGATACACAGATACACAACTACACACCACCGCACACAAACGACACGTGGGCCGCTTTCGATGTCAGCGACAGCCGTCGCCATCAGTCGCCTATAAAAATGTCATATATTTGATGAGAAAACCGGCAATAGTTTGCTCAAAATGGCAGCATCATAAATTCCCTGCTATGACGAGGATAAACACTTTTAAATTACAATTGTTGTTCATGCCTTAAAGTATTAGGGCAAGCAAAAAGTGTAAAAAGTATGCATTGGCAGGGCAAAATAACAATAAAATAAAGAAAGTAATTTTTAAAAATTTTAATCAAAATAATAAAAGAATTAAATTTAAATTTAAAATATCTCTTTACTGCCTATATTTATATTTTTAAGACAATATTATTTTAAGACAATGTTTATTAAATTTCAGCTATAAGGTATTTTTGATTTTGGTGTAGCTTGAGGTCAGTCATTTAATTTTTAATTTCTATGGAAGTACACATAGCAAAATAGCTGTTTGAGAAATTTCATTTAAGAGCAAATAGCAAAATTGTTGTTTGAGAAATTATTTAAAATATCAAATGTTTAAAACACCAAGCAAGTTTAAGTTCAATTTCTGTTATATTTTAATAGCTGCACATTTTGTTACTAATAATAATTCCATTCTGACCACAAACGGATGTACTTGCGTGGGAAAACAAAAAAGAGACGGCAGTCAAGAAGACCCACTAAACTTTCAGGGAATTCCAGAGAAGCGGGCAGCAGGCAAAACGGCGAGGAAAAGCGACGAGCCTCTAAAATTCATAGCCTGCCCACAACAAAAAAGTTCCGTGATGAGTACTATATTTGTGTTTGTATGTCCTTGCCAAGCTTACAAATAATTGAATGGCGCCCGAGCAGGAGAAATGGGTTCAACGCCTCGAAGTGCTCCTCTTTCGCCCCTCCCACTTTCGCCCTCCCACTTTCTCCCCCCTTTTCCCCATCTGCCTGGTTGTGTATTTCATCCCCCCTTCATCCCCCCTTCGCCAGGCAACAGCTTGGGAAGCCAATTTCTGTATTTCACCAGAAGCATTAAGCTTGCATGAGCATGAAGGGGAGGGGGAAAAACTTTTTCGGCTTTTCCTCAGCTGCCGCGGCTATTTCTGAATCCAAAATTTCATGGACATGTGCCGAGGTTTCCACCATGCATAAGAGATAAAGGGATCGAGAATGAAAAGAAACGGAAGCAGGACCGTGTTTTCCATTGCAGCTGTTTGATGCTATTTTTAGAAGCGTTTTCCAATCAATTTGCGCATGCACATCGTTTACACTCAAGGCTATTTGATTAGGGCTTGAAATGATTTAAATGTGGATTTTATACAAATCCATTTGTCAGCTAATTTTGAGTAT
The DNA here is from genome assembly GCF_025200985.1 of Drosophila gunungcola. NCBI lineage: Eukaryota > Metazoa > Arthropoda > Insecta > Diptera > Drosophilidae > Drosophila > Drosophila gunungcola. Next base: position 50,259 of record NW_026453186.1, on the reverse strand, counting down.
AATAGCAAACTGCCCTTTCTCTCGGTGTAATTTTATTATGCAATCGCCTTGCACAAACGAAATTTCTCTAATATTCTCAGCTGCCCCGTCGCCCAAATGAATTTATAGCTTTGTAATTATTACGGCCGGTCATTAGCGTCATCGTCGCAGACGACCGAGACTGAGCACTCACCATAACGCTCGGCGCGTCACGAGTCAATTTAAAATCAATTGGCTTAAATTGATATGCCAGCAGAAAAAGGCAACGTTGGTTGTAGTCAACCGATGGCCGTAGCAAATGGAAGCGAATAGCAAAAGTCGGCAAATCCGATTAACACAAGATCAGCTGTCGACTTTGAAGGGATTTAAGTATGTTTATGTTATGTGTTTACGTAGCGATCTTCGATTATAGCGAGAAATACGTTGAAGAGAACGATCCATTTCTTTTTTCTAAGATTTCATCCTTAAAACCATTGATTGAATGAAAATTAGCTGGAAACACAAAAGCTATTTTATGGATAATACTTATTTAAATCTGATTTCTGCAATTATAGATCTTATTGAGCCAAACTTTGTTGGTTTGTGTCCATACTACGAGGGCTAAAAGCTTATGCGAAAACTCTTATAAAGAAAGAAGTGTCGCTTATTTTGGTAAAGTTACATATGGATAGCCCAACAGCAAAAAAGGATTTTATAAACATTTTTCCTCCATAGAAACAATTTAGTTAAACTGGTGTAGCTTTTTTTGACTTCAAATATAATTTATATTTATGTGGCTATCAAAATTGTTTACGATTCAGTAACCCACTTATGAAACTCCGTTTTTAAAAGTTACAAGTTAGTGTCCTCATGGTTCTTAAATTTTCGTTTTACTTGGGTAGCTCAAACTTTATCCTGTGTTTTAGGACTTGCCCTTTGCTGAATGAGCAGACATTTGTGTGTGACCTTCGTGTCGACTGCTGACAATGTCAAGGTGTAGTTGTGTAAATTAACAACCGAATGGTTTTTCTGTATTTGTGTCTGTCACATATATTGTGGCTAACAATGACGGCAAGAGCTAACAGTAATAAAAAAGGCAATTTAGCGTTAAAAATGGCGTACACTGAAACAAGATGTTTATGTAAGAACAAATCAAAAACAATAAGTTTTCACAATTGTTTGCGACCAAGCTACGCCATTTTGAAAGATAAACATTTCCATTCTCCAGAAAAAATCTTTGTTTACCTATTTGCCACCTACATTTTAAATTTCATATTCATATTTTTAGATGGCTTCTTTAAAATTCGCCACAGTTGGTCGCCAAAAAGTATGCTATTTATACAAGCTAAGGTCGAGAGTTTATAAAATATTGTTTTCAACTTTAAAGTTCTACAATTTAATGTTGTATTAATGTAGTAGAAATTTAAATTATTCAGAGTGCGAAGAAAACAAGCTTTTTACATTTGGTACACATGGCAAAATGGCGACACACCCCACTGCCAACCACCATCCACTTGCTTTAAGTGCATGGCTCGCCTTGACATTGACTTTGTCGTTCTTCCGCCCAGACAACCCGACCCCCCTTGAGTTTCTGAATCTCAATTAACAAAAACCGAAAGCTGGCGAGCAGAAGCCTTAAACGTTAAACGTTAAACGACAATCGATACATTTCAATTAAGACTAGGGCGAGCAAAATTTCGACAGCATCCAATACGAGAAAAGGGGAAAGGGGACTCAACAGGAGGTGGCAGAGGTGGGCATGCCTGACGCAAATGGAGCCCAACACATATTGAAATGAAAGCATTTTATTAACGAACTCGTATGTTTATGCATAAACGAATATGGCAAACAACGACCTAAGAAATATTCTTGCAATAAAGATATCAATTTCTATAGAAAGCAAAAGATTATATAATATATTATAGAAATTAAGAAGTTATATCATATTTTATGTGGAAACGATTTTATTTTTTCAACTTTTTTGCTGAACAAGTTTTTTTTACTTTATACTTAAGGCAAATCATATTTAGCGACTAGGAAATTTATGAATGAGCAGCCATAATTGCAACATTGATTAAAAAATGGTCCCTTATCATTTACCTACTGAAATAATTCGCTCGTAGGCGGTTTATAACCGGTTAGCAAATGACTTTGGTGGCAATAAAATTGAACAGGTCGCAGATTAAGTTTCAATTAGATGGAAACTGGTTCGCACCTGATTTATCAGCAAAACTTTCACGGTCTATGATAAAAAAACCGAAGGTGTTAAGAATGAAACAAAAAGTGAATAAAACGAAAGTGTATGATGGTGTGGAAATGAATTTATTAGCTTAGCTATCAGGTTTCAGTTCGTGATTTGTGGCCACGCATAACCAATGCGTTGTTCTGGTTATGAAAAGTGTCCAAACAGAATTAAGAATTTTGGACATGGACTTGGGACTGGGACTGGGAATGGGACTGCTGAGGGCCATTGACACTTTTGTCGCGACTTGGAACTCACAACTCGGGACGTCCATCGATGCAGAACAAATCAATTAAGCGAATGGCAAGTGGTTTATTTCGGGCGCATTTGTGGCTCGCGTGTTAGTCGAGGGTTAAGCAAACACTTGTAACAGCGTTTTCTGATTGATTTGGTTGGGGGAAGGGAGGTGGGGAGACCTGGTTGGAGTGTCAAAGGTGAAGCGCGGACAATCGATCCATCACTTGATCAATCAACCCATCTGTAGGCCATCCAACCATTTTTGTCTAATTAGCACAAACGAATTTGCGACACAGGCAGATGGAAAATTTCATGCTTTGTTTAATTAACAGAGCCAACGCATATAGGACAACAAATAATTTGTGTTAAATACAAATACATTTTCATTGAATTGAAATGAAATGGCAGCTCAGGAAAAAACGATGCCGCCAACAAAAGATGATCGGAAAAGGGGTGCTCTATTATTGCACTTAGCAAAAATAGAAGTTGCTTCGGTGTTTGTTTTGATATCACGTATTGAAAAATTCTTGAAATTAATGGCATGAACTTAGTTGATGTGCCAATGCATTCATTCTGCGTCATTGCGCCTTTTGAAATACATCGATATTGGGCATGAGTCGCCAAACACTTCCGGTCCCTTGAAAAATGTATATTTTCCTGTTTTGAATAATCGGAAAATCCACAACCAATAAAAAACTTTAATAAAATGAGTGTTCCTATTAATACAGCTTGATACAAAGTCATGGCTTCTGAATTCGTTTCGTGTTCGTTGTGGTTTTGATCAAACTCTGCAGAGGCCTTGCTCTCCTGCCCCGATCATTTCGATTCAAGAATTTCTGACGCGACGCCCGCAACAAAATTAACTGAAAATATTTACCATCAGCGTCGGCCGCAGAGGAAAATCGTTTTTATTTGGCCGCCAGCCAATTAAGATGCACGAACGAACACTCCCCCACCGAGCTTTTGCATATTTGAAATTTTCATTTGCACGTAGCAGCTTTTCTTCGTCCCAGAATTTTAGCTGAGCAGCGCGTGATTATTACTCATTTAGTGGCGCTGACGCTGACGCCGACGCCGATGCGACATCCTTTCCTCCCTGGATTTGAATGGCTACACTACAAAAAAATGTGAATATCAAATCAAGAAACTGGGAACACCTATTTATTCAAATTTAGTTTATCAAATAAGTATTGCTATACTGTAATAGACGTTCAAAAGGGTAAACACCTCATTATTTAAACAATCTTCAGAGGAAATATAAAAATGTTTACGTTACGCTATATGTAGAATTAAATCCGAAGCGGAAAAAGTTTTATTTTCGATTATTTAAAATACGAAAATCTCTAATTTTTCATGTATAAATTTAATGAGATTTGTCGTATGTCAATGGCTGATTGCAATATCTGTTTATTTTATCGATTTGAATGATTTTTAGTGCATTTGCAGTAACGATTAATTATATGCAGTGACGTTTAGAAAATTAAATTGATTATTGCCGGACAACTCAGTATAAATAGCGGGCGATAATGATTTTTTTTGTTTGCCCCCTCAAAGCTCGACAATTTGTGAAATCCCCTAGCTGTTATCTAGTCGAATATCTTAACAGTTTGTGTTTTGCGTTAGAGGGTCTAAATAATTAGCGGACAAAATCAGCCGACAAGTCCAAACAATGTTCGACCTGCACGGCCCCTAAAAATACGAAGATAAATGGCACATCCACACACAATTATCCGCTGAGTCTACGTGCATCGCTAGGCGTAGGTTCTTCTCACGCAAACTGAGATACAGTGGTCACTCCGCAGTTGAACGTATTTAAAATTTAAATTTCACATAAAATATCATTTAGTTCAATCGCGTGTTCCTCAAAATTGAATTTTTTTAAACTATAAAAGCTATAACCCAATTGTTTTCTAATTCAAGCTAACTAACATTGAACTGAGAACTTTTAGTTTTACAATTGTTTTTAAAAACTAAAGAAAACAACAATTTTATTATATATATATTGTTGCTTTTTTTGTGGGTCTTTGAAAATAATGAAATACTAACCAAACGCGTATAATTAATATTTAAAGTTGGCTTAGCAGAATATTGTAATGAAAATATTTTTCAAAAACGTCTTAAAATATCTTTCCACTTGCTATTACTTAGATTATAAGAGTCTATGATCTGGTTTCGATTGCCGGGCGATCACTGTAATAATCTAATTGCAGGCATTACATTTATGTGGCGCTTCATGTCTGGATCGTCAAATTGCTGACATTTAATAGAACGGCCCAATAATCAACGTTTTGTCCGCCTTCACTCAACTGGATGTGGACTTCAAAAAGTGGGGGGTGTTGGGGATTTTAAGTCTGGCTCGTGTTCCAATTCAATCAACCAAAAAGTTGTGACGTCATTTGATGGTTGTCAAGTAGAGCATAACAAATACAACAGAAAAAAATCATTTATTAAGTAAAAATTACTGCACATAATTTGGAAGAACGAAATTTGAAGTTTAAATTAATGCCAAGCTAATAATTTTATATTTATTGTCTTTTCTATTTATGTGCTCAATATTATACTAAAAGTGTAAAAACAATTTTGTAGGCACTAATATCATTTAGTAATCGGTTTCTCAATCAAAGTCATTATATTCTATAAGAAATTTATTGATTGATAACATGAGGTATAAACATCAATTTGAGAACTTGATGTTGCCGGCTATTAAAAAATATTTAAGTCATAAAGTAACTGCCATAACGACGTGCTAAACTGCATGTATGAACTTAAGTGATTGATTTACCAAACGATTCTATCAATTGTTTACTTTTCCCCGCCCTTCGCAAATGTGCACGAGGTATTCGATCACTTGTTGACTTGAAAAAACTCTTCAAGAAATTTATCCGACCCGCCCATTCTCCGCCTGCCACGCCCCCTTCGCCGGCCGATCAACAAAACAGAATAAAAACGAAATGCTCACAGGCCGCGTGACTTTTATGACAGAAAATACATTGAGAAAAATAATAGCTGAACAAGAAGAAGCTAGCGAAGCTGAAAAGCGGCAGAGAGCTTAACGTAGGAATCGTTATTTATGTTTTTTGGGCCTACATATATGAAGAGTTTGTGTATCAGACGAATATTGTTTATTTTTATACGTACACTTGCTGTCGAAAAAATAGCGCTTAAATATTAGAACGGCTACAATAATTTTGAATTGTATCAATTACTAACTATTTCTTAAATTCAATGAATACCTGAGTTCAAAATGTGTAATACAATGATTATGGCCAGACATTAAATTAAAATTTATTGTGTTTTTATCCATTTAATTAAAATGAGGCCAGATCTCAAAAGTAACGTATACACATCGCCTAATACGTATACTTAACGTATATTACGTATACGCCCTGTTAAGCTAAACTTATTTTTTTTATATCTCTGAAAATTTCCTTGGTTTCCTTGGAAAGAAACTCAAGCCATAACTAATAATTCAAATTAAATCGATACTAAATGTTTGGATCATGCGGTGCGACTACTGCATACGTAGGCGCCGCGGCGTGTGTATCCAAATCTTAAAATACGTACAAGCTTTATGTTGCTCGTGCAGATGTCTATTTGTTCAACACTATCTTTGATACATATACGATTTTTGGGGGCAAATCCAGTCGCAGAATCGAGCCAGAGGAATAGTGTGAGAACTTTGGAACGATGAATGTACGCACATATAGCAGAGTGCTATGTACATGCGGTCGGTCCATCGGTCGGTCGGTGGGCTGATGAAATTTGGCCGCCTCGTGGGTGAAAACAGAAAAAAAAAAAAAAACAAGAGATCCAGTGACGTAGCCAGACGACTTTCAATAGGAGTCGCAGCACATGACCACGGGCAGGGGCTCCATTAATAAGCGGCCAATTGAGACAAATGAAATGCGCAACCAACAATTAATTGAGTGGAGCCGACGAACGGAGGCGACGCGAGCGGAATCGAGTCATCATAGATGCCACTACAACTGCAGATTCGGATTCGGGTTCGGACTGGGATTCGGATGTGGATTCGGCTGAGTTGAGCGGCGAGAACCATCTGACGTCGCCGGGGCATGAGCCGACTAATTCAATTTGAAATTTTTATGCAAAGTTATAAATAGCCAGGAAGATCGAGAGCAAGAGACAGTGAGGATGCCTTCACCTTGACAATTCTATAATCAAAATATAGAACCATACGACAGTCGGCGAATTGCATAAATCAGTCAGAAGGAGGAGGACTTCTATACATAAGAAGAAATAGAGAGCAGTGCTAGTACCGGCATATATAACTAGGTGGTTTCCTTTCGAAGGTACAATAAATTTGGCCCGATATCCTTATTAAATCCGTTGATTTTACTACTGTTTTAAAACTTAGTTATTAGTCTAATCGCTTTTTTGGCGAAATTAGAATGCAATTGAGATTTAAAACCACTTCAACTTCAACTAAGTTAAAACAAAGTATCATATAGTATATACAAAAAGATTTAACAAACTATATTTAAATTATCTCAGTCAATTAGTTTGTATTGGGAATATTTAACTAGATATTCAATCTTTTAATTTCAAATAAATACTACCATACTATGAGAGGATTTGATAATTTAAGGCCAGTATTAGTATTATGCATGCTGCATTTGCATTTAACGAATATTTGTATCTAATCTTTAATCAGGTATTTGCCAAGAAATTATTTTTTTTTATTTAAAATTTAATATTATTACTTTACTCGTTAAGTGTTATGTTAATGAGAATTGGTTTATCATATATCTGAAACCAGTTACCGTTGACCTTGGATATTTTTTGTTTAATGAGAATTATCTATCATATTGTTGTAACCAGTTACTGTATACATAGTATTATCATTCCACTAAATTATTTTAATATTTAACGATGCATTTTCTATCATATTTAAAAGACCAGTTATACTGTAGTTCACCCTTAATCTGCGATGTAAATTTATTAGTTGTCATTTGAAAAGAGTTACTGAAAGGTTTCTGTACTTTTTTCTTTTATATTTCTGAAACTAGCTTTCGAGATAACTTTGGATATCATTATTATCCTCCCTAAATGTTACATTTAAACCGCGTTTTTTGGAACTACTAACTAAAAGACAGCTGTAGCTTTGACCCAACCATCTCATAGCCAATCTCCCTTGGAGAAAGTGGTTATTCTCTCGTCGGTTTTCGGGTGGCCGCTCTTCGGCTGATTTTCCGGCGCTCGGGTGCCGCTCGAGTACCGCTCGGAATACCGCTCGAAAAGCAACGAAAAACGAAAATCGAAAGGCGAAAAGCTTTCGCCGGCGGACTATTTGACGCCGCCGCCAATTGGGATGCGAACAGTTGCCTGCGAATCGCCGCCCACTGCGCTACACTTTTTTGATCCGCTCTTGGTCGGAACACATATATACATATACTTTTACATATATTTATATTCGTATTCGCTGAGAGCTGAAATTCGCGGCGAAATAATTTTAGCAACTTGTTATCCGTCCATGCCATGCGCGATAAAATATCACAACTATTTTGCTTGCAAAAGAACGCATGCAAAAATAATTCAACAGATAATAACAGAGGTGTGTGTGTGTGTGGTGTGAGCTGTGTGCTGTGTGCTGTGTGCGGTGTGTGTGTGCCAATGCGAGTATGTGTTTTACTCCATTCATAAACTCTGTCTGCACAGAAAAGAAATTCGTTATGTATACCAGCTATCCGATTCGATGCAAATTGTTTTCTGTGCATGATTTTTTTTTCTGGTGTCTGATGCTAATCCATGTTAAACCATGCTAATCCCTGTGTTCTGCTCTCTCTTTTTTTGATCCGTCTGCTACCGTGTGATCCTTGCAGGACATAATGTGCCAACAAAAGCAACGAGCAACGGGACCATGTGCGCCAATGGGGCTCTTGGGACAGAAGGGCCCGAAGCGCCAGAGACCGACGCATCAGGGACCGGGCGGATGCGGAAGCCGCTGGAGAGGAATGGCTCAACGCAGAACCACGTTGTTCACCTCGAGAGAAGGTAACGATCTCAGCTAAATCTCGTACTCACTTTACCCAAAAAAAAATCTGAAAGTTTAGTTTGAATAAGTGTGTCTTGAAAACAAACTACAGAAAGTATTAAAGTACAAGTATTAATTCCATACTAAATAACCCTTTAACATTTCAGTTTTATTTCTTAGGCCTTAATATTAAACCACATAAGTTTTTTTTATTGAGAAATTTTTCATACCCAACAGTTTAAAATGCATGCAACAATAGTTTAGTTTTGTATGACAATTTTTTTTTTTTGTTGGGTATATGCATAGGTTATACACGCAGTTAATCTAAGAAGTGGGATGACTTAAATATCTTATTTAGAGAAAGACGGTTGGAGTTTGCCTGGCTGTACCGATTCCAACCGAATTTGACTGGTTGGCTATAAGCAAATCAGAATTTTGTAACGCAAGAAAAATATTATTAATACATTATTTTTATATTATAAAAAGCAAAGAGACAACAGCCATTTACTTTATAGCTATTGGACTTCAGCTTAGCGTAGTTAACTTTCTTCTTCGTTAACATAATTTACATTTAGGATATCAATTCAAGAGATTGGCATTATATTTATAACGAATTAAATTTGCTCCGATAATAATATTTTAGCTTAAAAATTGTAAAACCTAATAATTCCTTAAATAGTAAATGATTTTTTAACAATTTAAGAAAATAACCATAAATCGTCGTTAATCTGCACTTTGTATTGGAATAAAAAAGTATATTTTTTTTCCAAGAATATTTATAATAGGCGTTAAAAGTTTTCAAATGTTGCTTTAAAACTATTTTTGATTGGTATTTCCGGCTAAGCCAAAAAAAACTTCTAATATTTTGACAGCAAATATAAGATTTATAAAAAAAACAATTTTTGAAAATGCACTAAAATGTTTAGCTGTGGTTATTTGTAAGCAAAATATATTTAAATATTGAAATATAATATTTATAAGATTGAATTATAGCAAAACAAGAAAAGAAAGAGGAGACTAAGATTATTTACCATTAAAGTTATAACAAATATATGAATGTGTGTCGACGTAAATATTTTCTATTTACCTTGCTGAAAACGCGCTATCTACTTGATTTAGTACGATTTACTCAACTCACTCAAAATTAACAAGTTCACGGATCTATTTTTGACATCTATTTACCCATATCTACCGACTTTGAGTTTGGTAAAAACTTGAGTGATGAAATCGTCTGTTATGTTTTAGTTTTGGTTTCATTTCTTTGTGCTAGGGATAAAATTTTCATTTAAAAGCTTCAGGCTTGACTTTTAATATATTGTAATTTAATATGGTTGTTTAATTTTACATTACATTCTAAATTCTTTCTAAAGCTTCTTTGCCTTAATATTAAATTGATCAAAACCTTGCCCCTTTATTTCTTTACTTAATGTCTGGGCATATTCATCATTGCTTATTTTTTTCTTTAATTTCAGGCTGGGCCTCTTCAGTGGGGTGGCTTTAATTGTTGGAACTATGATAGGTAAGTGTAAGAGCCATTCGCATATGCTTTTCCCCCAGCGAAGTGGTCAAAACAAATGCATAAAACATGAGCCAGGAATGCGGGCACCACCGTCAAAAAAATGAAAACGAACAAAAAAAAAAAACACGAACACGCAGTTTTCCTTGAATTGTGTCAAGTGATTCTACTCTTGTTGACTTGGCTGTCCATCGTTCCTGCTTTTTAACACATCTTTCTCTCTGGGACTCTGTCGGTGAAGAATATTGAGGCACATTTTTTCACTCGGTTTATTTTTTGGTTAAGATTGGAGGCGCGCATGGCCAAAAATACGTACGCATAAATTTGGATATATGTACGGCCGAGTACATATACACAGCTTTAGATTCAGCAATATGTATTGTCTGTCTGTGGGTGTCGAAGTTTATATAAATGTTATATATATAGATACGCAATCGGCGTGAGAACGAATATGGCAACGTGGATTAAGGGCATTTTCCAGACAATTGTTGGGGGGAGGAATAGGACAGGTCTATAAACTTGTGGAAAAGGTGTAATTACAGCAAAAACAGTGGTGGTCAAATCACGAGCTTACAAAATTTGTATGAATATTGATGTTTCAGAGTAAATGGATTTTAAATAACGACAAGTGATAGCTAAATTTAAATGCATTTCAAGATAATGTTTATAATTTTTGCCTAATTTTAACAAATTAATTTGAACATTGCTATTTTAGCATAAATAGATTTTAATCAACGACAAGTTTTAGCTAAATTAAAATGGTAATCACTATTATAAATACCTTCAATAATATAGATTTATTTTAAATGTTTTTTTTTTTTGATTTAAAAGAAATGAAGGGCAATTAAAATTCATGAATTATGCTTAGAAAATGGTTTTTTGTACAGTTTTGATACTTTTGCCAGCCGTTGTCCCTTATATCGAGTTTTTAATAACTTTCACCACCGAACTGAACGCGGCTGTACATAAGCTAAATCGAGGCGAGGAACATGCAATGAATTACATATTTATGACACGAATAGCGCGTATTTCAGCTGCTGCACTTTGACCTTAGGCAATGGCACGCAATTGTGCTACGTTACCAAATTGTTGCACGCCCCCAGCTCGGATGTCCGCCCACCACATTATCCATTTCGTTCCCGGAGAATTCTCTGCAAAAATACCACTATTTACCGGTATTGCGCATACGCCGCGTGGTCGGAGCTTTCGCCGAAGCTTCTGCCCACTGATGACGTCCGCACCACCCCCAATCGTCTAGCTATACATATACCATCCTTATTAGCATAAGCGAATCAATGGGAAACGCTGGCAAAAACAATGTGCTCCCCGATCAGCTGTTTTCCCAACTGCAGCTGTGGCGTATAAATCGGTTAACTTGTGTATATAAATATATATATATATCCCTATTTATATGCTCTCTTTCTCGTTTTTTGTATTCGCAGGGTCTGGAATTTTTGTGTCACCCTCCGGTTTACTGGTTCGCACTGGTTCCGTTGGAGTTAGCTTTATAATCTGGCTGGCCTGTGGTGTGCTCTCTCTGCTGGGTAAGTACACAGCCCCGAGTCGAAGAGGAATCACCCCCAAATGTGTGCACCACGTGCAGCTGACCCACTTACCGACGCGGCCAAGTGGCCAAGTGGCCAAGTGGCCAAATGGCCAAGTCCCAAAATCCGACCCTGCACTCATCACAACTTGTTGCATGGCTGGCAGGGGGCCAAACTTTCGCGGAATCTCACACCTCCCCAATGTTGTGCACTAGGCATGAACTCGGGGAACTGGTTCATTCAAATGATTTAAAACCTTTTCTTCATTTGAACTGTGGAAACTAACCATCTAAACATTAAAAATGACTATTAAATGGTACATTTCTCAATGTGATGTTAAAGTTGAACATCGAGTTAACTTTCTGTTAAAAATTGTTTTCACAATGTAACGTTAAATTAACAATCAGTTAAGAATTTTTCCGGGTATCGAAACGAATTTGCAGATTGAAAAATATCATCACTATTCGGCATAAAACCATATAGAGATTACAAATTACTTCTAAAGATGATGTTTAAGTTTAACATTGTTTTCACAATGTATTCTTAACTAACAAATAGTTACACATTTTTTGGTCGATTTAAAAAATATCAATCGTATTGCGCATTAAACAGTTTCATTTACACGTTGTATATTAACACTACACTGAGAAATCGAATTAAGGCAACCCAACAATGAGACTTTGTCTTAACTTTATTTTGCTGATTTGAAATTAGATTCCCTAAAACATCTTTTAGATCAAAGAGTATTGTTCATTTTCCGAAACAGATAATTTCGAGATTATTAATCCGAAGTAGTCCCCAAAAAATGATCATACAAATAATGGAAAATGGGAGGCCCATATAAATAAAAACCCATCAACACTTTCTGTTTCCACATTGTGCAAATTTTGCAAACGGACTGGAGTTGTATCCTTTTATTTATAATATTATTATTACCATTTCTCTAATTACTTTCTTCCTGCTGAATTGCAGGCGCTCTGGCATACGCTGAACTTGGCACGATGAACACGTCGTCGGGGGCGGAGTGGGCGTACTTTATGGATGCCTATGGACCGGCGCCGGCGTTTCTGTTCTCATGGGTATCGACTTTGGTGTTGAAGCCATCTCAAATGGCTATAATATGCTTATCATTTGCACAGTACGCCGTTGAGGCCTTTGTGACGGACTGCGATCCGCCCAGGGGCGTGGTCAAGATGGTCGCCCTAGTGGCAATTGGTAATTATAATTTATTATATATTTTTTGGGGATTAATACCGAAACCACTAATTTAATTATTGGTATCCAAAGCATTGCAACACAGTTCCGTTTGTGTTAGGTCCTTTTAAGCAACAGATTTTGCATATTATAAAATTTAAGTTAATAATACAAATTTTAGATTAAATCAAAATCCAAATTTGGTTGTTTTTTTACTTCAATATTTCCAAAACTTGAACATTTTTGTCGTCAAAAGATAGATTTAATACTGGATGGAAATGAATGAATGTTTGTTCCATATTTACTTCAATAATAAAATTTAACAGATTGATATAGTTTTTTTTTTATTTTTAAGGAATTTAGAACTGATTGTGAATGAAACGATAAACAGTATACATAGTTTGTGCTGCTAAAACATTCTTAATCGGAAAATAAAATATTTGTATTTTATTGTTTTTTTAATTTAAAACTTTATGTTGTGTACATACAACAAGCAAACACTTTCTTTATGCCAATACTGAAAAAGGAACTGTATTAAAAGCCTTAGATGACATAATGCAACTGTTTATTTGATTTTCCCTTCGGTATTGAACCCTGCGATATATATGTTTTCGAATAAAATCAAGAACGATGATAGCTGACGAGTGACTTTCTTCCGCACAGTGACGATTCTGTTCGTGAACTGCTACAGCGTCAACCTGGGCATGGCCGTGCAGAACGTGTTCACCGCCGCCAAACTGGTGGCCGTGGTGGTGGTGATCTGCGGCGGAGCCTGGAAACTGATGCAGGGCAACACACAGCACCTGTCGAATGCATTTAACGGGCCGATGCCGAACGTGGGCTCCATTGCGACGGCCTTCTACACGGGACTGTGGGCCTACGACGGCTGGAACAACCTGAACTATGTGACCGAGGAGATCAAGAATCCCAGCAAGAACCTGCCGCGCTCGATCATCATCGGCATTCCGCTGGTGACGCTCTGCTACGCCCTGATCAACATCTCCTACCTGGCGGCCATGTCGCCGGAGGAGATGATCGAGTCGGAGGCGGTGGCCGTCACCTTCGGGAACCGCGTCCTGGGGGCGCTGGCCTGGCTGATGCCCCTCAGCGTCACCATCAGCACCTTCGGCAGCGCCAACGGCACGCTCTTCGCAGCTGGGCGGTAAGCATAGCTATACAAATCATCAGTGCTGGGGTGTACCTATAGGTACTTGTGCCCAGGTTCAATTTTTTGGTACCTTAAACCTTGCCCAATTAAAAATATATGAGGCTTCCTCTTGCCTTACCTGGGTAACGATTTGTATTTAACTTTAGCACATGCTGTGTTAGGTTCTTGAACATTTTTATTTATTTTGGTTTTCAAATAAGCTTGTTATTCAATTTTTAATTCATTTTTAGGTTTTTTTCGCAAATACGCTAATAATAATTGGATAATTTTAAAGCAACTTGAAGATAAGCTAATTTCACCTCATGTGCAACATATAACGATGATTATTTTTACTTATTTCTTCAATCAGATTATATGGCTAGAGCGTATACAACATATCATAATTAAACTGCCACTTCGACAAGAATCTATTGACCTCAAAATGATTAATTTTCAAACAAATTCAATCAAAAAATGTTTATTTTCCCTTTGTTGGTACAAACCTTTCCCAGGTACATGAAAAATTTAGTATTTTTTACCTTGCCTAGGTACTCATTTTCGCAAATACCTTGTACCTTACCTAGATCCAAAAAACTAGTACCTTTCCCAACACTGGAAATCATATGTTTAAATTTCAAACTTTATAGCAATGGGAATTTAAAACCATAGACCTTAAAATAAAAGTTCTATTCAGGAATTGACTTTATCCGTGCTTTTAATTTTTGTTTTCTTTAAAATTCGCACGACTAAAAAACCCTTGAGTTCTGTAACCTGAATGTTATAAAATTTCGACAATACTTTAAATATTTAGTTTAATACAAAATTAACTTTTCCGAAAAAAACATTGGTGACGATAGCTTTAAAAGTTCTCAGGTCTCTATTTTCCACATTCGATAAAGATTAATTTTCACATTTTTTCCAGATTGGAATTTGAATACATATATCTAAAAAATAAAATGTTTACGTTGTTTAAGACTAGTATTTGATTAGTTTGCAGTTTAATATAAGCTTTGAAATTATTGTGAAATGCTTTGAAATGGAACCACTGATCACTGATTATTTCTGATTTTGATTTTCGTAATTCTCTTGATAGCCTATGCTTTGCGGCCAGTCGAGAGGGTCACCTGCTGGACATTCTCTCCTATGTCCATGTGCGTCGTCTTACACCCGCCCCGGGGCTGATATTCCACGTAAGTATCTGATAGAATCTGTGTAGATCTTAGCATTCCCCATCGCTTCACAGATGATATGAACAATCCCAAATATGCCATTTTATATCTAACTCAAATCCGATTATAATTCTCTTAGTAATGACACATAAATCACTATCACACACATAATAAAAAATAAATGTGTCTAAAAGTATGCAACAGTATATTTTGAGTCCGGAAGTCCGTGGAATTCATTGCGAGAGACGAAGCTTTCTTTTTCATTGCATACTTTTAGACCCTATTAAATCATTTCAAACCGTAGTGCTTTCACCCCGCCAATAAGCCCTTTTTATATGTAACTAGATCCCGAATGTAACTATCCTACTAATACTCCGTTTCGTGTTCCGCCTTCTAGTCCATTTGTATATCATTTGTGTGATGGCTTATGTGAATGACCACGTATGATCCGATCCTGGTTCTAAACTCCCCTATCTTTCTGTATCTTTCTCTGTGCGTATTTATCCCCGTCTCCAGTCGCTGATTGCCTCGGCAATGGTGCTGCATGGCACGATTGATTCGCTGATTGATTTCTTCAGCTTCACCGCCTGGATTTTCTACGGCGGCGCGATGCTGGCCTTGATCGTGATGCGCTACACCAAGCCCAACTATCCGCGGCCCTACAAAGTGCCGATCATCATTCCCGTTGTGGTCTTGGTCATCTCAGTGTATCTCGTTGCGGCGCCCATTTTCGAGACCCCGCGCGTTGAGTATCTGTACGCCCTGCTCTTCATCTTCGCGGGCCTGATCTTCTACGTGCCGTTCGTCAAGCTCGGAATGACGCCCAGGTTCATGAGTAAGTGGCTGCAATTTCAGCGGGTAAAACCACATTGAAGGGCCTTAAAAAATATAAATAAATAAATATTTAAGTCAAATTTATAGCGATAGATTTTGAAATACTAGAGACCACGTAAATTAACATTTTGATGGGATGAAATACATTTTAAAGTTGTTTAAATTACATATAAGGATAAGCTTTGCAAATATAGAAACTCTAGAAACTGAAAATCATTTATAAAGGTCTCTAAAAGTATGCTATTTTATATTTTAATAATAAGGTTACTTAATTCAGAAAAGAACATTTTTTTTAAAAGTTTCCAACCTTGACAGATCTCTGAGAAATAAAGATTTGCATAAATCACTAAGATTTTAAAATCACTCTCAAATGTTTGGGAAAGCTTTAAAAATCCAGAGACCAAAGACTTTAAATTATTTATAAAGGTGTCTAAGACTATGCTATGATTTATTTATAAAAGAAAATAAGCAATTCATGGAGTTACTCATCTCTCGAAAGGTCTTTTGGAAGGCAACCAACCTTGACCGAAATCTTTAAAAATAAAGATTTAAATATAAATTCAATGGGGTGTTTCACAGAAATCATTAAGGTTTTGAGATCACCTAAAAATGTGTCTAAAGAGTAGGCAACGATATATTTGAAATCTGAGAGTTCGAAAATGGCCTTCTTTTTCATTGCATACTTTTCGACATCTTAATAAGTTGTTTCAAAATCCCAGTGATTATTGTGACACTTTAATTAAATTTAAAAAAAAAAAAAAACATGACTTTGAGGCAAATCCGTACCTTAATGTGGTTTCCATTAATATCTCGACTGCGTACTTGTAAATTCCGAGACTAATTCTAATCCCTACCCCTGCAGACAAGGTGACACTCTTCTTCCAGCTGCTGTTGGAAGTGGTGCCCACCTCCTCGATGGCCATGTTCGAGTGAAGCTGCCCCAGGAAGTGCTCAAGCCAGGTGGACTGGGGTCACCAAACTCGGAACGAGAGAAGCAAATACATTCACTTAATTACTATATACAAACGAGGATATGTGAGGAGTGAAGCATGGACAGGATGCAAGGGGCGATATGGAGGAGTGTTGAGAGCAACCTATATTGATATACTGACGTTGTCGTTGACAAAGTAGTGCTAGAGAAACAGAAACTATTTGAAATAGTCTCTTATGCTATGAGCTGGTTATATTCAAAGGTTATATATGAATATACAGATATTTAGTGTGTATCTTTATCGATTGTATGTAGCGCGTATAGGCCAAGTTGCATAGTTGATACGTTTATACAAACAAACAAATCTATATATACATATATTTTTGTGTTCTATTAATTGAAGATCAAGACAAATGACAGAAATAACTAAAAACAACCGAAACACAGTGAAACAGTCGAAACTATCCTTGCCAAGCGGTTGAAAGTGCGAGCCCCGATAAACCTTTAAAATTATTTCTAATGGGCTGAGGTTTGAGTACAGTGAAACAAAGACACCACCAATCCGTACAGTGCAGTACCGTACCCACCTAAATCAACACTCGCCGCAGAGCTTTCGGGCTTATCCTTGTTTGATCACTCTTTGAGTTTTCCGTTGGCGCTAAATGCCCACATTATATACGAGTTTAACGATCTAGAGATCGGCTGGAATAGCAATATTTATATATATAAATGTATATGTGTGTGATGGAACGGGCATGATGATAATAAGGCAGAAACAAAAATAAAGGAAACCCAACAAGGAAACACAAAAGGACAATGGCAAAATACAAAATACAAAGACCCCAAACTGAATGTTTCTAACTTTGTGCGACAATGACGCGTGTGAAATTCGTAGGACTGCAAATAGGCATTAAAGATTTGTAATTGATACCAAAGTAAGGTAAAGAAAACAAACACTGAGAAAATTCAAACAAAAAAATAGAAAAAGCCAAGGGAAAAAGAAAAGAAAAGCAAACATAAATACTACTATGGATACTTGTTAAATACATTTTTTTGCGACTTCTGTCTGCTTTGACAAATCGTTGCAACCAAAGCTAGAACTAGATTTAAAGAAACGGTTATGCTTCTATGACTATAAATTCTATACCATTTTTTTGTTTTAATTTGTTTTCGGTTTTTCGTTTTTCGTGGAGGACTCGTCGAACACGAGTTAGAAAAAGACAGCAGATGCAGGTGCCATCTCGCTCGCAGCCAATATATGAATTTAACTTTTTTTTCAAACTATATATTTTTTTTTAATTCTCGCTATGCTTATCAATTGTCTGAACCGATATACAAAACATTTATATCTTTACCTATATATAGGGATACTACAGAACTTACACACACATAAATATATATTTATATAATTTGTTAAGTTTAAAAATTGTATAATTTTATTACCAACTATTTACAATGAGCTAAACGGTAACCAGAACAAATCGAAAATCTCTATCTATACATGTACCTACCACCTAAAGAATTGTATTATGTAAACCAGAAATTGACGAAATAAAGTTTTTGAAACACAATCTCAGAAATTTTAATGGAGCAACGGTCGGAGACCGAGCTGAACAATTAACCTTTAAGTTTACATTTTTTGGAGTTGGTAACACAAGGATAGAAAACAAAAACATTACTTAATACCTATTTGAAGGTTATCTTAATCTTTTTAAAGTAATTATTAGAGCGTCTTTAAAAAGAGACAATTATTAACTTTTATTTTAATAGTTAACAAAAGAGGACATCCCTTACTTAAATCGAACAGATTTGATAACTTTGCTTATAATTATTCAACAATCAATTTTTTTATTTGTCAACTACAGAAATTCTTCAGATTAGAATGCCTTTAAAAATAATAAAGCGAATAAATAAACTACTACACATTCGTTGCCTTTAAAAAACTTGTCTTAAATTAAATTGCGGTCAATAAACATACGATTAAAATTTAAATGCAGTTCAACTTTTGCCTAGTCCGAAGATCGTAATATCCTCGGTTACGTATCCTTTTTCGCCTGTCTGTTGGCCACAGCGACGTTGAATTCCGGAAACAAGATGCTGATCTCGCGGAGGGCCGATGCCTCGCTATCTGAACCGTGGCAGGCATTGCGGGTATCGGATAGCCCGTACAACGCCCGGATGCAGTTGGGATCGCTATATACGGCCCGGAACACCTTCGTCGGCCCTAGAAGACCACGCCACTTCTGGATGCAAGCCTCCGACTGCAGGATCAGCGCATAACAGGGTCCGCTGGGGCAGATATACACATATTTATTTTGATTAGTTTTCGGTAAAATTGTTACTAATAGTAATATTTAATAATAAAACTTATTAGACAATATATGGCTACAGATCTTTTTAAATAGCGTTACTGAATTGGTTACATTATGCTTTACCGTGCTAAATATGGACAAATCACAAAAAGCTTTTGAGTCTTTGTAGTATAAATAGCAGGGCAAACAGGTAAAAGAGAAAGAGAAAATTAAATGAGATTACGAATAATTTTGAACTAGGTCCAAAACACATATCATTATTTATCTCGTCAGCACCAGCAGATGGCGCTTGCAACACTTTTGCTTGCCGCGAAAATAAAATTGTAGCTACGCCGTCTGCTGGAAGATTTGGAAATCGTTATTGTAGGCAGACAGGAAAGTGCATTTTACAGAAAATTCCAAACAATATTAGCCCTTGATTGATTTAAGAGTACAAGAATGCAATTTCAAAATCGGTTTGCAGGGGGTATTTTTTTCTTTTTTTAATGTAATACTAATGCTTACCTGTTCATAAAGCTAGTGAGCCGGTGGTAGAAGAACTTGCCCTGGTGCTCCGCGTAGAATTGCTCCGACAGTTCTTTCGTAATGCAAACCTCCTTCTGGTCCAAAACCGTAAAATTCTGCGCGATCAGCGCCCGGATCTGCTGCATCGCATAGGTGTTTCGCAGCACATGGGGCTTTATCAGAGCCAAAGTTATTTCCATTTATTTATCGTTCTGAATTCCAACGAAAAAAGGTAAACAAATTAGCTAACCAAAAGTCGCCGCTTGCAATTCTGATACATCGATAAGCGATATATCGATAAGCGATAAGCTAAAATTAAGAGCTTGATTCCACTGCCACATATTTTAAAATTCTTCAAGCGTACCAAGGTATTTCCTAAATGACTAATAAAATTAGAAAAGTACAATAAACATATCCATGAGTCCAAAAATTTTGAAACTAATTACGTTCAGTTCTTGAACAACACAACAGGAACAATTTTGTAGTCTTCTTAGTTGCTTTAAATTTATATTGAGTTTTCGAGGGCGTTGTCGTTTAAGATTCAGACAATAATTAAAAACTGAAATTTCTTTAGAATTGTTTGTAATGGATTTTTTTGTGCTTGGGTGGCCAAAATGGAATATAATTTGATGCTCTTAATATGTAAAATTATTCAGAAATGGAATCGCATAAGGTATTTGAGTATTATGTATTTTATTATTATTTAAAATTAATAATTTTGTGCTTTGACAAAATACCTTCTTAATTTAATAATTCCTTATGTTGTTCTTCAAGTTTAAAACTTGCATTTGCTTGCGAGTTTAAAAGAAGTGGAATCAGGCTAAAATCATATCGATAGAACTTTTTCCCCACACAACGATAAGTCTTCGCAGCGTGCGGTCACACTGGTGCGTCAAACAGCTGTTCACATTACACAAGCAACCGCTTTTATAAGATTTCCCTTAGCTTTACCCGAATTATTTGAATTAAAACCACATCATGCCTTTCATGAAGGGCCGCGAGCCCATCCGGCGCACTCTCAAGTACCTGAATGCGGGAAAACTGGTGCTCAAGGACAAGGTGCGCATCTTCAGCGTCAACTACAACACATACGGCGACCATCACGCGGGAGCACGGTGAGTTTGGATCTTTGGGATATATGGAGCACATATATGGAATATATAATAACGCCACTCCCCCCACAGGGACTTTGTCTTCTGGAACATCCCGCAGATCCAGTTCAAGAACCCCGAGGTGCAGGTGCTCACCCTGAAGAACATGACGCCCTCGCCCTTCGTAAGGTGCTACTTCGACGACGGACGGGACATGCTGATCGATGTGGACGGCCGGAATCGGGACGACATCATCGAACACCTGGTAAAGGTGGTGGGCAAGACCCGGTAAGAACCCATCTCAAAATCCAATCCCTCCTTTCTCGAAAAAAAACATGGAGATGAAAGCTTTAAGAATGCGATGCTTGCTGTTTTCTTAATTAGCATTAATATTCTCCCAGATCACCAGGATTTTTTACTAGCCGCAATGAAATCCAAAGATATTTTCAAATTGCGTTAATAAACTAAGGCACTCATTTAGCTTCTCGTCTAGAATTTAGTCTTCAAAATTCTTTTTTTGTTACTTCCTTATATTATGCATCACTATTCCAGCTTAATTGAGGTGCTCTTTATGTAAAGATTTCGTACACTAACAAAATTTTTTTTTCAGAAACTAAACTATTGTTACATGAATTTTAAATTTTGGGTATTGAAAATTTCTCTGTAAACGATTAGGAGTTAAAGTGTTAAAATGGACTAGCACTGAAGTCTTAAAATATTTTAGATGTGTTTCGGCAAATTTAAGTATTTAAATTTAGAACATAGTCAAAATGTAGCTGGCAAATGTCAAGTATTTTGTGGTTTTGGTCCAGAAAAATCAGCTAAATAGTTGCGACGACAGTTAAATTTAGTTATAAATGTGATCGAGGTTATTTTACGGGCCTCGAACGTGTGTACAGCTGCGTTCAAAATAATAGTAGTGGGACAATGTAAAGTGCTTAAAAAATACCTTTAAAGCATAAAACTTTTCTTTAAAATTAGCTGAATGCTGATAATAAACAATGTGAGGTCTCAAAAACCTTGTATATTGTTTTAGTTTTTTAAGGAAACGGTAAAGTGTTAATAATTCCTTAACATTTCAATATACTGTAGTAATAATAATAATAATTTAGGAAAATAACCATAAATCCCTGTTCATCTGCACTTTGTGTTGCAAAAATAAATGTTTATCAATATTGAAAATTTTGTAAATGGAATATTTTAAAAATTTGCCCAATTTATTTTATAGTATTAGCTTTACGAAAATATAAAAAACTTTTTGAAAAGTTGCTTCCAAACTATTTTTGGTTGCTAATTCCATAAGCTATGAAAACTAATATTGTTTTGATTGCAACAGTTACTATATAAGGTCTTATTATTGTCCATCGAAAACTCTGTTGAAAATAGGGACCTTTTGAGATCGAAACGTACGACCGATTCAGCGTTATATTGGTATTATTTAGTTTACTTAGATGTCAAGGGATCTTTTTGTTCTACACTCTTTTTATTTTTCACTCCTTTTAAATGCATGTATGTTATAATCGTTTATTCTTTTGCAAATTTTCAGGGAGCAACTGGATGCGGAGGCGCGCTTAAAGGAGAGCAAGGACAACCCGGCCAATTTCGGCTACGGATGCGGCAGGCACTGCATCTGCGAGATCCCCGGCCAGGTTCCCTGTCCCGGAACCGTTCCGCTGCCCGATCACATGCGCGGCAAGGTCCTATTTGCACCCAAGTAGACATCATCCGCCTGCTTTTGTTTCCTTTTTTAATAAATTAATTGTAAATTACACCTGCAAGGCTCGTCTGCTGAGGTAGCGCCCTAAGTACTAAGATTTTTACAGACTACGAGGGTGAGACGGTGGCTCAGTCGGAGACCTTAGCGCCGCTTGGGACGCTGCTGTCGATGATATGGCGCCGAGGATTTGCCATAGCGCTGCGATCCGTCCCGGTCCTTGTTGAACTGATAGCGCTGGATGAAAGGCACGTTGGCCTCACCTCTGCCCGCCGTATTCAGCTCGAGATTGTCGTCCGTCTGCCGCTCCAGCACTTTCAGCTTGGCCTCGATGGCACGAATGGCTTCGGTTTTGCTGATCTTCTCCTCGCGTTTGCCGGTTCCCAAGGCAGGTATCTCCAGCCGTGGCTTTGGTTTCTGCAGGTCGTCCTGTAAGTTGATAGGGAATTAGCTAAATCAGTAATTCAGCGAGGCTTAAGCTTCCAAATTGATTAATTCCTGCTCCATGCGCAATAAAAAGGGCACAAAATAAAGATGAAATAATAGGGCGGGGCTTTTCACAAATTTGCTTATTGGTTTAATTCTTTATTAAATTGAGGCCTGATCTCGAAAAAGTTAATTAATAAGGAAAAGCTTTTCGGCGTAATTGCATCCTTTTTATTTTGTGCCATCATTTCTTAAACAATTTCTGCGATGCGAGTTTCTATGTTTTCACTAAATTGTACATATGTAATATATTACAAATTAATCGTTAGAATCGTTCTTTCTGTCAACTGTTTAAACTACTTTTGACTGATATGAGTGTGAAAATCAGAACAGGTATGTGAAGACTCCCTTGGAAAATAGAATCAAAATCATTTGAGTTGCTTACATATTTGATGTTTTTGGCCAAGCGCACAGCTATAGAGCGATTTCCCACGCTGGTTCCGTCGAGTTTCAGCAGAGCATTGGTGGCTCCCTCGTTCTGAAAAGGACTCTAGTTCGTTAGTAAGAAGAAATCAGGATTCACGGTGTCTGAAAACGGCGCAGCGGTAGCCTTACATGGTTATATTATTATTACTTCGGAATCATAGCTCTGCAAGTCATGATATCACCGAACAAAAGCTTCTGACATATTATACAACATAAATAAACTCTTAAAGACATTAAGCTTAATAAGTAAAATATGAAGTCAATTTAAAAATGTTTGGACAATTCCTCTAAAAAAATGTTGTCCTCTCTAACCAATTTTTCTTTTATTTTAGGTATAAAAACGTATTTTTACTCTAAATATAGTGAAGTTCTACATATACGTCGCCAGTTGCTTTTTATAGCCTCTTAAAATCGAGATCGTCAAAGTGTACAGAGAACTGAAGTTGAAATTTGTGCTAAAATGCTGAAAGTTCGAAAGTTGCTTAATTATGTTCACATGAGCAAATGGCTGTGTTTTAGAAGAATTCTAGGACACATAACCAGTTCGATTTTATCGCTCCTTTCCTTTTATCTATACCTATAGAGTAACAAAAAGTACGGAAATTGAGATGAAATTCTTGCTAAGAGGCTAATATAGGAAAAACCACAAACAATTCTATTGTATCGGTTCTTGAAGGAATAGAGTACAAGAAGAACAATGGATGAAGAAAAAGATAAGTTTTGACATATTTCATTTAGTAAGGTAAGAAGGTGGAAATCATATAGGAATAAATATAATCTTGGCTATTCAATCGCACCTTAAGGGAATTCAATACCATACAGTACTATGCAAAATGATCCTGTACTGCCAGCGATCCTGCGACCGCTGCATCGTTTACAACCGGCCATAATGCATTGTACCCACCTGCGCGAAGGTAACGAAGGCATAGCCCCGGGATTGGCCAACCATGGGGCCGCCCTTGTGGAACAGCATGTCGAACTTCTCGATGGCACCGCATTTTTGCATCAGTTTGAGGAGTTGAAACCGATTGGGGAAATGCAAGGGGAACTATTAGCACGACCGATTTGCACGGCATTATACTATCCACAACTTACTCGGTGATGCGCGAGTCCAGATTTCCCACCCAAATGCGTCGCGTCTCCTCGGAGTTCCCGCTGCCGCCGCCTGAACCGCTCGATCCGGCCTGCAAGGACATTTTACTCGTTACAGAGAATGTGAGGTAAGGTTTTACGTCGATTTACGCACAGCATTTGCCATTTTGTTAGCCAAAATAAATACAAAACTACAGTGTGTTGAGTTCGGATGAGCCGAGGTGTACTGCGGTCAGCTGTTCGGCAATTCACCACGAATAGTGCTGACACAGCACGCCAGTGTGTGGTGAGACTATCGGCTAAATTGGATGTGTATAGTTTTTTAAATCACTTAATATTTCATATTTTCATTAAAAGGTGTTTTAAAAACAAGTCAGCTTAAGAAAGTTATGGGTATTTGTGAAACTTAAACTTCTACTCTGGAATAAAATAAAAACCAATAAAAATGTGCAAATCCCAAATCAAATTCAAAGGTAGGGTAAATCCGCCATGCTTTATTTAAAATCCATTTTTCTCCTACAAAATTAAGCATTTTAACAGTATTATAAATATTTAAATAAGAAAAAAACATGCATATTTTAAGTACATTATGCAAATTTGTAAAACTTTAAAGTTAAAAGTAGAAGTTGACCCCTAATATACCATTGTAAAAATACCATGACGATCAAAATATTCTTTGTTGTGAGATTTTTGATAATGTTAGTTTACGAATTGGAGATGTTTTCGGTTATTTTGTTCGTTAATCGTCAAATAAGTTAAAAAAAAAAATCTTGCAATTTCCTAAGCCAATGTCTACTTTTTAAAGGACAACCACTGCGAAAGGTTACCAAGCGTCTTAAAACGAGATGACAAACAGAGAGAAATCCACAAAACCCTTTGAAATATGCAACAGCCGTCCTCCGGACAGGATGGAAATAACTTGATGGGGACTCGTGTAGACACTGCTAATGCGCATTGTATGCGATAAGTTCCAGCAAGGACCCTCCCCTCGAGGTCCTTCCAACAGGCCACTTTTTCACTGCCCCATGGACAACTTCCGACGACTTCAATTCTGGACACTGGACACTGACTCGTTGCGACTGCAAAAATGCAAGCTATTTTTATGCCAAGTTGGGTATGAAATGTGCAAGAATCTGCTACGCATATGTCATAAGGGGGAATAGGCATTTCAAAATTAAAAAAAAAAATTAAGTTGTGAATTAATTTTTAAAAATACCTTCCTAAATATATAATATGCATATATAAATATATAAATACTTTGCTCTATATTGAAACGAATTAATGTTTACCTTAAACATGAATAGTGTTTTAAAAAAATTGTAAATATATATATATATCTATATAAAATATATTAATATCCATACCACACTGGTAAAATATATTGCCTCACCCCTTTTTTTGTTAAGTATTTTTGAGTGTGATTTTTATACATGTAAGTTTTTGGACAGGTTTCATGTCTTTTTTGCATCCGCTTGTCGCACGACCAGCACAAATTACTATCCTTAAGCTGAAGAACCATCAAAAAGCAGCCGGAGATGGGAGTGGAACAGGGGTCTTGGAGATGGGGTCCTGGCGATGGGGTCCTGGCGATGAGGTCATGGAGATGAGGTCCTGGAGATGCAGATGCCAAGCTCGTCCGGTGTCCTTTTGAGTTAGATAGCGATGATGAAAAACTGGCGCTTGATCTTTGTCCTGCATCGCTGCTGGCTGCTGCTGCACCGGCATTTGTTTAAATAATTCACCGAGACGCCGGGCTCCACCATGCATATCGAGTTTGTCCAGCCCGGACGCACTCGCATGCATATGAAAGGAGTTTGGAGCTCGAGCCAAACACTGACCAAAAAAACACTCCACACCCCTTAAATCCTCCGCTTTAAATACATTCAAACAAAAAACGTTTCTCCTAAAAGTTTAGAAAAATGAACAAAGTCATACTTTTTAAGTCTGCTCCTGTTTAGCATGTACTGTATAAATATCTCTTCAAAAATACTGCATACGTTTTTATTTTAAACTAAAATAGCCGAACACTGACAAAAAAAATGTTCACAACTCTTTAAATCCGTAGTAAATGCCTTCAAACTTATTAGCAACATAAACAACAAGATTTTTTTAAGTCAAATATTTTGAAGTCCCAAGAAATAAATATTTTTTAAGATTAACTTTAAGGGGTACATACATGCTTGATTTAAGAATACCAGTGGGCTTATTTTAAATTCAAAACAATATACTATATTATAGTTTAATTTTAGTTAAATAAAACCATAATTAAATCAATATGTGCAGCGGAGTACATTTTTGAAAGTGTAAGCGTCTTTCTTCGTTTGCAGTATTTCCAATCATTTGGTGCAGATTTTGTACGAATTATTTTCAGAATAGAAATGCAATCCCCTGCTTGGTAGGGATTAATCGAGCTTGAAGACCACAGTGTAGCTCAAAATTGCATTTTAGTATGCATGCTGCAATTTCCATAAGGCATCCTCCTCCTGCCCCAACTTTTGCGCTTGTTCGTATGCCAATTTTTTATGGCACAGAGCTGGGAGCAACATGTTGGTCATTTTCTGCATACGTAATTCCTCCAGCAAATCACTTGATGGCGCCAAAATGGCAATTTAGTGGGTGCAGGTCATACGAATTACCGTAGCGAAATTGCTGCTTTAAGTCGCAGTCTTTAATAAGAAAAATGTAAGCTCAAAAATACAGTCAAATGGTAAGCAAAAATTACAGTCCATGATTTTGGGTTGTGGTTAATGCATTGTTTTATATAGTCAAATCTGTATTTTGCGATCATCATCGTCAGGCACCTTTAAAAGTGTTATGTTAATGTGGTAAGCCATTTGCAGTTGCCAAGTGATGAAGTGGTGGGCAAAAAAAGTGGTTCCAATTATGGATTTCATAATTTCCTTCCAGGAAAATTCCCAACAAAATGAATTTCCGTTAAGGGCAGACTTTGCGGGCTCCTGCTGTTTTATTTTTTGTTCGTAGCTACTCTATACATATGTCCCCACTTACCCGCTGCCACGCCCTCCCTATTTTCAGCCCTTCCACGCCCCTATTCAAGCCACTCCCCTTTTTGCACCCATCTTGTTCCGTCTTTTAACCATTTTGCCTTGCGTTCACCGCGCCGGCGGCAAATTTCAAAATGGACACCATTTTTTTGGCTCTTTCTTTTTTTTGTAAACATAGTTTTCTTTTTCTAGTTCATAAATATGACTACTTTTATAAATGCACTTATACTCACACAAGAAAACACTGAACGAACTAAAATACGATTTACAAAACTAAATTAGTATTTCTTATAGTTTTCGATATATATATTCTATATGAATATTAAGAAATTCACAGACATATAATTTAAAGACAATTCATTAAAAATGCTGATTAAATACAAAAAACTACTACCAATAATGGATAACATAAAGTGTGCAGACTATAACTATATTAAACATTTTTTTTCCCCGTTTTTATAGTTTAGATATGCTGATACGGTGGGGCCGTCAGGGAGGGGGCGTGGCAGAGGGGGGCGGTTGAGTGGGGGTGACACGCATGCAAAACTTTGTATAGGAAGCAAACCAGTTCAAGTGCTTGGAAAAGTAAAGTCGTCTGGTGACTTAAGTTGTTATAAAAATGCAAATTTTGTACAGCTTTTGCCATTTCCTAGAGCAACGTAACGAAGAAAAGGTAGAGTGGGCGTAGGCGGGGCGAGCTCGGTGAAAAGTGGGGCCAGGATATGTGTATGCCAGCATGTATATGAAACGATAACTACACGAAATGGTTGTAATGATTTTGTCATGAGTTCTGCTGTGTGGCACAAACTAGGCTGAAGGATGGGAAGGCTGGGAAAGCCGGACATTCTTGGAAATAGTGGACAGCAGCAGGACTGCGACTGACATTCGAATCCTGTGCTGGGAAGGGTACTATTTTGATGGGGTTACAACTTCATACAAATGGAACACGCTTAAATTCAACTAACTTAACTATAGCATAACCAATAAATAATAATAAATATATAAATCGAGTTGTGTGGAGGAGTGCAATTGTGATGAAAGTTATATAAATATTTTTATAATCAACGATAAAAACTTCGATTAATATATTGATTCTCAGGTCGCTAAAATCCAACACAAAAATAAACGAACATGTTATTTTATAGCAAAAATAATACATTTAATAAAATTCAGATGTGACCCATTCTGTGCAGTGATAGAAATCGCTTCCTACTTCTGTGAACTGTTATATAACATAACTATAATATGACAATATATGATAACATAATCATAATTGATATTAATATTGATATTAATATTTGGGATTTATATAGTTCATAGTTAATATTCCTTTTTTTCACCACATGAATAATTCATATTTTTTTAAGCTTTAAAATGCCTAGAATGATTATTGATTTCTTAATTTAATATAAATAAATAACAATTTTTTTTTAAATAATAAATATTTTTGGTACTTAAAACATTAAAAACGCACCAAAACATTAAAGCAAAATCCTTCCTTTTTTCCACATTACATCTTAGTAAATCCCATTATTGATATTTTTCTACCAGATCTTGGAAGTATCGACATCACTGTGACACAAAATATGTAGCATCAAAAAAAGTGCAAAGCTTTCCAAATATAAACATGACAAAGGTCAAAGGTCAAAGAGATTGTAAAAGGTAGTAAAGATAAGTACATAAGTCGAGATGAGTAGAATCGTTCCATCACTGGCCAGCAGCCACTTGGCCAACCGAAGAAGACGGAGGTTCCCTGGGGGACCTCAGAATTATGGTCACGTCTTCAGCTGGAGTCTGCTCTTGGCAGTCAACACTCGATGGTCTCGAATATATGATATATTTGTATATGTACGCAGCAGACTTCCTGCGAAGACATTATGAACATGCTCATTAATTTCACCTGTGGCTACATAATGCAGTTATTTGTAAAATTTAACCTAACCGCAGTCTTTATGACTTTTGCTGCAAATTAAAACCGTAACGTAGTAAGTTTGTTTGGCAAGGTGCAAATAATCTAACTCATTGCGTCTTTGCTGAGACAAGACTTAACCTTAAATAAATTATGGAAATCTCCCATACAATTAACATGTGTAAATGGCTTAAAATAAAAGTTTAACATTAATAAGATGCATAATATTAAAAAATTAATTTACAGAATGTTAAAGATTAAACAATTTGGGGTCAGGTTATCGGCTCTTGAACTACATCTTTGGGGTCCAAAATTGTTTATATTCTATTATGGAGGCTAACCTAAATCCCTGTGGGGATAGAGGGCCTCAGCCCTTAAAAGAGGAAGGACTGGCAAGGTCCTGTGTGTGTCCTAGCCTGGCTGATGTACGAGAGCATTATGCGATATATGTGCATTTTTGTGAGTTATTCAAATTATGTATGCGCATCGGTGTGTGTCCATCTTGCCATGCTCCTCCTTCGTCCTTCGTCCTTCGTCCTGTGTATGGTTCATTTGTGCCAGGCTTGTGCAATTTATGACAGCGTCTAGGATCAGGACATGGAAATATGAAGGCAATAAAGTGCCTCAGCCGAAAACTCTGGAACGTGAATGAAGAAGGAAGTGCCCATCCCTATCGTTAGAATCCTGGAAAGGTATTGTAGTGCCCACCGAGAATGCCAAAGTGCCAGACATCTTAGGATGCAGTGGAAATTGGTTAACAACAATTGAATGCGGAAACGAGAGACATAAGTTACAGACAGGAAGCGTTGAGAAGCCTTGGGATATTAATTTGATCTATAAATTATTTGAGATATTTTAACATCAACAGCAGCATTCAAGTAAAATATACTTACTACCAACATTATATACATTTTAAAATAGTATCACAATTAATTGCCATTTCCGTCCGTAAATTGAATTTAAATATTTTTTATAAAATCGATTATTAAATGAGAAAACAAATAAGTTCTGGTTTGTCTTACAATGACATTTGTATCAAAGGAAAAGGGCTACTTAACATTTTGTTTTATTTAAAGAAATATAAGTAGTGCTTTAGGCTGAAGCTTATTTTGTTGCACTGTAATCTTTAATAAGTAATTCAAAATTAATGAAAATAAAATTGTTTTCATCTTTCTTTTCGAATTTTTGAAGTAGGGAAGCAAATTAAAGCTACTGATTGGATTGAAAGCACATCAAAATCTTTTTCAGGAATCCACGTTTCAAATGTTAGCTTTCAAATATTTCTTACCAACTTAATTAAATAATAATATTATTTATTTAGTTCCATATGTCTTTTGTTGAATGCCTGTCAAATGCAAAGACAATAGGTTGATTATTATGCGGTTTGAAGAAGTTGAGCTTTGTCCTTAACACAGGCACCCATGCCAATCGGGAGTGCCAAGCTTTTTGATTTAAATTAAAACTTATTCGTGTTGAATGATTTTGACCATAATACGTGTTACAAACATAAAGCTGAGCAATAATAGCAATCTAGTTCCATGTGTCTTTTGTTGAATGCCTGGCAAATGCGAAGACTATAGCTTGATGATTATTCGGTTTAACAATGGCATTCCAGAATAGATATTATAACGCCGAATGGGCAAATTTTAAGCCGAGATGCCGAAAGATTTTGATTTTCAATTAAACCTATTTGTACTTAAAGCCGTGCAATAATTGTAAATTAGTTCGATATGTATTTGTTGAATGCCTTTTAAATACTGAGACAATAGATTGATTTGGGGAAGAAGAGTGCTTGTCCTTATCACAGGCATCCTGGATAGGTGTTATAGTGCCGAACGGAAATGCCAAGGTGCCAACTGTCTCGAGATGTCATGCAAATTAGTTAAGCCGAGATGTCGACAGATTTCGATTTTAATTAAAACTTATTCGAGGAATGCCATCAGCATTTGCAACGGGAATCTTTAACAATTACATACAAGACATGACGAGTTCTGCATAAATTTGTCCGGCACATAATGCACTTCCTTCTGTGCAAGTGTGTGTGTGTGTGTGTGTGTGTGTGTGTGTGTGTGTGTGTGTGTGTGTGTGTGTGCGTTTGTGTATCTGTGTAAGTCGGTGTAACTGCATCTGTGAGCAAGTGCATCAGTGCGGTGGGCTGGGGATGCATATGTCGTATAGGTATATGAGAACTAACGGTTGCAAAACCATATATCAAATTGTATTCTGCCGGCGTTTGTAGCGCCGTCGAAATAAGTGCGAGAAGACGGGCTGACGCGGTGCGAGCGAGAGGGTAGAGTGAGTGAACGAGAGGGCCGCTTTGATTATTTGAACAGTGGCGAAATGCCTTTTGTTCGCCTTTCCTTGACGTCGACGTCTTTAGCTTAGGTAATAAAAAGCACAACAGAAATGCAAGAGCCACCAATTCGAGTGCTAAAATGCTGCGATGATCGATCCCGAGATACCCTCTAATTGATATTTTTTTTTTTCATTTTCATTTTCATTTCCATTTCCATTTTTTTTTTTTTTTGCAGCACTTGAATTGAAAGCGATTTTTGCTGAAGAAAATGTCTATGTTATTTATTTATTAAAAATAAAAAAATAAAATTAAAAGAAATTATAACAAGTGTTGCTTTGAGGTTTAAATAAATTTTAAAAATATAACTTACCTTAAAGGGCGTACATTATAATTGGCAGTTAAACTAAACAAGTCCAGTAACTTCAAGATATAAGCTCTAATTTAATACATTGTTCATTGGCTTAAATATGTAAGGAATTTAATTGTTGCAACAATTTTTTTTTAATTGATTGCTATCTGGAAAGGGTCGAAGTTGTTGTACAAATTTGTTATTTTCTCCTCCTACTTGTAATTTTGATCCCAGCATGCCCCAGATAAGTGGAAAGTAGACAAACCGAAAGTGCAAGGAATGGGATGAGCAACAAAGAGCAACAGCAACAGCAATATAATAATGTTTTGTAAATTGTGGCAAGTTGTAGCTCCGCCTGCTGCTCGACATCCTTTCTGGGTTATCTTCAAGATGGGGTGCGCCGGATATTGAAGACGAGAATATGCGAAGATTTTTCCATTTTACGGCAGCAAAAAACTTTTTAATTATCTGTGGGTGTCGGAGTGTGTGTGTGGGGGCCTGTGTGTGTGTTTGCTGGCAATTAAAGCGATGTAAAAAGCAATCCCCCCACCGTACTGCTCTGTCATCCCCAATCAACTTCATCCTCATCTCAAGCTAAAATTAAAATTACTTTGGTTTGTGTTTCCGCTTTCGCAGCGCCAAGTGGGTGGAATTTAATGGGTCACAGGGTCAGCTTTAAGTGACACTCACACTCACACTCTCTCACACACGCAGGCAAATACACACACACAGACACAGCCGCAAGCTCACACGAACACAAAGCGGTGTTCAATTCAATTTTCGTTCAATTCAATTAGTCGGGGGAGGATTTAATTGAAATGCCGTCGCCAGCTAAAAGAAAACTTATCAATGCCTCGCCACAAAATGCTGTCCTGTCCAAACATTTTCCTCGTCCACCGTCCTCTTCTCTTAATGCTATTTGCTACCAACGCGACCGAAATTAATGTCAATTGATATTGATAGTCCATGCATTATGCGCGATAAACAAAGTTAATTGAATCAAATGTGCTGATCCCCAAAATCCCCCTCTCCCTCCACTTCCTGCCCGTTAACGGTGCGTATGAGCAATGTCCGTTCATCACGAAATAGAATTTCAATTGAGATTAGAATTGGGGTGCCCAGAGGTATCAATGTCGCTGAAAAGCTTCGATAGTTAACTTCGCTTGGTGACAATCCGAGTCGCGGTGCTGCAAAATCCGATTTTCCGGTTACCCGTTTTTAAATCCTTGCAGAGGGTATTATAATTTCAGTCAAAAGCTTGCAACGCAGTGAAGCAGTGAAGCGTTTCCGACCCTATAAAGTATATATATTCTTGATCAGCATCACTAGGAGAGTCGATCTAGCCATGTCCGCCTGTCCGTCTGTCGGTCTGTCAGTCTGTCAGTCTGTCCGTCCGTTTCTACGCAAACTAGTCCCTCAGTTTTGAAGCTATCTGCATGAAACATTCCCAAAAGTTGTCTTTCTATTGCAGGTAGTGTATAAGTCGGAACGAGCCGGATCGGACGACTATAGCATATAGCTCCCATAGGAACAATCGGAAAAATAAATAAAAAAAATTATAACTTTGCTGTTTTTTAATTTTTTTTTTATGCTAAAAAAATTTAATAACAGCAATGTTATAATTTTTTGGTAATTTTTTTTTTTCGATTGTTCCTATGGGAGCTATATGCTATAGTCGTCCGATCCGGCTCGCTCCGACTTATATACTACCTGCAATAGAAAGACAACTTTTGGGAAAGTTTCATGCAGAAAGCTTAAAAACTGAGTGACTAGTTTGCATATAAACGGACGGACAGACGGACAGACGGACATGGCTAGATCGACTCTACTAGTGATGCTGATCAAGAATATATATACTTTATAGGGTCGGAAACGTCTCCTTCACTGCGTTGCAAACTTCTGACTGAAATTATAATACCCTCTGCAAGGGTATAAAAATGTACCAAAAACGCAATGAATGGAATAAAACATATTTCTTTGACCTGCATTTCTATTTTTAGTTAGATTTTTAATTTAAGACTCGCTGACCACGCCCACTTTTTGGGGGAATTGAAGCCGCCACCTGGCAAGGCGTCAAAATTAAAAAGTTTCGACAGCACTTCAACAACAATTTGGCAAGTTTCTTGATGCTTGAAATGAACAATAGTTTTAAAATGCCACCAACCCAAGATTACTGCCTGGCCCGAGGGCGGGGGCACAGTTTTATGAGCTTGGCAAAAAGTTAGCCAACAATTATTTTTTGTCGGAGCAAACGCAAAAATACGAAAAATCTACATGACACTGAATGAGTTTTCAAAGTTTCCCAGCCAGAGGAGCCGAAGGATGGGGCATACGCATTATCGTTTGGCATTGGTAAGTGTGTCCGTGTGTTGAATGGCTCCCTGCCTGGCAGATGGGTGTCTAATGTGTTTTGAGGAGCACATTCGTACTGCCATTCTCCGGCTGAAGCCATCTAAATGTTCTGTCAAAGCACACACTCGCTTCAGCAGACTCACTCTTCCGTTTTCCTTTTTTTCCTCTGGTTACCCAGGCACTGGGAAAATAAAATTAAATACATTACATTACATACAATAAGAAGTAATCCAATTACACTAAGTATTTGTTAAAAATCTCATTGCTCTAGCTTTTGCAGCTCTTGCGTTCTCTTTTTTTAAGCAAATGGATTGTTTTTTTTATGGCATTCAGTTTTTAATATGTACAAATGTATAAATCGTGTAACTAAATTAATTAATACTAAATTTGTTTTTAAAACGCTTAAAAATTCTTTAATATAAAATAATTTTGGGGGAGACAAAATTTGGAATATTGTAGTTATTTTAATTAGTTTTTGTAAGTAAAAAACAAAATTTAAGCTAGGATAATTTATAAGTATCTATTTTTCTGAAGTAAAAAGAGTTTTTTTCTTGAAAATTTAATACTTTTATTTACAAAAACTATATTTGTTGAATGGTTTGAATTTGATTTTCTGTTTTTTTTTATTGTATTTAAATATTTTCAATAAAGTTTTGAAAACAATTCAAGATTTTTTCAAGAATGATTGCCATTAAAGTTCCAAATAATTTTAAGAGTGCTGAAAAGGTTTCTCATCCCTTATGTGGTTTATCTGCAATTCGCACTGACATTGGAACTGTCCAGGAAACGGAAAGAAATCAGGCACTTGCCCGCCCCTTTGTACCCCACACTCCATACTCCACACTACATCCTCCATCCTCCGTATTTGAGCAGCCTCAGTTGTCTGCTCGTTTTAAAACTTTGCGCAATTGTAATTATTTTTCGATTTGCATGCGGCAGTTTTTCAGTTGTCCAGCAACTTTACAGCAGCAATGGCAATAGCCACAGCAGCAACTGCAGCAGTTAGAGCAACAGTAACAACAATAAAACTGGCACTTTCAGCTGCCACTTGCAGCAGATTCCACACTCGAAAGGCACCCGAAAGCCACCCAGAAGCCACCCACCTTCCATCCCAGCACACCACCACCAACCACCCACCATCCAAAAACCGATGACCCACCGCCTAGACAATGGGGAAAATGCCTGAGCAAATGTTTGGCTTTGTTCGCTTAATTACAAAAATTGCAAAAGCTTCAAATAATTTTGATCAGCTCTCTCTTGCAGCACTTTCGTAGAAATTTCCGTGCAGTGGCGGCTTTTTGGGGGAGTTTTTGCTCTGTGTTTTTCTGTTAAAAAATTAAAGTAAAAACAAATAATGAATAAATGATAAAAATTTTATAAAGAATATTAAATTTAAATATTCAGTCACAATAATAAAGACAATGCATATTTAATTTTAGGACTTATAATTATTGTGAAAAATATTATTTGTACTTAAAATATTTTTTACTTGAGTTAAATTCATTTTATTTCAGTTAAACATGTTTTAAATTTAAATTAATTTACTGGAGATATTAAAATCAATTTAAAAAATACTTAAATTGAAAATTTTTTATAAATTCATGTATAAATTAGAACGTTTAAATTGTGTACAAAATATTTGGATTTAACTCAAGAAGTATATTTTCTTATGGAAATCTAATTT
Source organism: Drosophila gunungcola (assembly GCF_025200985.1). Classification (NCBI taxonomy): domain Eukaryota; kingdom Metazoa; phylum Arthropoda; class Insecta; order Diptera; family Drosophilidae; genus Drosophila; species Drosophila gunungcola. Next base: position 14,275 of record NW_026453186.1, on the reverse strand, counting down.
TGAAAATATGGCACCCCCTTCGAAAATGTTATTTTCTGCTTCCCTGAAAAAGGGTGTTAACTGAATCTCAGTTCAAGGCGTTTTCTTCGGACAGGCCGCCATATGAGACCGATTTTCAGTCGAGGGACCTAGTCGTCTGATGAAAGTTGCCCGATGTGGAAAAACTTTGCACGCACTTGGCACATTGTTCGAAGGGGTGGTGCAGTGGGTGGTGCTATGGGTGGTGCAGTGGGTTGGGTCAAGGGGGTGGGGTGGTCAGTGGGTAAGCTGTCAAGTGTGCGGTGTTTGTGGTCATCATCGGTCCGGGCAGTCCAAACCCAAAAACAGAATGGCGGGCGGGCGGGCGAGGTCCGAACAACATCATCATCAAGAGCTTTGAGTGCATGTACATGTGTGGGGGAGAGGTGCTGGAAAAGGAAAAAGTTTAGGGGTGGTAACTGGTAGTACGCCTTCTTCATCAAGCCACCCCCTTCGCCACCAATTTCCCCACCCAAACTGTTGCAATATAACACCATTTTTCGAAAAGGAGCCGAAAGAGTTTAGGCCGCCGTTGTCCAAATGGAAAACTACTACGAAACATTCAGGCAATGGGATAATGGAGGACTTAGGGAAGGAAAGGGAGACCAGAAAAGTCTGGGATAAATGAAAATGAAAAATATTACCAAAATAAAAATCGACTAATTGGGCAAATAAGGAAGAAAGGCGGGTGTCCCACTATTAACTTCTGTTTTCCGAAACATTTCGAAATCCCAAACGGCGTTTGTCGTGTTTTTCTTAAAAATTGTAAATATTTTTGGGGAAATCGATTATATTAACAAAACAAATTCAAATTCAGTTTTTAAATAAAACCATACCAAATACAACAAATCTGTTTTAAAAATATGAAAATTTGTAAAAAAAATAATTTTCTTATAATTTTCGGATCTTTTAAAATTATTTAGGCTTCTCTTTCAGCGAAGTAATTAATTTTTTTTAATTTCCAAATTTGAGGAATGTTAGTGTTGTTCTCGGAAACTTAATATTTATTTGGATTTTTTTTACATTTATTTTATAAAGCAGAGTCATAAACAAGATAGAGAATTAAAAAATGTTAAAAACAGGATATATGATGTTCTTGTATGTTAACTAAAAACTAAAAGATAAGCACATAAAAACCAATATGTAGGTATGCATTTAAAACAATTTAAACAAACCATTGCCAAGAAATTAAAAAAAAAAATTGAAATTAAATTTTGTTTGTCTGTTTTATAGTTTTCTTAATGTTAAAAATATCATTTATAGAACATGACCAACAATTTTTGTTGTTAAATTAAAAGAGAATGAAAGAGAATAAGTTTGTGTTTTCAGCACAGCATCTCATCTGTTCAAAATTAACCCTGTTATTAAACTTTAGTGTTTAACCATTTCAATTTCAATCAGTTTGCGCTTCGCTTTAAGGAAAAGTGGTAATTAATTCGGGGCATAAGTGTCGTCTCAAGTAGCGGTATCCGGTTGTCCTTTTGACTCCTGTTTTGGTAGTGGTAGTGGTAGTGGTGGGGTTGTGGGTGTGGATGTGTGTGTGTGGGACTGAAGGGAATAAGCAACCGCAACTCTGTGCCCTTACATCTGCCCCAAAACTCAAAGCCCAAAGCCCGAAGCCCAAGCCCCGATCTCCCGGCGGAACCTTTTCCATTCTGTTCCGCCGTTGTGGCCTCGCGTCTGAAATTTAATACTTTTGCACATTTTCTAAACTGTCGTTGGCCCAAAAACCCCCCTGCCCACCCCTCAAAGGACGTGTGTGTGTGCGGGCCTCTGTGCATTTTTCTATTCCCGTTTTCATCTGTGCAACGTTGCCGCAAAACGAAGAAGCAGCTGCCGGCGTGGCAAAAGAAGCAGAAGCAAAAAAAAATTGTGCGTTTTTCTAAAATTAAAATAAAAGAAAAGCGCTGCAAAAATATGCGCGCTTCGTCGCTGCTTCATTGCTGCGGTTGGCGGCAGCAGCAACAGTACTATTGCTGTTTTCACAGAGAAAACAATATTCTAGGTCGAACAATGAATAATTTGACTATTTTTTTTACCATTTTTATCTGTCTGAAATGGTATTTTGATCGCAGGATTTCAAAGTAAAAACTAAGTGCTGATAAAACAGACAAATTCAAAAACTCTCGAGCTTACCAAACGGTAAAATAATTTGAATTATTAATGAATAATAAAATTAAATAATGGGAAACATTTTAAAAATTTAAAACACAGTTATTTTTAGAAAACAGCCATCCTAAAGACCAATTTTCTTTGGTCCCTGATGACCAACGATATTTATTTTCATAGATCTGAGCAATTCGTATTTGAAATTAATATGTACGCAAGCAATCGTTTTTTAAAATTTTTATTTTTGTAATTTTTATTTAAAAGAGTCACAAAATAGAGATAAATTACAAATTGCAAACAAATAAGGTGCATATACCAGTAGTCTTTAAAAAATAAAAATTGTATCAAAAACTATGTTTTTTGATTCTTGATTTTATTTTTATATATATTTATTTAATTATTTTAAACAAAAGCAATCAGCTTTTAGATTTTTTATTTTTATAGGACCACTGTGAATTTTATTAATTAAAGTCTTAAATAAAAAACCTTTTTCCTCTGTCCACAAAGTGAATAAAAACAAGACAAATTAAAAACAAAATAAGTACAAGTCCTCAGAAAGTTTCTTTCCGGTCCATGGTTATTTGTGATTTTAACTTATAAAATCCGAAATAATTTTATATTTGATATTAATTTTTTCAGTCTTTTTTGTGCCGGTGCAGCAACACTGGCAGCTGCAACATTGACGCCACTGCCGGTGCCGCTGCCAAGTTGCAATTTTTATGACATTTCATTTGCATGCCGCGCGCAAAGGCAGCGGCGGCAGCAGCGGCGAAAAGAAATTAAACACAACGGCGTCGGGGGAGAACTGGGAAAGCTGGGCAAATGCTGTGGACGTGGACGTGGACGTGGACGGGAGTGGCGGTGAGCTGCCATTTTAGTATGCACACAGAATTGTTAACAATATGGCGCCTGCGTTCGCCATACTTTGTAGCTCCCCCCGAAGGTCCTTATCCACGAGTCCTCGCGAATGTCCACCCACAGCCACTGCGCTCCTTGCCTTTGGCTCGATCTCGGCCTGGAGCAAGGGTATTTGCGGCTGGCACTGGTGTTGGCCGCCCAGGATTTATGGCACGGCTAAGACCGATCTGAGCGGGTTCAAATACACCTGTACACCGAGAAAAAACACACGCTCAAGGCCAATAAAAAGCCGAAAATCACATTTTTGTATGTTTTAACATTTAAAAATAGTTTTCTGATTGTTATCAATATTACTACATAGCCGATTTTCCCCAATTGACAAAATATTTAAAATGCTTTAATTTAATTTTCAGTTAAAAGAGTTATTTCTTAAGCATTAAAACTGTATGTTCTTAAGACTAATTTTCGAGAAATTTGTACTAAATGATGTACTAATATAAATTTTAAAGGTGTTTACATTTTAGTTATAATTTAATTTTTTTTTAAATTATCAATTATATGTACATATTAAGTTCGACATGCAAAAGTGTTTTAAACCTTGAAGCACTAAGACAACTCTAAGTAATTAAGTTTAAACGTTCATTTGAAGGCTATGTGATGAAGATTTATGATTAAAGTTGAGCAAAAATTAATTCTAATGCAGGCTAAGATTTTTACCAACAACATGTTTTTAAAAAATATATATGTCAAATAAAATATTAAATAACGAAATAACGAAAATCAGCGAATTTGTTGGATTAATTATATTAATATAAATAATCTTACACACGAAACACACTTTTAATTTGATTATATTGACTGCAAATTTAATATTTATTTCAATTAAATCATGCATTAAATATAATTCCGAAACCAATTCGTTTCGGAGAGGGTAATTCAGCTTCGTGTACTCCATGTTGACAGTTTCCATTTGGCGCTGTTGTTTTCCTGAGCTTAGCTTGTGCTGGCTCTGTTTGTATTTTTTTAATTAATTCAGTTTTGAGCAATTAGTTTTGATGCGTTGCATTTAAAATTAATTGCAGTAGCGTTAATTGGCTGCAATCTGCCACTCCCCCCGCCCCCTTCCTGCTGTATAAAGCTTAGGCAAATAAATCAACTAAAAAGTGCACAACCCACAAAAATGTTTCCTCTGCGGCACATTAAAGGTTAATTTGTTGAGTGCCGCCGAGGGGGTGTGTGATGTTTTTCCTGTTTTTGGATAACGGAAGAGCGAGCTGAAATGCAAAATTAATTATAAATGATTCTGTTACTGTCATTGGCCCCATGGCTTGTGCTTGATTTGGTCCCTTCTTCGAGTTTTCAATTTTTCTCCAACCCTGCCAGATAGGCATTAATGGTATACACATGTACGCCTAGCTAATCAATTTCATGCCCCATCGTACCTCACATTTTTAAGTAATTCAAAGTTCTATGGCCTAATTAGTTTTAGTGATTAATTTTTTAGATAAACATTTTGTTTTGAAGTGTTTTTTCAAAAAATCTTGGGTCTAAAAAGCATGATGAGTTTATAAATACGAGATATAATGAATAAAAATAGATATAAAATAAAAGCTATAAAAGCATGGTAATTGAAGTGCTGGGACTTAAACAGATTGAATGCGCTTTTATCTGTGTGTGTCCATGTCTTTTCCACTCTTCCTTGTGCTCATTAAAGAGACTTCGTTTGTGCGAAGCATTGACACGAAAACAGTGACAACGCTGCGTATAAGTAATATGAAATAAAGATTCCCTGTATGTTCACTTGTTCGATGTTGGATGGGTAGGTTGGTAATGTATTTGCTAATTAGAGTACGTGTGTGATTTTCCATTACAAAATGCCATAAATAAGCTAACGAACAGACATATTGCCCACTCAAAAACTCAATCCTGGTGGGTTGAATGTGTTTTTCGTTTTTGGCCAGCAGTTTCCCGGTTGCTGGCCTATTCTGGCAAATGCGGTTATGATATCGAAGAGGGCCTACTGTGTCCCCAAGGTAAAACAATGGATGCATTTGCATTGTGGGTTTATATGCCCAAAACACTTTCTGGCACACCAAGGGGAAGCTTTTTCCTCATCAAGAGTGAAAAGCAAATTGAAAAAGGTGACTTATTTTTCATGCAGATTTAATTACAACTCTGTTTGCTGGCTGCTGGTCTATTCTGGCAAATGCGGTTATGATATCCAAGAGGGGCCTACTGTGTCCCAGCTGGCATTTAACCGAAACCTTGAAGGGGGTTAATTTTCCCCTGCATCCGCATTTCCCTTTATCGTTTTGTCACCATTGGTGTGGCTCCTGTGGCTTCGCCAGCAAAAACTATTGCCTATTTATATGGCTACTCTTTCGGTCAAGTCCTCTACTTTACACCATTACAAAGATAAAACAATGGATGCATTTGCATTTGCATTGTGGGTTTCTATGCCCAAAACATTTTCTGGCACACCAAGGGGAAAGCTTTTTCCTCATCAAGAATGAAAAGCCAATTGAAAAAGGTGGCTTCTTTTTCTTGCAGATCCCTTGGCCCATTCCCTATTGTGTTTAATTACAACTCTGTAGGCCAAGAAACTGACAAAGTATGCATTTTTAAAAACTATTTATCGAAATAAATGATTATCGAATATATGTACATTAAAGACAAAGTAAATTGTTGCCCATTAAAACTCCTTTTTGATTAAATTTTCGGAAAAATACTTTTCACTAAAAAAATCGGTTTATATATATTATTTATCCAAAATAAATAACCATCGAATATATATTAAGGCTAAGGTAAATTATTTCTTATGAAAACCATGTTTAATTAAATATTCGGTGAAGTGCACTGTTGAATAGCTTTGCTTTATTAAAATTTATTTGTAGATATTAATGAAGATCATAATTTAGACACATTTAAGCCCATTAATCAGAAAATGTAATTTAGACACATTCAGACCCATATGAAAGAACAAGTTATTGCATTTAACGTCAAAATATTAATTGTTTGTCAACTTGTTTTATAGTTTCGGATTAATATGTTCAAATTTAAGGCAATTTGCATTCATAATATGATGGATATTGTTTGCTATTAGCTGCTAGTTTTTAGTGTTAATAAAATATATTCACTCAATTTTGTGCTAATATTATCAGAGCGCAAAAGTGGGTTAAAGATATTTCAGATTTTCGCCCTCTCAGTTTCCACAACTTACCCCACAATTTCCGACTTTTCCTGCCTGCAAGGCTTTTAATGCTTTGTTTTTTGACTGCTGACTGCTCTTTTGCTGTTTGCATTTGGAATTTGGCGGCCTCACTTGCAGCTGCGACGCCTCCGATGATTAACGCCGCCTATATTCCTATACTCCAGCCTATATACTTCTATGTCCTCCATATCCCTTATGCTCCGCGGATCGCCAGAGGGTTAAGGGCAAGGGTTAAGAGGTCACGCCTTGTTTACACCCAGCAACTTGTGTTTTGCTGTATATTTTTGTTTGACAACATCAAACTTCTTTGGCATAATCAACTCGGCGATAAATGTGTGTGCTCCTGTGCGTGTTTATATATTTGCTACGCCCACACTCGCACAGTATACACTTGAGCACATTTACAAACTCAGGGAAAAGATTTAATCAAAGCCCAATAATTACGGTTAGGCCAAGTGAAGTGAACGCACTCAACAAAAATATATTTTTAAGCATAAAAGTAGTTTGCTAATGGCGAAAGGTAAAGTTTTTTTGTAACAAATTTTAAAATAAGGCAGTAGTTAAACTACATTTATTTCAATGCTTTCCAATTTGCTGGAAAAAAAATTTTGTCCTTCGTTTCCATATTTAGCAGAAACAAATATATTTATATTTTTTATTCTCCTTTACTTTGCTTTTTTACTATATTTATTTAAAGACTTGTTTTTGGTTTTAAACAAATTCGGCTTGAATTTAAAACCAGCTGAAATTTTTAAATTAAAAATTTAACTTAACTTAAGTTCTAATAATTCAGTACAGTTAAATATCCTTTTCTTGTTAATCAGAGTAATTAATATGTTTTTTGGACAAGCGGCCCTGCAATTACTTAAAAAAGTAATTTGGTTTCTAATATTATTGTTTTAGGAACATTTTGTTCAGAGTCACACTTTCTTTCCCTGAGTGTGGCCTGGTTGTGTAGTCTTGGCACGATTGCATTTAGCTCTCCAGCATTTATTATCGGCCCAGATCGGTGCTACGGGTGTGTGTTGGCCAAGTAGCCCAGGCTGCATGTGTGTTAATGTATGCGTACATGAATGAGCGTCAAACAATAGCCTGCGAACTGACGGAATGACCAACTGGCTAACTGAACAATTGACCAATTGACCAACTGACTAGCTGACTAACTGGTGAGTGTTATTTAATTACGCTCAAACGAAATTCAATTGAATTTCCTCAGCATGTGATTGTGATTGTGTTTGTGTGTGTGGGGGTGGGGGTGGGGGTGGTATGGGCGATCTGAGCATTAGGACTTACATGCACCAACACGCCCAACACCTTCCCCCCACACCCTCGCACACACACACTGCAAACACATTTTGTTATACAAAATAAACAAATCAAATTAGAATTAATGTTGAATAATTAGTCGCAACATAACGCATTGGGGGCATTTGCGATTGCGATAGGACCTGCACAATTCGTGGGCTTTGGGGTTGCATAAATGTCCTCGTCCTGTGTGAGTGTGTGTGTGTGTGTGTGTGTGTATGAGTGTGTTTGTGCGTCTTTGTGGGTGTGTGCTCAATGGCATGCAAGTGCTTTGTTTGTTAAACATGTAATTTCATTTTGAACTCGCTGCCGCGAGAAATGGTCAACAGTTTCAAGGGACAAAGAGAAGTTTCGAGGTGATTGTGCCAATATTTGAAGTGCCTGCCCTCTTTGTGTAAAATTAATTTCCAAATTACGAAGAAGTTATGAGTTTGAAAGCTAATTTTTTAGCTAGCTTAAACATGTTAAATTTAGTTACCATTTCTATTTTTGCTATACAAAATGTTTCTCAAAAAGCAACAAATGTTTTTTGTTTTTTGTTTGAGCCAAGATATCTTAGAATGCAAACAATTCTCTTAAACAAGAAACTTGAAAATTAATTGTTTTAATACTGATAGTTCTTATTACAATGAATTATTCCCTTTTATCATTTGTGCAGTAATCATTTGGCATTGTTTTGCTTGGTATAGGTCTGACCGAAGTTACCGAACAAGCTTTACTTGTTTAAGTTGAGTACCACAGAACTTGACTTGGAATGCAAGCAATCTAATGCCTTTCATCATTTTCCCTACTGTTCATATCATAGATCCGATTTTAGATAAAGCCAGGTTTTCTCAGATCTTAGAAAACTACGAATTATGATTTTGGCCTATTTACCAGCCGAAATTCAGAGGCAACTGCTTATACTGTGCTTTTAAACTGCCAATTATTTTCCTATTAACCTAGCAGGATACGAATCTGTATGTTTTCTTTTAAAATGAGCTATTGTTTGGTGGTCATCATTCAGCTTTTTAGAAACTGAAATCTAATTATAAATTTGCATCACAAACCATGGCCTAAACAAAGTCACATGTAATTTGATCAAAATAAATTTGGAAGCACTTAATTATGTATTTAAATGTCGTGTAGCAGTGGCAAAATAATATCAGTTTAAATAAATGGAACTAAGTACGATTTTAAGTGGGCCTATTGTACAAGCTTATGTCTAAAACCGACTAAATTATAAATTTGAATGTTGTATTATAAGCCTGTAACAATTAAAATGTTGGGGACAATGTCAAGGCATGCAACAATTGCGCTTCAGTATTTTCCCTAACTAATGTGTTTTCGATTGATACATACATACTAATATAATTTGGAGAACATTATGCAAAATTGAGGCTCGGTTTCAGGTAAATTCGAGATGCCAGTTCAATAACGGCAGGGCTCTTGGCTTTTCAAGCCTTCATTACGACTTGACTGCCACCTAATGCTAATTGATGGCACCCGGTTGTCCCCACCCACTTAAATTTCCATTCTTCACTTCCCATTAGTCGTTTCCCTTATCGCGTATACGACGCGTGTTCGGCGTGTGTGGAAATTTCTTCCGCTTTGAGTTGGAAGCTTTTTCGCAGCCCACGCCGCAGCCGAAAAAATCAACGCAAATTGCTAAATGCTGCAGCCAACCCCACGCGTGTCCTTCGGCCCGCCTTTCCCCTTATTTTCCTTTCGGGAAAAAAGAAATCAGGACAAGCTGTAGGTGGCGGAAAAAGAAACAAGATGGAATATCTTTTAAGCCGTAGTCGGTAACTTGCCGGCTTTAATGGCAGCGGCTTAGAGTCCTCGCTCCTCTTTCCCTTTTATTTTGTGCATAATTGAAATTTATGCTTAAATACATTCAACGAGCTGCTGAGCGGCTTATGATCCTTCCATCGCATCCTTCGCCTTTCGGGGAATGCCGTGCTCATTTCGAGAGTCCTGTGGGCAGGGGCACTGCGCAGCTTTCTGCGTGTGTGTATTTTGCATATTTAACTTTGCATTTGAGCGCTAAGCTTTCTTAGTTTATTATTTAAACAGAAACGGGCGATGACGACAACGCGACGAGCTGCAAGGAATGGCGAAAAGAGGGCGTGGTGGCCAGGATATTGTCCCGGTTATTATTATGCCAAGTAGCTGCGTCTCTGTGTGCGTCTCTCTGCAATATACACTCAACGCAATTTTGGCATTTTGGCAATTAAAATGAATTGTAAATAGAATTTACCTTTAGTGGGTATATTTTTTCTGTTTCTGTTTATTTTGGGGATTTCATATTTGTTCATTTATTATTTAATTACTTATTAATTAACTCATTATTAAAATTTACTGAACTATATTAAAGAAAATGAACAAAGATAAAGAACATGTATCTAAGGTGGGTATTTCTTCTTTTTTAGTTTATTTAGAATTTTCCTAGATTTGTTTTGTATTAATTAATTATTTTTTAGATTTTTAAAATTTACTGAACTACCAAATTACTTTCTTTACTATTGTCATTCCGATATAGTTGGTCGTCCAATTACTTTTTTTTTTAAAGTTTATAAATTTTTTACGAATACAAGGAAGAAAAAAATGAACTTAAGAATTTCTGTTCAAAGTAAATAAACTTCAATATCTTTAGAAAATTAGTGGGATTGCAATTTTCCAAAAAAAAATTGTAACAAAGATATTGAGTTTCAACGACATGAAGTGGGATTGGAAGTTGAATTTTGAGTTTTGTTATCATAGAATATCATGCAGTAATAAAAAAAATTGTATTTGTCTGGCATATGCACAAGACTTCCCATTTTTTTTAGAGTGTTTATGTGTGTGGCGAGTATTTAGCGTGCGTGAAATTGAGATAAATGTCGTCAGAGTTATGACAAGCAGGCAACCCCAAAACCCAAAGCCCGGAGACAAGTCAGACCTAAGCCCAAACCCAATTCCAGCCCACAAGTCGCGATGCGCGAGTGACGCAGTCAGCGGAATATGCAAATTATTTTAGAATTGTTTGGCGTGCCGCCCCCCGCCCACCGCACTCCCACCTGTATGTGCTGTCAGCCTTTCCGCCTTTCCGCCTTTCACCGCCCATTCACCGCGCATTCACCGCCCCAGCACCGGCTCATTGTCATTAAGATTGTGAATTAGCATTTGTAAGGCATTTTTTCATAGGCTCAGCTGCGAAGGCCACGCGGCTTAAAGAGCAGCTCAGCCTGTGTCAGAATGTGCCGGATGATTGAGTGCACGCAGGTGAATGGGAATGGTTTGCAGGATCTAATCCATCTCTTAAGGACCAGCAGGAAGTATTCCTTGCAACACCAAGCCAACGCAAGTTGGCTTAATTTAACGCAAAAGCGGTATTAATAATAGTTTTCATATGATTGCCAGGCTGAAAAGGGAAATTAGAGTAAAAGAGGGCAGTTAAAAGATAAATTTAAATTATCCGCTTACACAAAATTGATTTTGTTTACCAATTAAAAGCAATTCCAGTTAATGTTGATGAAAGTCTCTTATATAATGCTTAACCAAAAGCCTTTACTTAATAAAGGAAATGATCAGTGTACCATTTGTTCCTGTTTAAATTCATATATGTTACATTTTTTTAAAAAACAAATCAGCCAGTTAGAAGATCATCCTAAATGGCGATTCCTGCCTAAGACAAACATCACAATTACAAAAAGAAAGGGTGCTTTATAAAGTGTGTCAATGTTCTTTAGAGTATTTTAAATTTAAAATTATTATTATTATTATATTTATACAAGGAATATTTTGTGACTGAAGTTTCGTCATTTTCTTTGTTTCTTAAGAAAAAGGAACCTTTTGAAAACAATCAGTTTAATATTAAGAATAGTGTTCAGACTTATAGGAGCATTTTAAAATATCAAAAAAATCCATCTAAAACCATGAATTTGCCACATCAAGAAATATTTAGTTACAAATCTTAAGGTTTTAAAAGGGGTATTTTTATTGTTCAATTACAACTAAGCTTTTTTTGGGACAACTAAGCGGCTTGGCGACCGTGTCGAATACGTAATTTTCGCCTGTCCCCCCCATACATTCGGATTTAAGTTATTTGAATATCAGTAGTTCGTTTGAGTGTCCAACTCTTAAACAGTTTATTATCGCACGTAAATTGCGCGCTAGAGACTCCGCACTGGCGAGTGATAAAGAAGTGGGGCTGTTGAATCTGTTTGCCGTCATGTGGCCACCGATGTTGATTGTCCGCCCCGGCACTTTCGGTCTGCATCTTGCCCGACAATTCCTCCAGAGCTCCTGCTCCGGCTCCGGCCACGGCTCCGGCTCCCATTCGATTCCCCCGGCCAAGTTGTGTGCTTTTATTGTTTTACGAGGCCTGGCAGCAGCTGCGTGGGCAACTTTAAACATGGCTGCCCGGCCCTGGGTCCTTGGGGCATCTTGGTGTTGCAGCTGCAACAATTTCATAAACTGCTGATGATGCACAGCGAACAAAGTTTCCACAGAGCTTGTGGAGAACGGGAACGAGGGCATTTGCCTCTGCTCAGCTTTTCCCTGGTGTTTTACAGGCTTTTGGGTCAGCGTCTTCTCAGGGTTCATCAGTTGCTCAGATTTCCCTACCCGCCTCAAAGATTCAGATAACCGGGCCAAAGATGGAGATGATGGTGCAAGGATGAGCAGGTTAATATTTAACATTCGTGCGCTTGGTTACCCAACAATAATACGCCCTTTTTGTGGCCAGACTGGAAGTTATTGCATATGGATCCAATAAGGTTTGTTACGGAAATGTATTAAAAATATGGACCATTTCTTTACCGAGTAAATGAAAAACCATGAACAAAAATAAGTATCTCAGATATAACAAATTTTGGCAGAAAGCAATCTGACTGCACAAACTTATAATATTAAAAAATCATTTTCTTTTCTGTTTATATTGCATCCTTAAAGTATTTTCTTTTTAATTATTAGTTTGTCCTTTTGTGGATTTACATTTTAAAATGGGATTGATTCCCGGTTTCTGGGATCTGTTTTGATGAAAAATTAAAAAATTCGACAATTTAAAACCTTTACCTTACCTTTTAATATAATTTTAGGAAAATTTTTCTGACTTTCATAAAATAGAGTACTTGACACTGAGCGAGCATCAAATAGCATTTGATATGATTTTGCATATATAGAATTCAACCCGCAAAATCATTTTAATTTTTATAATTTTCCCTCGAATGATTTATTGTCATAGCTATCTGTTAGATTGCATTGTAAATTACACTGCTTTGTTGAAACTTGTAATTGGGACATTACGAAAATAACGTTCAATCCATTAGCTGATTAATTTCGTTATGGTATTTTGCCGCCGGAGAAACTAATGAGGTGTATTCTTCCCCTCGGAAATCCGACATTTATGCGGTGTGTTAATTGTTTATGGAGCTTTGAGGACGCATTATTCACAGCAATTAAGCGTGGGGAATTGATTAACTACCACTGTTTAATGTTTCGCCAATTTCCCAAGAATCCGGTCGACTCTTGTTGCCATTCACCTATTCTTGGCATTTGTGTACAAATTATTGCTTATTGGAATGGACAAAACTTTTGATTGCAATTGTAGTTCTTGCATCTCAGTCGCGTTTTTTTTGTTTGTTTAGCATTCGCATTTTGAGCATAATTTGATTTTGCTGTTTTTGCATGATTTCAAAATAAACATGGAAAATTCGACGGCTTTGCCTCTTCGCCTCTTTGCTGGCAGGCAAAGGAACAATAAAAAATTTCCCTTTTCGTGCAGAAAACTTTTTACTAGTTGAACTTCTTCGGGGAAAAGTTTCGTCGTATTTTGTTGTGTTTGCTGTCGTCGTCTCCTCTCCCATTTTCCCTTATTTTCCCCATCTTATCACGAACATGAAAATATCGCTGGGGACTTTGAGCTGTGGGGCGTGGCAGAAGGGGGGGGGGGGGGCACTCTTGCGTTGTAGTAAAATAAATATTTGCATGTGTTGTGCATATTGTTTTTTGCATCCTCCTCCATCGAACTTCAGTCCCCATTCTTTTTATTTTTGCCGCATAGTTTATCGAACAGGGGCGTTGGGTTTGGGGTTGGTGGTTGGGGGTTGGGGAGGGTTGGCTGAGGGGTCAAGTGTCCTCCGGAGGTGCATCCCGTGTAAAGTGCAATTGATTGCTGTTTAAGTGCGTTTTCATGTTTCATGCGTTGAATTTGCGCTGTCATATTTGCTATTTGCCCGTTTCCTTCCCGCTTTTTATCGTTTTGCCCCACTTGCAAATGTTCCAGATGGTTAATCAGTCAAGTGACGTAAGCGAAATTATGTTTAATGCACGCCATCGACGCATAACATCTTCTTTGGCCGTTTGTAGGTTCAGATTGCCAGCATTGTTGCACCACGTCATTGTTGCACTGCACAGCAAAAAAGCACTGCGATCAAGAGTTGTAATCACCTGAACACGGTGTGGAGAGAATTTTATAAAATACAATTTCAATTGTTGAGAAGTACTAACTTGGCTATATATAGATACCATTGTTCAAACAGTATCTGACCATTAACATATTGCAAAAACGAAATATTCTTGAAAACTTGCATATATATTTAAAAACATTGAAGCTATGATGATTTCCAGTCCATTATTCGATAGTTCCTATGGCAGCTATTTGATACCTTTTCCGATTTTAATAAAATTAAAACCGTAATTCTGAACTGTCAAATTTTATTAATAATTTGACAGTTCAGAAAAGAATTTAAAAAAAAAATTACAAAATCAAAGTTACATTTTTTAAAAAATGTTTAATGTTTTTATTGTTTC